>NC_089875.1:66767279-67142279 GCF_040182565.1 Anser cygnoides
TAAGATTGGGAGCAACAATGGCTTTTTCATATGTGAAAGCCAAATAGGGCAGCTCATCAGATTAGAGTTTATTGTCATCACGTGCCTTAGAACACCTTTTGCAATGAATTTACATCAGGCAAAATGCTTGTTCTACATGTTTTTGCACTGCACACTGTACAAGTGATAGAATATTCAGAGTTAATAAAGTAGTATTTCAGTTCCCTTCATTGTGTTTTGTATTCTAATCAAATCATATGATTGTTCACATTCTTAAAATAACAACCAAAAGCATCTCCAGTAGCTGAAATGAACACTTCATGTTTTCTAGGAACTCAGGAAATCCTTAAGAAAACATCCGGGAAATGTTACTAGAAGAACAATTGTGGTTTGGGATCAAAGATTTCCGTTTAACTTGCAGGTACTTCCACGGAGGGGGGAAAACGCACTTGAGAGAAGAAATCAGCTTAATCTTCATGTGAATTAGAAAAAAAAAATACAGATTCCCCCCTTTTTCCCTCCCAACAGCCACCAAGTTATGGACCATTTGGCATTACAATAATTCAGGTACCTTGAGGGAGCACAGTATACTTGTACCTAAACTCCCAGAACTATATATCTTTTGTAATTGCTTAGGAATATGTTTACAGTCAAAGGCTGCAAGCACTACGTACAACATACTGTTCTTCTGCAATATTACAATAACCTTAATAATTTTGTCATAAGTCTATGCTGGCCAACTAATGTAATGACATTCAAATGAACATCCACTTAGGGTTGCTTCACATTAATTTAAGACACTGGCCAGCAACATTTGCATGCCAAACGGTGGAAGAGCTAAGCTGTCAGGCAGTAGTAATGTTTAATGCACAAACACAAATGCACGTCTACGGTTATATCAGATATTATGTCACATGTTCTCATGGTTTTGGCTGGGATAGAGTTAATTTTATGTGTAGAGCCTCATATCATGCTGTGTTTTGGATCTGTGATGAAAATAGGCGTGATACCAGAGGGATGTTTCAGTCACTGCAGAGCAGTGCTCACACAGAGCCAAGGCCTCTCCTGCTCCTGGTGCTGCCCAGCCAGCGAGGAGGCTGGGGGTGCCCCAGGAGCTGGGAGGGGACACGGCCAGGACAGCTGGCCCAGCCTGCCCAAAGGGATGTCCCACACTGTGTGGTGCCGTGCTCAGCGACAGCAGCTGGGGGAAAGGGGGGGGAGATGTTCGCAATGATGGCATTTGTCTTCCCAAGAAGCCGTTACACATGATGAGCCCTGCTTTTCTGGAAGTGACTGAACACCTGCCTGCCAATGGGAAGCAGCGAATGAATTCCTTGTTCTGCTTTCCTTGTGCGTGTGGCTTTTGCTTGACCTAGCAAACAGTCTCTATCTCAACCTGTGAGTCCTTGCACTTTTACCTTTCCGATTCTCTCTCCCATCACACCTGGGGAGAGTCTGTGAGCAGCTGGGTGATGCTGAGCTGCCTGCCAGGGTTAAACCACAACATATGTACCACATTCCATTAAGTAACAGAAACACTGTAACAGCTATGGATAATCTATAATAGCCTGACAACAAAGATTGATGGAAAACGGAGAATTCTAGCCTGGACACTGATGCTTAACAACAAAATTATTTGTCATTGAGTAGTACTGTCAGTTGTACATCACTACTTGACAAATACACAGGAGAAGGAGGAATAAAATGGCATTGGTATTAAAATGAAATTTAACCAGGACTTCTGTTTAAATTGGTGTCTAGCATGGGTGTAGTAAGTCATATTACCTCGAGAGTAAATTTTTTAATACACTGTGCATTTTCCAAAGGCCATTTTTATAATGAATGAGAATATTCCCTTTAATTGTATCTTTATTTGCAAGGCACTTCCCATCATTTAGATGCCTGTGCACATAAAAGTAGCACACAGGACAGCAAAGATGTCACTATGTGTCACGTGTTATTTAGGTATTCAACTCTCAGTGAAATCAGGATTAGGTCAGCGCCTAAATATATTTTAAAAAAACTTACTCTGGGAAAGTTCTCCTTCTTACTCCACAGGTCCATTCTGTTTAAGTATTCAGCACCATGATGGCTCTGCCTGGCACCAAACTGCACCACAGCTCAGCCCAATGAATCCTAGAAGGACATATGACCTTACTCTGCCTTTTGCATCATCCTACCATTTTCTGTTATCTCTTTACTATACTCCTCCCGTGTACTCATTCAACCACCAGTTTCAAGCCACTCAGTGCCTTTTGTAGGTATGAATAAGTCCCAACCAGCCTACGCCAGCTCCTGGCAGCCAACAGCTGGCCACAAGGCAGGCCTCAGCTTTCAATTGGGAACCGTTACAGAAACACCACTGCAGAACTAGGGTGCAACTTCGTATTGCATTTCACACACACTAGAGCTAGACGTAATCAATCAAGATGAAGATGGAAACAGCACTTTTGTTCTACCAGACCTCCTGAGCTAACACAGACAGCACATACCAGAGCTTTCCCTTTTTCAGCCAACAGAAAGGCTTGCTAACTCTGATCTGTTATAAACATGCAAAATATGGAGGTACTGAACTAATTATTCATCTTAAGACCTTTTAGTGTTGTTAACAGTATATACTGAGGATCCTGGTTCTCAATCCCACATATGTTGGTAGCTGGTTGGGAAAAAAATAAAAAAAAAATAAAAATAAAAAAATGCTGCTTTACTTGTAAATTGAGCACTTAAAAAAGATTAGGAAGAAGGAACTTTTTAATGTCATTTTCAGATAACTGCTTTTCAAAGCAGAACCACACAAAATCCAGCACTGCCAGCGCAGGAAGGCTATGAGAAACACATAGGACAGTTTTTTATATTTTATTACAGTTACTTCAGAATGTGGTTTAACTGTCAATAAAGTGGTGGCACTTGATCGTTTCATGCTATTAAACAATGAGGTCTATAGACCCTCTTGCAGTTATGTCATATGTCTAGATGATTTACATGAAGTGAACACAGTGGGGACATTTACACACTCATTAGCTGAAGAAGAACCATACTTGTAGGTGGCCGACACAGCTTGTTTTCCATCCCTATGGGCAGAATCCGAAGTCCAGAGAAGCAAACACAAAGACTTGAGCACACTCTGACAAGCATGCACACACACACAAACAGACCATTGCTTTAGTTCAGCTTCAAGTGTTTATGCTCTTCATACTAAATTGAACAAGAATTCCTGTGGGCTGCTTCCAAGAGACTATGGTCTTTTCAGAAAATTGGCTTTTCACTGTTATCCACCTTAGCAGAGTTGCTTTCCTCTTCAATAGAAAATTATTCCTCTCACGTAAAGATTTTATGTTTCCTTTTTCTCTCTGGAACACCAAGCCAAAGGAAACACAGACCCAGATTATTTATATAAACTGTAAATACATGAAGAGAGAAAGCGACAAAGCAAAACTGAAGAATAAGTAATTTCAGGATATCAAGCAAACCTACTATGTACTCTTTGCACTTGCTTTCTTATTCTACATGATATATGATGATTATCACTTGTTCACAGTTAGTCCCGAAAAGCAAGCTGACATTAAAATAGCCTGGAGTGAAATTATTTTCACAGATGTTAGGAGCAGCTAGTAACTACATTACTTAAATTAGGTTTGGCTGTATTCTAGACAAACTCATTTGCTTTTTCTGTGTATCCTATAGGTGATCCTACAGAGAAGCAACAAAACACCATCCATCCATCCAAGTTTAATTGAAGAGCAATATTTTTTTTCATAATGGATTATCCTCATGTATTATCATAGGATGAATTATAGATGGCCACAATTAAAAGTTGAATGCAAAACATAACAAAAGCCCCACTGAAGTTAAAACACAAGAGTTTGATATGTAATTCCCTTGACAGTGATAGCCATTTACTTTGGAAAGTACAAATAAGATAAGATCTTAGAGCATGGAAACTAGCATAAAAATTTAGTTTCTGTTATATATATTGTTTATAGCTGCTTTCTAAAACACATACCCTCAAATAGGAAATCTAACACTGAGAAAGCCCCAAACAGCATTTTCCTATTCTAATTTTATTATAGATACTAAGCTCAAAAGCATACAAATGTATGCATTTTAGTTATTATATCAACCACATTATATTGAGAAGCTATCATTTCATAACTTGTTAGTCACCATTCTCCTAGACCTTAATTTTGTCAGTGACATAATCCACACTTGCCTCTTTTCATCTCCCCTGCTATCTGTTCCTAAACTTCATCTTAACCTCTTTATTGTCTTCATTAGGGAGAAAAAAAAAAAAAAAAACACGACATACAGTCCATCTTCCATCTTACTCTAAGCATGCCCTTCTTGGTAATTAATTTTTCTGCTCTTTTGTTCATAGTGCTTCAAGTCATTTTATTTTGCTTTATTTTAACTAAAGATAGATTATAAAGGTGCAAACCTGGTCTATTACTAGAAGTCATTTGGTCGCATGGAAAACCTATGACTTTTGAGAAGATGCAATTATGGGAATGCGATGGGATTGCACAGTGACAATCCCATGAGCTATGGCACACACTTGAGAAGGGATGACCAAGCCACCTCTTTCAAGGCTCTTACCAAAATCATTATCCAGGCAAGAACCAAAAGGCTCAGACCTTACACCTCAGGGAGAAAGAGGCAATAATTTTCAAGATGGAGATAACCCGTATCCTCCCTATGATCCCTCGTTTCCTTTGTGTGGTGTGAATGGACATTTCAGGGAAAGCCATCTTCTTTGTGCAGCTATGCTTTTGGGTGACCAGGTCACAAAGAGGGGCCCAGACCATGGGACAGCATCTGAGCAGCTCACAAGACCCTGCTGATGACAAGCCACAAAATCCTATGCCACTGCTCTGCAGGGATGCACAATCAAGATAAAAGTGAAATATTTTATCAGTGAAACCTTTCATTGCACTGTAACTTCCTAAACCACAAGCTTCACATTAGAAGAAAAATCCCTTCTCTTTGGTAACTGTACTTCATGGGGAAGCTCTCCACAAACTGAAGAGATGCTAGTCACTGGAGTTTGCTATTCTGCTCAGCTGCCACCCTCCATCTTATGTTCTTTCCCTGTTACAGTGATTATGATACAGCCATTAACTGGAGTATGTAGACTGGTCTCTTTCCCTTAATCTTCTCACAAAACAACCAGGAACTGGATATTATCCTGAACATAATCTGTTATTTCAGTGTTTTGTCTCTCTGTATGGTAGTACTTAAAGGAGCAAATCATATCTGTTCTCATCTGTTATACACGAGGAGAGAGGACAACAAATATTCTTCCACTGTAAGCCTGCTATAAGATTTTATTTCAGTGTTTGAGATCTCCAGTGACAGGAATATCATCACAAATAGTGGTAAGAGCATAAGAGCCAAAAATCAGACCTGCACCAGGGGAAAAAAGGACAGGAACACACACTATGTAGTCTGACTTCAGCTGAAGAAAAGATGAACTTCTACTGAAGAAATGTGTTTAAGGAGCTATCCAGAAAAGACCATTTGGAAGAACAATTTTACAATAATTTGAAAGGACAAGAACAGAAAATATGAGCCTGAAAAATACATGAAAATCAAACATTAGCACACAAAATCAGCAAACAAAGGGAGAAGCTATTAAAGAATAACAGAGACTGAAAATCAGAAATCTTTTCAGTTAATTTACCAGAAGCAAATTCTACACAGCTAAAAGCTTCCAGGAAAAACAACAACATCAAGAAAACAACTGAACAAAACAGAACAGATCAGCAAGTAGCACTCAGACTGTATCAACCTCTCAGTTTAGAAATTTCACAAAATGTCTCTGAAATAGTAAATACCTGAGTAGAATAGATATTTCTTATGGAATTGTAGAGGCCAGCCCAAGGGCTGTAAGTGTATTAATAAAGAGTTCACCAACTTTTTAAGGAAGTCATTTCATTCTTGTTGAAATTTCTATTCTAAGAAAAACAGGAAACAAATCTGCAAGAGCTTGGTGCCCAGGAGGATAATATGATGCTTTCTCAGGATCGTGCAGTGAACAGATTTCTGAAATCATCAGAACCCACAGGGCTACAGATTTTAATATAAGCACTATTTGCCTCAGCCATGACAGACAACAGGGAATTGACTTAAAAAGAGCACTAAAGGACAGAATATTTTTCCCCCAGCAAGCAAAACAAAGATTGTGTGGAAAAAAAAAAAAAAAAAGAAAAAATAAAAGAAAAAAAGGAAAAAGGAAAAAGGAAAAAGGGAAAAGGGAAAAGGGAAAGGGAAAGAAAAAAAGAAAAAAGGAAGTCAAAGGCTGGGGAAGTAAATCTTATAAAGCAGAAAGCTTGGGCTTGGTATAATGTTAGTCCAGGTTATACTTAAAAGTTCTGCACAATTTTGATATCCTCTATCTTGGCAAATAAGGAACCAGTCCACTAGGAACAAGGAGGCTAGGCTAGTCAGGTGAGATAACAATAACTTAAAAAAAAAAAAAAAAGAGAGAGAGAGAGGGCACTAATATCCATTCTTTTAGCACAAAAATCAAACTGTGAACATATACTTGTGTCAACTTTAAAAGAAAAATATTACAGAGCCTGGTTGGTACCCAGAAGTTTAAGAGTGGGTGGGGAGGGGAAGATATCTTCTTAAGCTGATCAAAGTGCTTGGGCTGAAGGCTTAACATAGGCTACCTGGCACTGAGATGCTACTATCCAGTCATGTCAGAAATCATGAGTCGGATTCTGCAAAACCAATGAAAGGAGTGCATAATGCATCTATGTCAAAGTTTATTCTGTCTTTTTTGGTTTGCCTTTGATTATTGGAGCTTCCCAGCTCCATCTGTGTCCACAGGTATGTATGTGTTTCTATGCATCTGTACATTTACATGCATGCATTTTACTGTTGCTTACATTCTTTATTTACATAGCAAAGTCAGTTTCACCTGCTGGTGCTCTTAGGTACAAATGCTAGCATATATTCCCCTCAAAACCACCAGAGAGGGGCCTGATTCTCACATCACCATACATAAAATAAACGTCTCCAGAAGCATGCTAGTGATATGTACATCCCATCTACTGCTAGTGGTCAATCTGCACTCACCGCACTCACGTTAACACCATTCTCCTGTTATTAATTGTGAGTGCTTTCAATAGCATTGATGAACACATGGGTCTCTTTATGTTTCTTAATTATGAACTCTCTGGAGGCAGGTGAAAAAATCTGGAAAATGGGATACACACAGAAAAATTACATTAAAAGGATACTGAGCCTGCACACACTACAAGGCTAGGAGATGCACATGTAAAAAAAATTCAGCACCTTGTTCTTTACTCATTATGATATCCATTTTCATTAATTAATTTCATTATCATCCTTCTAAAAGGTCTCTGGAGTGCTTAAGATAAACTATACCCACTACTTAAAGCAGGTCAGTAGAAAATAGTATGCCAGACCAACAATGTGCCTTTGAACATAATCTTAGTTTGGAAAAAATGCATGCACTGGCTGTGTGTCCCATGGAGATCCTGAGAGACTGGTGGCAGAGCAGCCTTCACTTCATATATCGTCAAGGCATTCTGAATGGCAATAACTTACTTATGTGAAAAGTGTGGGATCCTGCTTCATTTTGCCCCCAGGAATTAATTTCTGAAGGAGGTAAAATTTGATGTTGTGCTTAGAAATAAACAGAATTGATGCGCTAGAAGAATCCATATCCCATCAAAGACACCTTGTATATTTTCCTCCCCTTTTTTATCACTAGAAGTGCTTCAGGATTAGTGACTTGTATGAGGTAGGAGGCTGGTAGTATCCACATTCCACTTAGCCTAATTTCAAAGCATGAAATATTCTAGTGCTGCTTTGGAAATGGAGCCTTAAACAGATTATCACAAGAGCTCCTTTAAGGAGGAGTATAGTAATACTGATATACTTGTAGTGTGTAAAATCCAAGTCAAAGCTCAGGACTTGGCATAATGCAGCGACAGAATATGATAGTAAATGAGTCAAGGAGCATATGGTATGTATAGAAGACAACAGAAGGGTAAAGACAGTCAAGATGTTTCAATGAAATACTCAGATATAACCCTGGTCAGCACAGCAGCCTCCAGCCTCAGCCCACCTGCAGGTAAACCAGCAAAACACTTGATGGATTTATGGGAAGATATGAAGAAGGCTGACAAATAAAAATCGACCCAATGAAATAACTCCTTCACTGTGCATGCAGCTGTAAGGGCTCGTGTTGTTTGTTAGAGGAGGTGGGGTGAGAGCAGAAACCTGTTTGCAGCAGGGCAGCCCTATCAGAGGACAGCATGCAGCAACCCACCCTTACCTTGTGATACCTTATTCCCTGAGAAGCAGTCTGACAGCTAGATAAAGCATACACCTTTCTAGGTCACTTGGCTGAAGTTTGCTGTGTGATGTATCTGAAAGTCCCTGCTGAGAACAGCTGACAGCCTAATAACAGTGTTTCTCCATCTACTGATTAACTGTTTTTTTTTTATTTTTTTTTTATTTTTTTTTTTGCACAGACTTGCTGTATGATTTACCTACTTTATCCTGTGCATCTAATAAATACACAGAGCATCATAAAGAAATAGTAAAACATTTAGCTGATGCTCAGTCAGACCACTGAAATGAAGGTAACTAAGAAAAATACGACCCATCAAAGGGCCATTGTGCCCCCTGCTCTGGACTATGTTCATGAGGCACAGAGACAGATGTGCCAGAGCTGGGGTACCGTCATTCAGCTGCAGCTCCCTGTGGAGACCGTGCTCAGTATGTCCTCAGGTCAAAAAAAGCCACGTTCTGCTCCATGGCCCCCTCACTCTTAGCAGCAATTGCAGTCAGACCCAATTTAGCTGTGAGCACTTATGCTCACAGTAAAAATCAGTACTTTAAATACAGATATATGAAGGCTTATGGCAGCAACGCTGCAGAAAATGTGAGTTACCATAAAAGTACTACCAAAACCTTGCCAGATTCCCATGTTGCCATTAAAATTCAGTTTAATTGGTGAGAAGTAGCACCTGTAGAAGAGCAGCAAACTAGATCTCCAAAGGAATGGCAGTCCCCTGGGCTAGAAACTCAGCTAGTTTCAACCAATAAGCTCCAGGGTTTGATCCCTTACCAAATCTATCTGTCTACAAAGTACCTACCTTTTAGATAGAAACTCATCAACATGCTTGTTCTTTGAATGCCTTCTGATTGTCACCCTAAGGCCCATTCTATACTCACTTCTGTATTTTTAACTTCTTAATTCAATACATCCTGTACCACCCATTGCCTTCCTTTTTATCCCTGCTGAGAAGAAAAAAAGCTTGAATTAGACATAGGCCTTCAGTTAAGAGTAAAATTCTACCCTCTTTATCATCAATGATTCTTGATGAAAACTGCAAAGCTGTAGTTCTTAACTTACTTCATAAGCTACAAAATGCTTTTTAACTTCTCTAAACCACAGCCCCATAATCAGAACTTGTAAACTTCACTGGAACAAACTTCTGATGTTGCAAGTTAGCATCATATGCTCTTCTTGCAGTATAACATTATTTTTATTTTCAGTGCACAGCACTTTTATTCTACTAAGAATAAAATGTGCACATTGCATCCAGAATATAGTAGCTTTTTCTAATGCTGTCACATGTGGATTGGAAAATCACTTTGGGACAGTATTTTTACAGAGGAAAACCAATTTCATGGACCTCATCCAAAGTAAACTTGTAGTTTAAATTCCAGAAATGTTGTATCAAAAATTTGAAGTATGGTGAACAGGATCTGCGGCTACAACCCTTATGAAATTATCTCCTGGTGTATTTCAGGTTATAGATTTAAAATTGAGGCATCTGAAAGCAGTGGCCACATACGAAAATGGGGCCCCTACCCTTCTAAAACAATTTCTTGACACCTACAAATATCTACGCAAAAAAAAAAAAAAAAAAAAAAAGTACCAGAAAGCCAAAGGAATAAGTTTTTTTAAATATGCAGGATATCTTACAGTACAGCAGTCGATACCATAATAACGCACTCACATTTTTGAATCCCTTGAGATCCTTAGTTGCTCTCAGCTAAAGGAGAAGAACCTGTGCTAATCTCATCCACCTGCCCCAGCCACTGTCCCTATCCTGTCTCCACCTTCCCCTTTCTCCTGTTCAGCTCTTTCACCTCCATCCTCCCTGCTCCTACCATACTCTTTTCTTTCCTTCCTACATGAGAAGTTCTTCAAAGGTTGAATGATATTTAATTATGCTGGGAACACTGAGAAGGAGAGCACTGCCCTGAGGGGCTGCCAAAAAACTAGCATCACACTTAATGCCAGCCCTTGTTTTATTCAGCTATTTAACTTAGCAATTAATTATACAGTAAATAAAGACTTTTTCCACAGGGAGTCAAAGTGCAATTCCGATGCTCTTGCTGGCAACCACACATCCCCAGATCTGGGACAATCACATTATGACAAACTTTACGATTGATGAGTTCGCGACATTCAGATATTGTGACAGCTGCAGTACTGCCTGTGGCCATTACTCTGTAATTCTGTAGCTGCTTAAACCCCAAGAGTCTCATTGACAGTGACTACAGACCTTGTGCTTGCTGCTGAAATTTTGGAGTTGGGATCTTCTTTGCCCAGAATCCAGACCAATCACTTAAACTGTGAGATTCAATTACCGTTGTGTGGCTACCACACTGCTGGGTCGGTGTCCCAGGTGATGTCAGGGCTCTTCTAAAGGCAGCTGTAGTGCACCTCCAGGGATGAAGTAACTTCTTCATCACACAACCTTAATCCTGTCTGTATCAGTGAAGAGCCAGATTCACAGGGACCCCAAAGAATTATCACCACCCCACTGAAGACGCATCCACTGTGACTTCAGCACTAGCAGCATTAGAGAACACCCCCCTCTGAGTTTCAGAAGCTACCAGGGAGAAGGACAAATATCTGTCACTCTGGTTCATTCAAAAAGCTTGTTGGCCTGACTGCCAGTGTTTAAAAAATCCAGTGTTCTTCCTGTTTCTTTAGCGCAACCAATGATTTTTGGCACCAAGAAGGGATAGAACAAGCTGTGTGTTCTCTGATAAGGTATACAATAAGATATACAGATGTATTTTCATTTTTAGTGGAATGAAGCATTATTTTAAAAGTTGTTATCCAAGACTATATGATGTAAAATTACAATGTGATTTTATTAATCATGCTGCCAGAATAATCAGCAGAGGAACTACCAGAATACATTACCACCTTTTTCCAATTTTACATTTGACTTATTTGGAAAGTGGCAAAGGAATCTTAAATTCAAAATATGGGATTGGGAGATTGCCTAACTGCTTATAAAGCTAGATGAAATTACACACCACCAATTACATTTTTGTCCATATGTTAATCGTCTAACTTAAAGTTTCACAGCATAAGTTCACATGCGTGCTTTGTATTTCAAAGAAACACAGCTCATACATCAAAGAAAATCACATGCAGAGACTATAACGACACGTAAGAAATTACTCCACTTGCTTCCTTATCACCATTTCTTTCAATGGTCAAACCTCTTCCATATGTTAGAACATTATCAAGTTAGATAATATGCAGCGGGCATTTTCCATTCTGACAGTGTTGATTTATGATGAAAAGTTGGACACCTGACATGGTTTCTGCTCCACTAGCCATGTCTTTCTTCTGTCCATTAGCTGGCCACCTAGCGAAGACATCAGACCTCACTTGAAACAGTACTACGACCTTTGCAGTGTACAGCCCACCAGATATAGCTGCACATTCTGACTTTCAGGCATTGCTTCAACTGTGTCTCTGAGGTGTAAGAACAATATCCAAAGCAAGCTGATAGATGAGAGCAGTAAATATCTCACCATCTGACTTCAATCCAGTTGTGCAGGTTTTTTTGTTTGTTGTTGGTTTTTCCTGTGCTAATATAATAAAACTTTTTACTGACTTCCAGTTATGCCAAATGATATCAAAGGAAGAAAGAGCCTGATTCCTACAAAGCAGATCAAGAAATAGGGAAGGAAACAAGTTGCAGGATGCAAAATGGAGGAGGAGTGAAAAAACAGAGAGAGGCCCATGGAAAATGTGAAGGATCATGGTGGGAGGGAATGGGAAAAGTAAGAAAAGTACGACAGATGTACTGAGCTGCAAAACAGGGATGAGATGATGTAGTACAGGTAAAGTAACTTGATGCTGGGAGAGAGATACATCATAGATTATCCCTTCTAATATTGGACTGTATACTGGAGCAGAGCTCTTTGCCTTTTTATTTTAAGAGGACCAAATTAAGTTTGTAAGTAATTGATGAGTAGGTGGATTGCAAGGATACAACAGATGGGATGTGGACAAACCTGGCACAGAAGTGGGAAGGGAAAAATGACACCCTTTGCAGCAGAGAGATGAAGGAGGGAGACATTTGGTGCAGTACAAGGCAAGGAAGCATAATCGGGCTGCTGTAGGTCTCATGATGTTCCAGGAGATGCTGGCGTTGAGGTGCAGCTGTCCTCCAGGGTGATGGTAATACACAAAGCAGCACTCCAGTCCCTGAAGATGCTGAAGTCTCAGGAAACAGGAATCATAATGAATGAGAAAACCTACCCTGGAGGTGGAAGCTTTCCTCCCCATCTCAGTGTTTAAATCAACACCTAGGCTCATAACAGAGGTTACAAGCAGACCACGGAACAGCCAGAAGAATTAACATAGAATGTAATCAATAACAAGATGTTGCAAGTTTGAGCAACTATTTCTGGAGTTGAGACATTTTGACAAAAGGCCTCCTAACTGCTTGCCAAGGTAAGATAATGCTAAAGATTTATGACTCTAGAGTCACGTTCCAGGTTCTGAAGGAAGCATCCTTTACTGTTGGAAGGACAACTCTTCATGACCCAGAGTGAAAAGGGCTGTACATCTTACATGTCTCAGTGCTCATTTGCTATCAGCAAACAGCTGTGAAATCCATCCTCAAAGCATGCTGCAGACACAAGACTCTACTAATGACTGACACAAAGGAGGACAGACAGTCTATGACAGCTATCACTCACTCTGCAGACCCAACTAGCAGCTAATAGGGTTTGAAATGGAGTAATTCAGTGCCTTTTCATTGTGTGCATTTATGTATGTGTACTGTGTGCTTTATAAAAAGGAAAATTGCAAAAATTTTGATTAAAACATTTGGACAAAAGGCACATGTGAATTTTAGAAAAATGTCAAAAGGCAGCCTCTGCAGATTTAATCTTCCAGCCTTATGATACAGCGTTAAGGTATGAATTACGATATAGTCTCTAATCATATGATCACACAACTCTCTTAGCACATATTCCAAAAGTGATAAAGACTAAAGATAGGTGAAAAAGCATGTGTTAAGAAAAACTAAGGCCAGAAATAATCAGACAGTTCTGGATTGGTGCTTCAGAACTGTTATTCTTGTATTCCGATTTATCAAAAGCTGTGGCTACTTTTTGAAGTCAGAATCTTGTTAGGGGAAAAAAAAAATTATCTTTGCATATTTAGAGGAATTAAACTGAGACACTGGAACCTGCATTAGCCTTTACAGCAAGCCATCAACACTTAAGTCCTCAGCAACACTTACATAGTAGTGAAGCACAAGGACCTGCACAGACGGCATAAGGAGCCACAAAAAAAGAGCTAAGCCAGACGTTTTACCAGAGGTGAAAATCTGTGTAGGAACCGGGCCCAAAATCCTACTTCTCCATTCAATGATAAAGAATTAGGATTCTCTACAGCATTGGCAGCATTACAGAAGATACGTTTATTGAGGTATGGCTCATTTCACATCAGATAAGTAATCAGAAACTGTTCAAAAAAATTGTCCAAAAAAAGTATTTTCCATATTTGCTAAATGGAAAATGCAGTGATTCTATCTTAAAAAAATATATAATCCAGTTTGTAGAATAAGCATGCACTTTTTAGTTCCAAAGTCTAAATTTGTTGGCAAAGTTGAACACTTGCCAATTACAAATTTGAAAGCCACATTTGACAGAATAGCAAACCTGAGGAATCACTCTTTCATCTTTTCATCCTGTGTGTTCTGCCATATTTCAAGCAAGGGATGTAATTTATATGTAAATTATTACTGAATACATCTCCTACCATTTAAAAAAGTAAATATTTTAAGAAGAGTATATAATCACTTGGTAAGAACATCTATGCAGTATTTAAAGTATAATGGTAATTGAAAAAAAATACTATATTAATCAATTATAAATTTTACCGTATGTGCTAAATTTTCTAGGGTAAAGTCAAGGAACAAATGAAAAATGAAAATATTTGAAGCTAAACATACACAATATTAGGTGAAGCACAATAAAGTACATAATAAAATTCATTCTATCAGTTAAATATATTTATTTATTTTTAAACAAAGAGATTCCTTGAAAAAGTTAGACTGAATATAGCCATACATAAAGCTGTTAATCCAGACTTTGAATATAGCTACAGGCTGGATTGTTGCTGTTGACTATACATTTCTGCTCATAGTATTAAATATTTACCAAAAGTTAAAATACTAGGCCAAATTCACACATAGCTTAGTGACGAGCATTTCCAAATATTTGTTTTAATTGGAAAACATGGGTGATTCATTTTGATCATTCTAACAATATTTATTTCTGAAGCTGCATGGAAAATAAAATTATATTACCATTGAAAAGAAAAATCTTTTCTCGGGAAACTTTAGGATTTGTAAATCAGTTGAGCAGAACAGAAAGCTGGGGCTATATTTTGGTAAAATCATTTATTACTGCTTAATCAATGACTTCGCAGCAACCTCAGCTTTTCTGTTGGTGTGAAACTCAGAGAGACTATCATCCTCAAAATATTGTTATGAGATAGTTTGGCATTGTGAAAGACTCTTAAATACTGCAAGAACGTGTGTATATATATATATATATATATAATGTGTATGTATATATAAAGAAGATATATAAAGAAATATATATATAAAGAAGAGGGAGAGTGTGAAAACCAGAAATCCATATTTTTGCTGACTGACCCCAGGGGATTAAACTCCTCAAGTCACTAGAAACATTACATATGGGGTAGTAAAACCATTATGGGGTATATATATATATATATATATGGGGTAGTAAAATCATTAAGTTTAGTGATAACAAGCTGAGACAGTTTTCTAAACAGATTTCTAAATTGAACAGGCACAAGGACTTGTTCACTGGAGCTTTACTTAAAGAGTCACCACTTAAAATCTGGATCACGTTCTCAACTTTATTTTCAATACCAGTTCAGTTAGCATCAGAACTTCCATCTCAGCAAATATCGCCAATGGCAGCAAACTACATTCTTTAGTTTTTGTTTGTTTGTTTGTTTGTTTGTTTTATCTTTAAAAGCAGAGTTCCAATACTTTATTGTTTGCCGTAAATCTTTCATATTCTAGGCTGCAAAAGATGAGACAAGATAAATGGCAGAGAAAGTAACCAGATCTTCCTCTTTCCAACCAGTTCTTTGAGAATTTTCAGAACTGAGGAGGATATTCCCCATGGTCACCTAAGGAGATGGTGCCAGTGATAACCACTTCCAGCATGTATTCTTCTGAGTGACCAGGAACATTGCAAAGTTTGTAGCCTTTTGATAATTTACTCAGACTTGCAGCCTATCTTAACAGCTCTGCCAGCTTTGACAGATGGGGATCTATGTTAGCTGATACTTTTATATGGAAAACACAGCTGTAGTCTTACTTCAGTTCTGCCATACATATCAATCAGGAGAGATGTCCCCAGACACTAAAGATATTCCATGTCCTTTTTCATCATTACTATTTTTGTTTTCTTTAGACCCAGTGATAATCGTTGTCTACATTTTTTGTCATAACATGAAATGCAGTTATTCACAAAGTCAGCATAAGCTGAGTTTAACTGGTCTTGTGCCTGAGCTAGATAAATGGAAGGTATGAGGTGAGGGGGTCGAGAGGATGGAGTCAGTCTCTTTTCAGTCATGCCCAGAGACAGGACGAGGGGCAACAGGCACAAACTGCAGCACAGGAAGTTCCAGCTGAATATGAGAGGGCACTTCTTTACCATGAGGGTAACAGAGCACTGAGGTTGCCCAGAGAGGTTGTGAAGTCTCCTTCTCTGGAGATATTCAAAACCCGCCTGGATGCCATTCTGCGCAATGTGCTCTAGGTGATCCTGCCCGGCAGGGGGGTTGGACTAGATGATCTTCAGAGGTCCCTTCCAACCCTGCCCATTCTGTGATACTGTGAAGGAAAGTATCCTTTGGATATAACAAAAATTAAGCTTTACGATTTTCTTAAATTGTTAGCACGTACAAATTCTAACTATTAATATTACTAACAGTTCCTTAAAGAGAGAATAACATATATGAGTAAGCATTCATATTAGGATATGAAGGATATTGAGAGAGCATTTGATATCATGCATATAACTGCCCATCTGTTTCTACAGAATACGTTTAACATAACATTTAATCACTTCCTATAGAAAATGAAGTCAGACACATATGCTTTAAAACTTTATTAGGAGATGGTATGGAATTAAAAAGGAGAAATGAAAAATTAAGCAGGAAACTTATTTCTATTATATTTCTTCTTCTTTGACAATATTTACAACCACAAAGATAGGTGAGTAAAAAGGAGGTAACAGCTAGAAGGCATTACGTTCAGAAGTAATCAAAACCGGAAAAGATCTCTGAGTTTTCTATTGCCAAATATAAGGAGCATTCTAAGCTTTACAAATGTCAAATATCATCATCCAATGAATTTTTACGCATATAATACAAGAAATACAAATAAGACAAAAAAGAAAACACAACAGAAAAAAAAGATTCAAAGAATTATAGCAAGCAGCACATTTCCAATGAAGTAATCATACCGTTTGCTGCAAGTAGTCTGGATGGAAAACTGAGGCAAGATAACAAAGCCACTACGTAAATGTTTTTGCCTAGTTGTGGCTACCAATAATTTCCTTAATTGCTTGGCAGATATACAGGTTGCATGTACTGTTACTCTGGCAATTGCAGAGTTCCCATAAACTAAGACTTTCAAAGCTGCCAAAAAAAGTATTTTATATTAAATTTTAACAGAACTGAATGACTGAAAACAGGGGCAGCTTTCAAAAACTTCAGTCTTCGTTTCACAATCTCAGAATTAGTCCGTTGAAAACACAGTTGCCTGAACTGAAAAACACTGGAAACAGGAAAAAGCATCACTTTTATAAACCCAGAAAGAAAACTGTTCATCTGACAGTACCAGAACTATATTTATGAAGACTGTAGGTCCTAAAGAAATATATTTTACTGTAAGGTTGTTTTTCTGATGTTATTCTTTTTCCTAGTCTGGCAGATGGCAGTAAGCTCATAGCAACAGTAATCAGAAGGATATGCAATAAATAAACCAAAACATCCTCTTTTTTTTTTTTTTTTTTCCTGCCCCCCACCCCCCACCCCCCCAGGATTCAAAGCATGACACAGCCAAAGAGGAGGACAGATTAGAAAAAGAACAGCTCAATTCTGCCATTTAGGATACCAGCAATGTAAAACATGGGCCCAATGGTGAACAGAAACACCATTCTGTGCAAAACATGGTTCAGGAACGTGGCAAAGAATATGCACAAAAGATGACAAAAAAATTCCAATATAATTGCTTGAAGGAGCTGTTCAGACAAATAAAAAAGGTACACAGAGAAATAGAAAAGGCATACTCAATGGCGAAATACCACAATCAGGTGCAGAGTGCCAGCACTCTCTGTTCACCACCTCCAGCCCCTTCATCCTGCTCCTGAGGGGACTGTCAGCCTCAGGCTGTGTCCAGATACTTGCACAGGGCAGTAATCTATGGGGAGGACTTGGAGAGGAGAGAATGAGCAAAAAAAAAAGTGATGTTATGACAATTTTCATGCTGCCTGTATTCAGTCTTACCCAATATTTCTAGTAGACACAGAAAACTCCAAGCACACTCATTTTTTTTTCTTATTGTTGATACTGGCTTTAATGTCTCATTGAATGAAATCAGACCATAACCAGTAACTTAGCAGAAGAAAGCAAGCTTAAAAAAAATCACTTTGTAAGACTTTTTTTTTTTTTTTAGGTAACTGCCAACGATGATAGAAACAACCAAATTTTAGAGTGCAAGTGAAAGAAATAGAAGTTACATTTGGTTCCTCTACTTTAATCCTGCATCACCTGACAAAGCAACTTGGCATTGTAATGAAATAGCTTCCATAAGGGACTTTCTTGAGTCAAAATTCAGTTACCTAGACCAGTAACTGAGCTTTGAACCAGTTTACTAAAGGAATTAAAATCACTTCTGAAATGGAAAACATCAAGGGTTAAGGCTTCAGGTCCAGCTACGACTGACTGATGTCACGACTCTGGTCAAGTCATGGGGGTTATTTCTACCCGACTCAATACCATACTAAACAAATTCCCAGTATAGGTCTGCCCTTTATTCTGTTTATGCATTTGATAACAGAAAAGGTGCAAGTGATCCACAGAGCTGAGCACAGGTACATTTCTGTACAGGACTCCTCTATTACACATATATTACACTTTGGGTTTCTTTTTCATTTCTCTACAGCATTCTTGACCCAGCCTGAAAATGAAATTAATAGATGTTCCCAGTGTTGCTGGGCTGCTGGTGAGGGTCCTCTTGGGATGGCAGAGGAGTGAAGGCTTCAGCCCCCATCTGCTCAAGAGGGCAAGGAATGGATGCTTTTTTCTTATGTGCCCAACAAGTCACTTATATGAAAAATGGGCAGCACTACAGCTACCACCACTCCTTCTCCAGACATGCTGTGATGAAAAGGACCGAGCCTCCTCTTGGTACTGAAGGAGTAATCTCTGTGCCTGGCTCCAGAACAAGCTGCAAGCATGGATCCTAACCCCACCCATGTGTTGAAGACTGAAATGCCTTCCCCACCCTCACCCCAATTCTGTTTGCCCTACTCACCCCATTCATTGCAGAGAAATCAAGCAACTCACCTACGTTAGGACCTGAAGCAGGTCCACAGGATGAATTTAAATAGTTTCACTACATTTGCTATTTCTTAGCTTACCGTGCAGCTAAAGCAGCAAAAGGTTGCTGCCTTCAGGCCTCATTAGAAGTTAAGGTGAACTGGAACAGTAAGTACAGATGAGCAAACTAAAGGAAAATCATTTAGCTTAGTAAGTTACTAGACATACCAATATCATATCAGCAAAGCTTCAGAGGATTTTAGTGAATACTTAAATTTTGAACATAACTTTTGTATGGTAATTGATGAAGTGCACAAAACCCCACATTTCTAAAGGAGTATTAAAATCAAATTAGGAAAAGGCAGAGTTAAAAGCTCACCTTTGTAAGAATTATCCCCCCCCAATCAAAATAATAGTTTTTTAAATATACATTCAGCAACTACAAAACATGTAGTGCTTGACAAAAAAAAAAAAAAAGAGAGAAATGTGAAAGGAGAATGATTTTATGGTTTTGTAAGTTAAGCGAGTGAAAAAGCAAAGAGCAGGTTTCAGAAGTAGGAGAAACCTGTAAACTACCACCTTGCCTTAACAAAATGGTCTCTCACCGTGGGTAGTCTTAAAAACTATGAAGGTTGCCCAATTGGAATGCAGTTGTTCCTTTATTGCGTATCTTGTTACTGTGGGCTTAGTTTTTGCCTTAAAAATAAAAGTTTATAAAATTTATGAATAAAAGCTCTCTCACTGGCATTACATGGGTCCTCTCTTTATACTGATTTCTTTTCTGTAAAATCTGAGTTGAAGCTTGAATTCTAGTACACTTTCTAAATATAGTCAGAATAAACTACAGACTATGTTGCAACTTTAACATTAGTGGGATAAGTGTATTTTTATTTTTTTTTTCCAAAATAAACTTGAAATGCACATTACTGCTGCTAACCAAGACAAGCTAGAAGTATTTTTTCCACATACACTACTCAAATGGCTCAGCTGACTTCTCTTGTAGGTGACTAGAATGAGCAGGCATTTCTCCACCAAAAGAAACCAGTTCTGAAGGCCAGCCTGACTGGCTGCTGTCAGAAAACCCCACACGCATGCAACCATTAGCCCACCCCTTGGGTCTCCACAGACCTCTCTGCTCCCCAGGGAGCTGCTCCAATGCCTCTAAACCAACAAGATCCCTGGTCAGCCAGGCGTCCAGCCGCTGTACTCACCATCTGTACTTGTCCCTGGAGTTCACACCAGCTCTGAAGAGGACTTCTATATGTCTGCGTTTCATGCACAGTCCTGGGGCTTGCCACCTCCACTCATTATCTAGGTTAGTTTCTCTTTTTCTCTCCTCTCCTTCCTCCTTCTCTCAAATTAGCAGTCTAGCATCAGTAATAAAAGGAGGAGGTAGTAGCATGAATGACCTTTCCCATTTAATTCAATGACAGAAATACGAGACATTTATCATTTACTCAGCTCATCGGACTGCTAAAGACAAATTCACCTGTGACACATGCATCAAGATAAATTCTTATCTGTTTCTAGTACACTTCCATTAGTATCAGATTTATCATCCATTCTCCTGAAGTCCTGAGTACCACCCATGCAGCGTAGGAGAATAAGACTCTATTCAATTCACCAGGATTCTATTTAAAAAAAAAAAAAAAAAAACCACAGCACACACATTCATAACTCTGACTTCACTCACACATATTTGCTTAGGCTGTTGCCTCCTTTGTTGCAATACTGTGCTGAAAATGGACATTTAACCCAGTCCTTAAACTTACCCATTAGTTAATAAATGGCTTAAATCTCTGCCTACGCCTAAGCTAACATACTAACACTGTCTCCATGAAGTCCTGTTTTACATCTCAAGCTGTAGAGCTATATGAGTTTTTCTGTGAAAGTCCACAAACTCTGTGACATATTGAGGATTACCACTTCAGTACACCTGCACATAACTACTTCAAATATGAATTTGATGCCAAATATATCTTTATACAACATTTAGACACCCCTTTTTTTCCTGTATAGGTGTGTGTATAATGTTCACACATATTTCCTTATATGTATATATCAAATATATACATCAATTTTTTCAAGCTGGCATCCTTCCTTCAACCCCTTCAATTCATCTGGACCATGAATCCCTGAAAAACTATTACTCCTTTTGACAGATTCCAGAGCAGTATAAAAAATTAGGTTGGTCTGAGGTTGATCCCATCTCTGATTGGACTCTGTCATCTTTCTCTTCCCTCCAATTCCTCTTCCCATTACTTCATTCCCACATCTCATGATGGTTCTGCTACTATGTCAAAAATCAGTTCATACTTTCCTAACTGCACTTCTTGAAAGCCTTTATTAAGCCTTACTGTCATCCCATTAATTTTGGTCTATGGTTTTTCTTTCACTAAAGGTACCTTCCCCAATATGTGCAACATTTCTTGGGAGCTTCTCTGCATCTTTATCTCCTGTGTTGCCTCAACAGAACTGATATTCTCCTTGCACTTTTAACCTGCTACCTATAGGAATAAAAACCTATAGTCCAATGAAATGTATGTAGATTCATTTGGCTAGACATTGACTTGTCACCTAAAAGATTACTAACTACAGCCAGCAGGATTATGGAAGCCTCACTGACACATGAAATCAGAAGGAGTAAATCTGTCCCTACGTATTAGTAGCTATGTAGTAAGTAATTGTTGCTGCTCATATAGCTTAGTTTATAGCTATGCAAGTTATACTTCTCATAGCAGCAGCAGAAGACAAGCTAACACAACAAATGTCAAATAAGCAATGGCTCTACATACCCTTTGTTACTACCAGACATTTCAAGGAAGTAATACAAGTAGGACTCAAATGGTGAAAAGATGAACAGTGACAAAAAGAGCGTATGAAAAAAACTTTCTCTCCAATTCTCCGTTAGCGCCTGTCAGCTCTTGAAAAGCAGAGACTCAGTCACCATTATGAGGTAAATAGTCCTTATAAGGATGAATTTTATTAACTGCATTTTACAGCTTTCCTGTTTACCATTATATCCATCTTATTGCATAAGCAAGCCTGAAGAAAAAGCTTCCTTATTTTTGTTTGTTTTTCTTAATGTACTGTGCAGACCCATAAGCAAATGCTCTCAGTTAACAACTTTGGTTACAGCAGAGTGCGTGTGCATCTGCCTTTCAATTCTACTTTTCTTCAGACCTACCCTGCTTCAGAAGCAGCACACTACATCATGCAACATATCTGCCAGGGTAACAGCCCCTGCAAAGGAGTCTGCCATTCCCCAGTTCTTCTGCCAGCATTCCAACAAAAGAGACCATGGCCCTACAGCTGGCCCAAGAAGGCCAGCCTGGGCTCCTGATGAGGAGAGCTTGCCAGTGTCGTTGAACAATGGATTACAAAGATGAAGCCAGTGAAAGCTAATATTGAAAAGAAAAAAAAAAAAAGAAAAAAAAAGAGTTGAGTCAATATTTTAAAGCTCCTGTACATTTAGCAGAGTGCTACACAAGGTGTGCATGGGGGCGGGCAGTGTGTAGGCATTCTCTGTACACTAGGCACCTAATTTAGGACCTGATATTCTGTATCAAGTTGGTAGTGATGCTAGTTCTTCCAGAGCATGATTTAGAGCACCTAAGTTAGGTTTGCCAAATACTAATAAAGTGAATGAATTCACCCCTTGGGGCACCTGCCTGCCTACATCACCTTGATAGGCAGCCTTGGCACAGAGGTAATTAGTATGAATTCCTCTCAGGTGCTTGCAGGGGTGGGAAAGAATGGCAACGAATAAAGAAAGAGGTACAGAAAATGACACAGATCTCCAATATCATGCACTAGAAATACCCACTTTAAGATGATACTAGCTGTCTAGTGAAAGAGCTTGTATTACTTCTACAGTCATAGGAAGACTGTAAAGTAGACACAAGAAGAAAGGGGTTATAAAAGAAAAAGAAAGAAAAAGAAAAAAAAATATGTAATATTTTACAAATATGAGTACTCTTGTTAAAATAACTTTACAGATGCACATCTTCCCTAAGTCATTATTAAATGCCTATGGACTGCACTTCCCCTTTCCAAGGCCACCTTCTTTATGGCAGCACTGCTCACGGCATGGGCTATCCATTAAAACCACTGTCGTGTAAAGCATTTTTCATGAAATTAGCATGCTAATAATGTCAAAGCAAATATTTTTCTTACACTGCAGGAACATTAACTGAAATACAAGATTTTCTAACCCATTTTTAATAGAAAATGATGATGGTCTAACATTCCTGAAATGTAGAGGCAAAGCATGGAAGGGAAATCTAGGCAGATCAATATTACAAAAAGAACTGCCAATCAGAAATATTTATGTAAATTTGTAAAACCACTTTTCAGCTTACTATCAGCTCATGTAGAGACAATTATTGATCAATATCCTGTCAAGTAAAACATAATTCTAGAGATTTATTTTTTTGTCCCTCACCTTAACCTAAGACCTGCTGATTTTTAATTGAAATAAATAAATCACCTGTACTTTTTGACCTTTTAAAAATATTCACTAAGCACATTTTATCTTTATCAAATTTGATGTTCTAAAGGGATTCATGTGGCTGTGTTAGCATACTGACCTTATACAAGTTCCAGCATGGCTACCATATAAAGCACGGTACTTTTAGTAGAAATAAATAGTTACCATTGCGCATTTGGGTCTAGGTTGACCCCTATGTAAGGGGGAGAACAAAACCACACCACTCTAGGAAAGATCTGCACAATTAGGAAGACAGAACTAGCAGGGACCACAACATTCATCAGGTCAAGTTCCTCACAAAGGCAGGTTGACACCACACACAAATGCCCCTAGAAGATTACCCATCCTCAGCAAGTATGCCTCAGCACACTCCTCCCAGTAAATTTCCCAATTTTCGAAATGGTGTAACAGCTCTAAGCTACAAGGCTCCACTAAAGAAGATCTGAGACAACCTGGTGCCAGTCTCAGGTCTCTGCATGAGACAGAGCTTTCTTACCTACTTTCCTAATGGATTATATGAATGAGAAATTGATGCATTTCACTGTGAAATCGTTTAACACTGAAAGACTTGGGATGTGGGTAAGAAGAATGCCCCTGTTCACAGCTTATATAGAGTTTGCATCTCCTGTATCTTCCATTTGTGACAGACATACCTTCCAAACTGCCTCAGACAAGTCCGTTCTAAAGCACATTTCAGGCACTTGTTGGCATTGTCAGCTTTCATTTTCACAGATTTAAAATACCTGAGACCATTAACACCCCACCCCAGTCCCTGCCCCCAAGTTTACCACTGACTGTGCTGCTATTCCCCAATTCCCAATTCTCTTTCAATGATCCTACCAGTCCAGCTGCGAGAGAAAATAAATGCCCATAAATGCCACCCCCCACCTACCCCCCCCCCCATGCCATTATTTTTGGATGTGTCAATACCTGTGCTGAGTATCAGAGCAGCTAGGATCTTCAGTTCAACCATTCTCCAGAGACCTCAAACTGAAAGGTAGTAGGGACTCTCTAACATAAATCTAGGTTTTCCTATTCATATAAAAACATACCAGCAGTGTATCAAAAGCCAGCTATTCTAAATGGTATAATCATAAAAAGAAATGTCAAATATTCACTGTTCAATCCATTCATCGCTGTGGTTTTGAATAACCGTCTTGTCTTAAATTAGTAAGGAAACTGTCAGGAATAGATGCTGCAGTGTGCAGAATATCTTTTTTTCACCTTCCAAGAAAAGTCAGGGTTTGTTTATACCCAGAAGTCCCATTAGTTACCCCAAATACTGCAGAACTTCTAATTCATTTAAACTTTGAAAAACAAATCTAAACCAGGAACAAAGGAAAAACCTACACAGAGTCATGTTTACATTCACTAAGCCATTCTGAGCTGCACACTATGCAGATCTGAGCTAAGAGAAGCAAGTGCTTGAGGATGTGCACATGCAATTCATTGCAAAAGCCAAAACGCCAAGACGTGGCTCTTAAAGATATGTTCTTGGGCTCGGTCAACAATCCTTGCTGTTTATTGGAAATACTTTTTCTGGTTGAGTTTATATTAGCTCTTAACTGCATTACAGTGGAACTGTGCCATGTCTATATCTGTCTTTGATACCAATCGGCCCAATTTTCACAGAAGCGACAGCAGCCAAAGCACCATTACACTATCCAAGGAACTCTGGAGAAGTTGCTTGGCACCCGTTTTTAATTCTGCTGGAATTAGAGAGAGATTGAGAAGTTACCATAAAATGCTTACAACTTGGAAATATCCCGGTGCACCAATATTCCTTGAGGCTGCACTATCTTGACAGGGACCTGAGTACCTTGCTTTCTAGTGAAGGCACTCAGCATGATCTGAAACACTCAGATGTTGGTGCCTTTCTTGCTCATCTGTTACAAGGGCTAATTAAAAATTGCTGGAAGTGCCAAGCATCCTTACAGGCACTGCACTCTTGACAAGCACGTGAATAGCCCCAGATTCATCACTGCTTCGTTCCTGTTTTACACCTACATTAATTAACTGAAACCATGAGTGCTCCGGCATTCTACTTTGGTTTAGCACAGAGAATGGTTACACTTGTAACTTCTATTATCATCAGTGGTAGTTACGTATATGTGCTGGGCAGAAAGGAGCAGCTGTCCTCTAATAAGGCACTAGTCATGACAAATATAATACTGACATGGGACCCACATAATTGTCTTTGTAAGCACACTACAAAGCAAGAATGATTGCAAATGCCAGAATCCACAAAAACTGCAACATTCTCCCTCCACTTTTTTATTTCAATTCGCAGAGAACAGCACATTTCTGCAGCAAATAGAGCTTACTAAACCAGCTGCCTTTTGTTATTGTCCTTATGCCTATCTGTGATATTATACAACAGATACCACTTTATCGGTGCCCATAAATAACTTTTATTATGCATCTCAAAAAGCACAGTTTAGCACTACACAGAACAGACACCACCTCTTCCAGTGGTTGAAGCCAGCAACTTCCTTTTGTATCTGCCTCCGGGTGATGGCTTTCATTTAAAATAAATAAATAAATAAAAATTGTACTAGACAGCAGACCTGTAAACATTCTGAGAAACAGGCATCACTGGGTATATTGATGAATGCTGCATGCAACTCCAGTTTGTTGTGGTTTTCCCTCTGCAAGTACCAAATTTACTGCTAGCTCCACACTCAGAAAAGCCAGTCTGATAAAATCAAAGACAATGAACTGTTTTCAGGATACACTGAAACCCATGTCTTATGTTAACACTACCAGTGCCATCATCTGGCATGTTACCAACTGCTGTCACTGTCTGTGACTGCTACTAGTGTCATAAAATAAAAGCTAACTGGCCTAAAGAGCATGGTATGGGAGTGGCTTCAAGGAGAGAAAAAAATAATAATAATAACTTTTAGCTAATGAAAAAAAAATGTAATCTACATTTTAAATTCTTTTTTTTTTTTTCAGACAAGCATGTTATTCTTTTTCACTCCTTTAGCTGCTAGTGTTTTCAATTGTTTTACTGTCATTTGCTCTTCCAATTTGAATAGTGACGTAATGACATATGACTGCCTGATATTCAGTGATACTCACAGCACCTTTGTCACTGGTGGCTCAAGTACACAATGAGCAGTATCTTCAGTTTAATGTATTTGTAGCTTTGTGAAGGCAGCAGTGACATACAACCAGCTCTTTTCTCCTTTTGTTTCTGTGCTTTGTAATGGAACAGCCTGCCACAGAGACTGTGACCAGAGAATAATGGAAAATGCTGGGCCGTTGTCGGCCATGGCAAAAATTTGCAAACTTTACATTTTGTTTAATTATTGAAGAATGACTTTTCAAAGATCCATGTATTGTTGTAAAGAGACATCATTGTATCTATCTTCTTTTCCTCACAAAAGCTTTTTATCTTCACGTGAAAAGAATATACTTGTTGAGGGACAATTAGTAGTCTCCTATGAAGAAGTTTAAAGGAATTTTTAATTAGTAAATTGACTGATGGTATGAGTCACCTGGAAGGGAATTACATTAGTTCATAAGACTGTCAAGTTTTGTTACATAAATATTAACCAGTACCTTAGCATTAAGAGATAGAGGGTCTCAAGTCTCGTTCTGGAAACCATTTTCATTATCTACTATGGAATCAATCAGAGAGACAGCAAATGTTATTCAAGGTGAGCAGGGGCAGCACCCTGGCCCTTGTTCCAGGCCTCTAACACGACTTTCATTCATCCAGAAGAAACGTTACACATCATCCATGTGTATTTTGCCTAAATCCTAAATAACAGCTTCGCAGTCTGTCCTCTCTTCTTAATAGAAAGACACCATCAAAGATGAGCAGGTTTAACTGTGTAATGTGGTAAATAAACAAAGGTGCATGCAGAATAAAGGCAGGCATTTCATCCCCAACTGGGCAGCAACTCAACGACCCAATACAGTCAATGGAAAGAGGCAGCTACCTCCATAAGGTGGTTCACAACCCACATATTACATGCTTAAATGAGACAGCAAGAATCTCTCTCCTGCCGTCTGCAAATGGTCTTGCATTTTTGCATTCAGAAAGGTGATGTAACATTTGACCAGCATCATCATTTTGACATCTCTCTCAGAAATAACAGAATCGACTTCATATGCTGCTTTCTGTACAAAATTCTACTAATGAGAATTCCTTCATAAGAAAAGAAGAGTGAAGAAACTAGACCCCAATCTGTTATGGTATGAATGCAGGATACGATAGACTTTTCCTATTCCCAGTCATGTAACTGGTAACTTGTCAGTTCCACGTAACTGGTGACTTGCCAGTTGAGATGCAGGCTAAAATCTCAACTGAAAAAAAAAATAGAAAAAAAAAGTCATGTTAGAAGCTATTACTACAAATGGCATAGGAAAATCTGAGATTCATTTATGTCACATAAAAGGAACTTTACTGATATTAGCAATCAGTAGCATAATCAGTATTTCTTATATATGTTACATCATTGCTTAGGCAGCAGAAAAGCACGTTTGTGTCTGACAGACAAATCTCAGCCTCAAATGAAAGACATTTTCAAGGTATCCAGCTGTACGTAAACGTTTAAGTAGGAGGCAGTAGAGCTCTAAACTGATAAACATTTCTCATGAGTTATGTATGAATTAAAATCAAGTTTTTATTAAAAATGCATAAGTATGATCTGTGGTGAACAGAACTATTAACTATGCGTGTTTACTTTTTAGTGAACACATATCAGTAATTTTTCCTCTGAATGTCATTTCCATCAGAGGGTTATGCAATAATACAGTGCTGAAACATTTCTTAGATGCCATCCAGCTGGCACATATACATCTGGGCAGAGGGGGGAAAAACAAAGCAAAATGTGAAATGTCTATTGTCACAGTGGCAAGAAAACGTCCTTTTAGCTACTGTGCTTCTACTTTACAAGTCAGATAGCACTCAGCAGCCCCTCTCTTTCACTCATTACAATAAAATAAATAAATAAATGGAGACCAATCTGGATGACAGTAAACTATTTGATACTTTAAAAACATTGTTTTCAGCTGTTATACTTTATTTTCATAACCTTATATACAGTGGTTCCTGTCTTCCTCTCTCCTGTAGGAAGCCTACAGAAAATTACCTAAAAACCAAAGTGAGCATAAATTAGTTTCATCAGATTGATTTTAGCATCAGTGAGTGGTTACAGAATAATGGAAAGCAGTATCTTGTGGTTTTCTGTTTGTTTTGTTATAAAAGAGGATCTTCATGGAAGTGTGCCCAGCAGCTGACATTACTCTGGTGAAACCAGGCTCCTTAGTTTCCTTCTACAGTCAATGGAGAGAGAAATGGCTTTCCAAAACAGCATTTCTCAATCTGGAGATCATGTACAGTCCTTAAAGTTAGGAAGTTCTCAGTAAAATGACTAGTAAAAATGCAAGAGGGAGGAAAACATAAATAATAAGGACTGCGAAGGGAAAAACAGCATACTATGGTCTATGATTTCTCCTTCCTGCACCCCCCAAAAAGTGTTCTTAAACGAAAGGACCCCTTTGTTTAAGAAACAACTCTAAAGAGCACTTAAACGTAGGAAACTACCTTAGGCACTCTGAGGTGTCCCCTAAAGGAGTCCATTTCCTGAACACTAAGCACTTTACTGAGCCTAAAAAGATTATCCTGAATTAGACAGACCATGAATATTCTTGCCCTCCATCTAAATATGAAAATATTCACTATTCTCATTCTCAACTAAATGCCACTTAAATTCAAAAAACATAAGCAAACTTTAGAGGAATCCACTGACTCATCTTTTCCTCATGAAACGTCATTGGGTATAGTTGTCTCTTTCGGCATTGTGCTCCTTGGATAATCTCTCAAACCAAATGGAACTATGGGGCTACAAAGGCCATTTGGAGCATCTGGGGCTATCGAGGTAGTTCGCTGAGCAGAGACATCAGGCTCCAGAGCAGACATGGACTGAATCTCACCAATCCCTGAGACCAGAGAAGTTTCTCAAAGCTCCATGCTCCTGTGAAAATAGATGTTGAGACCCATGTCTAATGGATGATTGAAGACTCCCATCAGATCCCCCAGGACACTGAGAAGACCTCAAGAGGATTTAGTCTTTCAGGAACAAACCCATCCATATCACCAAGCACTTGTTGCAAACTGTATGTGCTGCACCTAAACTGTGTGCATTGCCACTGTTCAGCCTAGGACAACAAAGTCACTCAAAACGTTGTTTCTGCCTTCAACAATTCTGCAATGGAACATATTCCTGTCTGTTGACTACTGAATAATAGTTTTCTCCCCACTGACTACAGAATGACTATAGAGTGTTTCTGTGTCTTTTAAAAAGATGCTTACTTAGTGCTTTTTGTAATGAAACTGAAAACGAAAAAAATCCTGCTGCTCATCGTTCAAGCTGCTAGCTCAACTCTCTGTCAATACAAAATTAATTTCTACTGCCAAAGACTTGCCTCGTGGCTATGCAAGTGCGATAACTTAGCTAGATATTCTAGGTCCCTATATTCAGGTAGTCTATTCAACTCCTCTCAATCTATTTAAACCTTTCCCTCCTACCCATCATCACAGTATCTGAATGCTTAGTCTGCTCACTGAACTCTAAAGGAGTTCAGCTTCAAGAAGCAGTGAATTAGATTTGCTATTCAGCTGGTCTGAAATCTTTTACCCCGTAACTTAAAACAACGTACTTGGCTTTTCTTGAAGTGTATGATTTGTTATTCGCAATTATTATTACTCATTCACACTTCTATGAAAAAAATCATACTGTACCATTCATAGTGAAAGTCAATCCACTAAAATTAAATGACACAATGTGCTGTTACCTCTGACATCCACTACTTGTATGCATCACTGGTTTTGACCTCAAGTTATCAGAAATAAACAGCTCGGTTGTGAATCTTTGGTATTTTATCTCAAAAACTGAATAGAAGAAGATTGTTTACTTTTCTACCAAGGTCTCACTTAAACCTAAAAAGGTTGCTACATATTCCTTTCACAGCAACAAAAAGTGTTCACTCTCTTGAATTCATGAGCAAGTCCCTGTTTTATATATTCCCAGCAACACCTCAAAATCGACTCCTTAGTATTATAGCTTTCAAACATACATCTGCTGAAAATCTGCTATTCATGAGATAGTGATTTTACTAGCAATGAAAAGGAAACAATGTTTTTGGATACAATGAAACCAAGACTTTCACTTTCTTTCCTATCAAAACTGAAACAAAGCAAGAAGCAGAATTTTAAAGAAGGCACAGACACAAGTTGTCGACAGTCAAAATTTCAAAGGCCGGCAGAGACTTAAATATAAGTACTATCGAAAAAGCAGAAACCAATTTTTTCTAATTTCTTTCTAGATTGATAAACCTACAGATCTGCAGGCTAAGAGGAATAACTACATCACTTTCCATTCCATTTGTGAAGCCCATTTCTTTAATTCCCCTAGTGCTAGCAGAAAATGTAGGAACATTTACATGTCATCAAAATTTTCCATTGCAGACATTTTTCTCTAAAGCTGCTATTGAAAACCATTGGCAACAGAAACAATGAAATACAATTAAAAGAAAAAAAAATACAGACAAAAAAAAAAAAAAGAAAAGAACACCCTCCCCAGAAATATCAGCAATTGGAAGCAAACACCAGAAGTTTCACTAATGATTTCCTATAGCCAAAAGAAAAAAAAAGCTTCATACACTAGTTATGTGGTTTGATATGCTGTTGTAAAGTACTCTGGTGAGTACTTTCTCACCAGTTCTTTATTCCATAAAACTGTGGAGTAGTTAATACTAGAGAGTCTCTGTTGTGAATATCTTCACTTTGCTCTCTGAGGGACCTCAGCTCTAATCTGGCAAACCTCACTCCCAAAAGGTCCAGAGACAATTCAATCTGCAAACTGTTAAAATATGAGTTTTTTTCCCCATGCAATATTCACGGTATAAATTAGTGCCAAACTTTGTAGATAGATTTGTGAAATAGATGAAAACCTGCCAAGTTCACCAATCCTCAAGAGTTTGAACTGTGTTTCAAACATGAAGAATGTAAACTAACAAAAACTGGCGACACCGGAAAAAAAAAAGAGGATGATTCAGAATGTCCTACAAATATTCTGCCCGTGACAGAAAAAATGAACACGTGGATATTTGCTACTCGTGTTTAAAACCTGATCAAAGAAGATCAAACATGGCCCTTCATGTGCAACAAGGTAACTAAATACGTGGTTATGGATATTGGTTTCACAGATAAGCAGAGAAATCACCACAGATTATACAGTTTTTGAAATAAAGTATTTGAATACTGAATTAACATTATTCAATTGTGGAAAAGTATGAAGCAAGTAAATTTTCATACAATGTTAGACTTTTGATCATTTTTTCATTAGCTCAAAGCAAAGATAAAGGTTGGGGCCTATGATAACAAAAGCAACCAAAATTGGGGCCTTTGTTGTTCTGCTTAGCCATGATGCACCTCAGACAGTGGCTTCAGCAAGAATTGTATCTAGAAGAGGCCACAGAGAGATACTATCAGGTTTGGTGTCAGGTGTGCTTATGCCCCAGTCTGTTGGTGAGCAAAAAGAGATTTCTAACTTTCTAAATCTATGTCTGTGGAAGGCATGAATTTTCAGAAATTCATGAATTTGTGCCTGTTACAATACACACTCCTTTAGAGCATCAGACTGAATCCCTTGGAATCACTAGCTGAGCCTTTATATATATGCATGCAGCTTGTTTACAAATTTTATGTCTTAAAACTCTGCTAAAGTACCTGAACTGTATTATAATTTACTTTAAAAGAAAGAGAGAGAGACTAAGAGGCAAAATGTACAAAAAATAATGATATAAATATATGTAGATGGAAACTGAGCGATTGCAAAGGCTGAATTACCTGTCATCTAATTAGACTTGGGAGTATGGAGATCTTATTGTTTCTATCCATCAGACAAAGACGATTTATGAAGACTTAAAAGTTTCCTCAGGAAATGACACTCTTTCTCATCATTCCACTTGGGGAGAAAGCTTGTAGGTTGCAAACATGCAGTACTTTTTCCTGTTTTGCCACTGCTCTGAGTTTTCCTAAGCAGCAGCAGAGGACATAAGTTTTTAGCTGGCTTCCATGGGGTTTTTGAAGCCTGAACTGAACAATCACGGCTGGTTCACCTTTGCTGCTCCTGCTATTAAAAAGTCTAAACAACAAGATATTAGTGTTACTGATGTAAGCTATTAATAGAAAAGGAGAAACCCAAAAATAAGGAGGTGTAAAGGTCAAAATGCAACAACAGAAGATTCATTCAATGCAACCAGGATGGCTGACACAGGACAAAAAACAGCAGAGCCCCTATGCCCAGGGTTTTCTTCAGAAGGACAAAGGACAAGAGAGACCAAATTAGTATCTTTAAAAAGTGAAAAGATATTTTAAGATAATTAACTCTGTATACAGAAAGCAATGCCTTGTTCCCAACATCAGCAAAATTAGCTCTTACTTGCTGTTAATTCTTCTCATTGGCTCCAAATGCAGAGGAAAATGAGCTGTCAAAGGTTGTTTTCCATAGTACAAATGAGAGCACAAATAGGAAGGTATATGTATGTTAATAAGCAGGGGAGCAATGATCAGTATGCCCTTGAGAGCAGAAACATTCCTTGAGCTTTCTGGTAATCTGATGGTACAGTATGTTGCCTCAGCTATGAACACTTAAAATGCATTTATGAAAACAATTTTGCTTGTGCAGGGGATCCCTTAAGTTGATGTAGCTCTACTCCCGAACCAGTCTTTCAACCAGCCACTCCTTTTTGTCCATTTGTGGACAACTACATCATCTATAAATATGATATGTAACAACTTTGCTAATGAACTGCAGTATCCCTCAATACAACAACGAATTGTACAGTGTACAGAGGCTCAATGTACAGAGCTACAAAGACCATTCAGATCACCACACCCTAGCTCTGCAGAAAGGCAAGAAAATCTTTTCATAAAAAATGGAAGAAACCTTTCTTTATACAAACTTTTTTTCTCTCTTGAAACAGTGTTTTCTCCTTCCAATCATCATTTTAAAACTGAGATCCAGGTATTAGTAATAAAAGATCTTCATGTTAGAAGAGCTTTTTTTTTTTTTTTTTTTTTTTTTAATTTATATATAGTTATCACTGCAGAAATGCTCCCCCCTGACAAATCCCCACCTAACCAGGCCAGATGAGATGACTTCATCATCCTTTGTTTTTGATTTGCATCTGTATTAACGTGGCTGCTAATTCCAGGGTGATTCTTGACAGAATTTGCTCCTTTAAGTGGCCTTTACCTGAAAAGTAGTGACAACTGCTCCAACCACAGGCCTACCTAGGAGAGGTAAATCTCCTCGACTTAAAACTCATGACCTATTCCCACCTGATGGTATATGACACGTGAAGGAATTCGACAAGTGATGTTAATGTAAGTGCAAAGAGGTCATTTTTTCCATTCCCAACTACTTTTTTTCTCATGTAAATTATTATTTCTGCTTTGAACCTATCTACATGCCATTACACAGGCCAAATGTGACTGAGAGATTTGTGTTGCTGCTAGCATGTCCTTTTCATGCTCAGAAAACATTTCCAAGTTTGTTTTCTGTTTATGAAAATACATTTCTGTTAGAGGTTTGCTTAAGCTACTCCAGAATGCAATATTTACCTACGTATACATGTATATGATACTGTAGTCCACAACAAGTCTTAAAAAATTTACACTAATGCTGCAATTCCACATCAGCTTACCTGCTCGTCCATTCCTATGGAGCATTTCTGTTTATGTTTTTACTATGAGTTTCGTATGCATTTTTGTCACCATGAGTTAGCAAATATGTTTTCCTTCACAGACTTTCAAAACAATAACATTTTAAAATCTTAGCACATTCCAGAGTCATCATAATCTCCTCGTTGCTGATGGTGTTTTAAAAAACAATCTTTTATCCATACAAGGTACAATTGAAACCATTTTCCTTTCCTTTGCAACAAAATATGAAAAGTATGCTTCTAAAACTTAAATGATTCTAAAGAATGTCAGTGATTAATTTTACGCTTCTAAATTTCTGGAAAGGGTTACATTCCTACCATTTCACTCAAGATTCAATACTTCTATTCCAGATTCTTTTTTTTTTTTTTTTTTTTTTTTTGCAGTGTGCATGAATAAATCACATCTGATAAGATACATCCAGCTACAAAGAATCAGATAACTTATTTGGGGAACAGCATATACAAATAAAATGCTTTCCAGAATATAAAAAGATTAAGGGTTGGTTACTACCCATGGAAAGACCACAGGCATTTTGAGTTTCTGATCTGCTAACACATCATCTTTTTTCTATGTACTGTTCTACTGATTTTGGTCCCTGAAACCTACTGTTTTTTTCTTCTGTAGTTCTCTTAGTACCTGTCTGCAGGAGAAGAATTGGCGACAATGCTGGTTGCTATTGATACCGACTAACACTTTCTCAGCTAAACTATTCACTAAGAGGTAGAGGGATGGAGTAACGTGAATTATTTCCTTCCCTCTCTAAGGTTAACTGTTTAACAAAGGTGCCTTCTGCACCTGTTCTGCCAGCACATGAGCACTTGGTCTAATGAAAATAAGAAATGGGGCGTATTTCATTGACAGGTCTTTAGCCATGTGTCACTGCAACCAAGTCCACAGGAATTCCATACATCATGTACCAGACTGGCTGACAGTGATCCAGGTACATATTACAGGAGGAGCCATTTCTTTAGTTTACTAACTTTCAAAGACAGTGACTTTTAAAGCGCCTCAATACAACTGCACACAGACTAACCGTCTTGCAAAGCAGATCTATTTTTAGGCAGTTTCTTTGTTATTGTACCTCAGCGCCTACTTTTTAAACTCCGTCTAGTTTCGCTTGGTAGCTGAGCTTACAAGCGATGCCACACGTCCCCTATATATGCAAGCATAAACACATAATCGTTTTAGTTCCGCAACAACACAATGATAAAACATTAACATACGCTGGCGAGTAAGTCTGAAAGACAAAAATAAAATAAAAAATACACATCTGCAGAAGAGCGCAGACATAACAACTTCACCCCCACACACACCTGTACGGCAAACTGTTCACCAGCTCCGCATCGCCCCTGGCAGGGCCGCGTCCCTGCTTTACATAACGCCAGCCGAACACCAGCTCGCCACGGGAAGCCGGGTACCAAGTTGAGCCGAGGCTCGGCGAAACTGCCCGAGTTTACCAACTCCGCCGCGCGTCCACCGCAGCCGCCCTGGCGCGGCTCCCGCAGAACTACCTGTAACGCCGCCCCCGCCTCCCGCAAACCGCAGGGGGCTGCGGGGGCTCCCCAAAACACCCCCTCCGCCCCCTCTTTTTCCCCCCGCACCCCACCCCACCGCCGGCCGCCGCCGCCACTCACCAGCTGCGCGCCGCACACCGCCACCAGCGTGCAGCGGCCGCTGCAATAGCCCATGGCTCCCGGCACCCCGCGCCGCCGTCCCGCGCCGCTCCGCGCCCGCTCAGGCGGCGGGAGAGCACCGCCCGGCCGCCGCCCGGCTCCCGCCTGCCGCCGGCGCGCCCCGGCCCGGGACCCGCATGGGGGCGCGCCCGCCGCCGCCGCTGCCCGCCCGCCCCTAGCCGCGGCCGCAGCAGCCCCCGCCGCCTCGGCGGCCGCCGGCAGCGGGGCCGGCCGCCCCCGCGGAGGGCGGCGGCGCCGTGGGGAGGGCGGCGGCAGGTGCCTGCGGGAGCAGCCGCGTTCTGCCGCGCAGCCCCAGAGGCATCTGGGCTGCGAAGTTTGCCCCCCTTCAACTCCGCTCGCGAAGCGGCCGGGCTCGCAGCCGGCTGCGGCGGGGGGGGGGGGGCTAGGGGGGGAGGAGGGATGGAGGGAGGGATGGATGGAGGGAGGGAGGGACGGGGAGGCGAGGCGAGGCAGGCGGCGGCGCTGAGCTCAGTTCACGCTCGGAGAGCGGCTTCCCTCCTGCCCGCGGCGGAGGCGCTCCTCCACCCACCACCCACCATCCATCCTCCTCCTCCCCAGCCCTCCCGGTGGCAGCCCAGCAGCGGACACCCCTCGCCTCGGGGGTCCCCCGCGGGAGGAGCGGCTCTGCCGCTTTGTCTGTTCCAGCGCGGCGGTGGCGCCTTCACAACCCCCCGACCCCTTTGTCTCGGCAGGACGCCCCTCCGCGCCCACCCTCCCGGGGCTCCTCCGCAGGCGCGGAGCCGGAGGCAGGCAGCGGGGCACGGCGCGGGGCTCAGCGCGGAGCCCTCAGCCCCCGCCCGCGGGCGCGGAGCGGAGCCGGCGCGGCCACAGCCCCGCAGCGGCGCGGGGCGCGCTGCTGCCGCCTGCCGGGCCCGGCGGGAGGTGCAGGGGGAAGCCGCCGGCCCGGCCTCCGCTGCTGCTGCCGCCGGCACCGGGGAGAGCTCCCGGAGAGCTCCGGGGAGGAGGTGGTCGCCCTGCCACCCAAAGCTGGACGTGGAGGAGGGGGAAGGTCTGGAGGGGCTGATTTGGGGGGCTGGAAGAGATCCGGACCAGAAGCCGGGAGCTGCAGGGCGAGGGCAAGAAAAGATGGACAAGACGGGCAGATTTAGTAAAAAATAAAATATTGACTGGTTTCAGAAAACTGGTTCAGCTCACCATTGTGACAAAGAACGTTTGCACCGACTGGTATGGTTCAGCCTTCCTCTGCTACCAAAACCACCCAGAGCACGTAAAGTTGGTGGGGTATGTTATGTCAAATTCTGGAGTGTCAATCAGCCTCCAAAGCCCTTTACTTGCTGCGTCATCAGCGGCAGCCTTGACATTGCATTTGGACCAGGTCATTTTTTTGCTGAGCTGCCCATTAGCGGATGCAGTTTTAGCGGTGACATCAACAAATAGGAACTGGAGGAACATCGTGAGGCTTTTTGTTCAAATGTGGGTGTTCGTTTGCAGCACAAATGTGGAACTGGAAGCTCTCTGGAAACATAGAGCCCCAGGTAGTTTGCCTCTCACTTTCCAAGCAGGCTTGTCAAAATAACTGGCAGCCCATCAAATATGCAGTTATGACTCCTAAAATGCCATACAACATAATGAGCCCTCCAAGGGCGAGCAAAACGCACATAAAGGTGACACTGGTTGTCCCCTACTCCATAACAACATCCTTCTGATTGTCAGCTTCTGTGCTACCAGAAACTATTGACCTGCCAAATTGCTGGTCATGCAGAATTCCCAGCCCAGTGAATGAGCTCAATTGGGACTTCAGGAGGCAGCAGCTAGGGAGAGCTGCATCTCAGAACAAAGGGAACTGTGGAGATGTTGAGGTTCAGAAACAGCAAAGATGTCCAGCAAGTGGCAGAAAATAATTCAGGTACCTACAGATTCAAATAGTCTTTCCTGACTTCTTCAGCATGCCATTCATGTGGGGTTTTGTGTGTTTGTTTTAATTACAGAAATGGCATTTGTGTGCAGATGTTAGCTGGTATTATGGCTGTTTGAACTTTAGATTTGAACTAGACAAGATGTAGCAGTAGCATCTGCAGTTGCTGTGTAATTACCTGTTTCATCACCAGTATGCTACTTTCTGTGTAGTAGTCCCTTTTAATAGAGTGAATCCTACCCCACTGAGAAGTCAGGGTGGCAAAATAAATAAATAAATACAATGGGAAACACTTTTATCTGGAGCAGGTGACTCCTTTTAAAACTGGCAAAGTGGCAAGAACAATGTATCTGATTGTCTAAGACTGGGCACTGGGAAGTTAACAGAAGGGGAAGTTCTACTCACTTGGGCCCTTGAGAAGAAGCTAGTGCTGTATGTGTGTCTATAACTGATCTGGTTGTTCATTACCATGGGAGGCTTCCTAAGGAAAATATGGGTGGTATTGATGGAGTCCAAAAGCATGATCTCCATGGACTCCTATAGCTTCTCAGAGCTCCCTGATCCTTGTCTCTTTCTCAGCACTTTCTGCTATAGCTTTGCTTCTTAGTAAGAATCTCTCTTTCTTACCTTTTCCTGAACTTCAAAGTAATTGTGTCTCCTTGTGCTTCTGTCCTCCAGTTCCCTCTGGTCTATGGCTTACCTTTCCCACAAAAGCTGCCTTTTACCATGTCACTTTTATCTGTCTTGCCCCTCCCTTCTCTGGGCTTCTCAGTGCCCCAATTTTCACTGGGAGTTGGGGAGGCTTTTTCATTCTGTCCCACCCTCATGGATATGGACTGCATTTGTCTTGCCTCTGCTTTGGACCAGAGCTGCTTGGTAGGGACCCTCCAAAGAGCAGAATAAGGTCTCAGCAGAGGCAGATGAAGTGCGAACAAAACTGTGTGAGGGCCTTCAGCTATAAGCAGTTGTTGAGGTGCCAGAGAGGATTCCTCCTCTCTCTAACCTCATCACCAACAGGTTTGCCACAGCTGGGCTTGCTGTGGGCTTGCCTTTGCTTGCTCTGTGCAATTAGAGAAGCTACAAATTATATATTGGGGAAACGACAACAACAACAACAAACACCTATGGTAAGATGATGTAGAGCAGGCAGAGGAAGGATGAGTAAAGCACTACCCCTGAATGTGTAGCATACTGCTCCCAGAGCACTTTCTGTGAGCCATGGGAAAACTGGATTCAACTGTCTTTAGGTCAAGTGTCCAGGGCCCTTCCCAGGCCAGACTAAGCCTGTTCTTGGGTCCCAACAGCTCCAGCACACAGCAAGATCAGCTGTGCACATACAGTAATATTGTTTTGTAGGTTCCCAGTTAGACTTAACAAAAGGCCTGCTGTGTGTGTGCTCAGTGAGTAATTCCAAATGTTCATAACTTTGTCAAAACAAGACCAATTTTCTGAGAAGTCAGGCTGTGCTGTGCTCTTCACTGAAGGTTATTCCATGCAAAATACGAACTTGCAGACATTAGTGGTTTCACCAGTGGCTTTGTACTTTAAAGAGTCCACAAAGGAAAAAAAAATAAAAAAAAAAAAAAGGGGGGGGACAATTTTTTTGTTGTTGTTATTTCCTTTCACTCATAATCAAGTGTCATTTTATTCTTATTTCTACAAGTTCTCTCTGGGAATATATAATTTCCAAAATTTGTGACCATCACTAATGACTGGAAACATAAGGATTCAGACGTATTTTATGGTCCCAGATATAGGAGCTTATTTATAGTGCCTGTATATGCCCAGCGTCTGCCCTTTTGGAGTGAGTGGGGAACACGCCTTACAGTGGCATAGTGGCAGACAGTCCATGCCTCCCACAGTGCCTGCCCAGTGACAGGACAGGCCTTACTGTAAGTCTCTAGGCTGTAAATCTGTCCCTAGCCTGTTCCTTCCCTGAGCCTGAGGGAGCACTTGGGGGACCGAGGAGCCCAGCTGCCAGCGCTACATCAAGCCCATAGCCACTGGGGAGAGCTAAGACTTCCCAGAACAAGCCACAGGCCAAACGAGCTGGCCTCTAGGGCCTCAAGTGACTCATGAAACACAGTTTTATCCCTTTCCTGTAACAAAATTTGGATGTGAACCCTGGTGACACCAGCGCAGCACAGGTTTGGTGATGCTTCATGCTCAGCGTTCCCCCTGTGTGGCGGTGTGTCCTTCCCCACCACCAGCACCCCGGCAGCACAGCCTGTCACCAGAGCTGCTGGGCAATCAGCAGAGGCTCCTGTCTGCTCCAGCCACCCTAATATCAAACCAGTCCTAGACTGCTTGGCAATTGGTAATGTTGTCATCAATAGTAAAGGGAAAATATTGTTTCAGTTTAACTAACATCTTGTTAACAGAGCAGACCTTGCTGTGTGACGTGCATACATATTATCTGGGGGGGGAAGTCAACTGGGGGGGAAATACATGATTAAAACATAATGCAAAATTATTGTAGGCTTAAGAACACTGCAATAAGAATTCTATTCAGACCTGTAAGTCTATAGCAGTATTAAATTATTTTTTGAACCTCGTCCTTACCATGAAGATTGAGTGTCAGGTACTTTTTTTTTTTCCTCCTGCAGGATTTCAAGACTTGATTGCCCAAATGACAGTTTACTTATTTTACTGTCACATACTTTTGTGAAATGCCATAACAAGTTGATTACAGGTTTCACATTTTGCATAGTGACAAAATCGTCTGTCATATAATAGTCTGATGCCTGAAAGCCATTTAACTAAGAAGCAGTTGCTACCGAAAATAATGCTATTTGAAACATTAAGATTGGGTTTAAATGTGTACATTTTTTAAGGAAGGCTTTGTTTTAACTGAATGAGAAAACCAGTATTATCCCTTTTAGGCATGAATTTAAGGCTTGTCAAAGTCACCAGACAACAAATAGCCAGAGAGTATCGTTTCATGAATTAAATGAAGAACAGAAATGGGAAGCCTAGTGATATATCCCAGCTGCTGCAAAGTGGAAGAAGTGCTTGGCTCCAGTTTGGAAAACCCATTATTCTTACCAACTGACAGTGGACGTCTGAGGTCATGTCATGCACTCTGGTTACTGGAAAGAAAAACAAGCTGCCTTTTCCCTCTGCACAGAACTATTTGGTTACCAGAACTGGTGTGAATGAGAATAATTAGATTTACCTTCCTTATTTGATGATATCCATACCTTAGATGAGATACAAGAAATACAATTAATAAGGACAATGCATTTATTTAACATGTCCAATTTCTGTAGTGATTCTGAGTGACTGGCTTTTGTGAACGGTGCGATGCATCATTTTTACCTATCAATGCTAACCAGATGAGGAATTTTCCAGGGGATGCTATTATTGCTAACAAGCAGATGAAGTAGCAGTAATAGCGTCCTAACTTCTTGTGTGCGGGCAAAGGACAAGCCAGTTTTCAAAATGTGAAGGGAACAGGAGAGGGAAGCTCAGAAAGCTGTTAGATTGAAGAAGAGAATGGTGTGTTCCTAGCACTCTGTCACACACTGACTTTATAGAAAAAGCAGCCATCACATACCTGCCAATATGAATGCTAGTAGAAAATAGCAGCAAATTAAACATGAGGAGGAGTACTGAATGTACTTTGAGAGGTGCTCCCATCAGGTATGAGCAGAACTCAGCAGGGCAGGGCCCAAGGGCATCTTTGACCATCCTGAGCAACCAAATTTGACACACTACAGGTGGCAAAAAACTACTCTGGAGCAACAGAACAAAAGTAGTCAAGTGCTATCTCTGCATCCTGGTTGCTGAAACTGGTCTCCTCCCAGACTGGGGGGACAGCAAGGTTGCAACAGCCCTGAGAAAATTCCTAGACAGCTTCACAGTCTTGTGGGTGAATGGGAAAAAGGAGGAAAGGGAAGAGAAGGGCTCCTTTTGTGTTGTGCTGCTTCACACAAGAGCAAAGTTGACAAAATTATCATCCTGTAAACTTACCACTGCTCTTTGTAGATATAATTTTTACAATGCTTAACTACTGCTGTAATTCTCTCTGCTTTTATTGGCCTATCTGATTTAAATTTAAAAAAAAAAAAGTCTAATAATGCTATTACTACTTTATTTTTAGTCGATGCTTTCTCATTTGTGGATGTTAAAGTATTGTAAATGTGTATTATCGATCCTATGTTTCAGTAGACCTGAGCATACAGATGTGAAATACTTCATATGTTAGGTACTTTGGACATTCACATAGCAGATTTTTGTTATCCATCTCCTGTAAACTTGTGTAACCTTTAGCAAGTCACTTAAACATTCTGCTTCTCATATACCTCATCTGGAAAATAAATGTGTTCTCATTTTGCCTCGGGCAAGGTAGCACAAGGGAGAAATCACTTTCCTAGCACTGGAATTTCCTTTAACTTTTAAAATTGGCCAATGTGGAAGTAAAATTATTCTTTGTGACCATTGTTGTTTGGTTTTTGTTTTGTTTTGTTTTGTTTTTCCTAATGGCTTCACTGCTGTGGAATCATGGATACATTTCCATTAACAATACATTTTTAAGCATTCAACTATCAGTATGCTTTAAAGTTGCCTTTTCCATAAGCCACTGACATATTAAGTTTTCCATATCTTAATTTTTTTTAATATAATCCATTTCAAAAATATTAATTTAAATTAATATTAATGTTAACAAAACATTCTGATTACTAGTGAAATTAAAATACTGATGTTTTTTAAAAAAAAAGGATAGTTTCTTATATGCTGAAGCAGTGACAGAAGTGTGATTACAGTCTTAGAAACTGAGAAAGAAGTCCTATGGGAGATGGGGAAAAAAGGTTCATCTTTGAAGAGAAAACTGGATGGTCAAATAGAAAAATAGAAGGAACCTTCGTATTGCCTTTGTGGATAGATCTTGTCGCCATCTGAGCTGCCAGAAGTGCTTGAGTAGCTATCAGTAACAGCTGAACTTTTATATTCTTTATAAACTGCAACCTGTCAAAAGAGGGCACTGTGTTCATATATACACAGAAGGCACGAAATCGGAGGCAGCTGTTCTTGCTGGTGTGTGGATGCACAGATTCCCAGCCAACGTTTGCCTGCCCTGCCAGATGCCTGTGTCGGCACCACTGCACCCCAGACAGTGCCTGCTGGCTTCCCCCAGGCATCAGATAACTGAGGATGCTGGATGCAGAGGTAGCACAGTCACGTCTAATGTGGTCACATTTCATGGCCCAAGCAGATTAATGGACTCCACAAGGAGTGAAATGTAAGAGGGAAATGTGGAAGGAATGCAGCAGGCCTAATGGTTTCTTCTGGACTCTGTTTTTTTGAAAACCTTTCTGTTTTCCTAAGAGCGTTAAGTGGACTTGTAACTCACACAACTGATCAGAGAGAATGATAAACCTTAATTTGTTTTTATGTAACATTGGGATAGCTTTATAGGTGAAAAGGAGTCCCTTTGTTTGTCCTGCTTGACCTCCTGCCAGAGGTGACAAATATTCCTTGGACTGATTTCTGATTGAACTAAAACTGTGGGAGAAACACAGATCCAGAGTTGATGTAAAGTTTTCTAAAAATGAGGAATGCACAAAATGTTATCTAATATATTTGAGGGATCCACTATTAGATATAATATCAAAAATTTGTATTTTGATTCTAGTCTAAAACTTATTTTTCAATAGCTGGTTCTTCCTTCTGGTAAGCTTCCTTCTGATAAACTAAGTAGCTTGGTTTCTCTGTGTCATAGATTACCAGGTACATTTTCCAGTCCTTTCATCACACTCACAGCATTTCTTGAAAGCCATTTTAGTTGTTTAACCTCTTTTAGAAAATTGGACAGCAAAAAACACAATATCCTAGTAGTGAATGTCCCATTAGCAAATGCAAAAGTCTCGGGACGTTTTTGCCTGCATCCTCATGATGAGAGGTCCTGTCCAACTGTGTGTCTGCCATGGTCTCATGATGCCCTTTCTCTGGTTCTGTTTCCTGGAACAAAGTTTTCCATGGGTTCCCTCTGAATTGCATTGTCTGGTCTTGGCTATATGACTTTTCATTCTGTTCTACTGAGACAGATATATTTCTTTGTGTTCAGCATACCAAATTACATAGACAGTAGTTGACTTCACTATGTGCCACTCGACCTATTTTTCATTGCCCAACAAATTCTTAACAATTTCATTTTTCCTTTTGTGTAGAAAGTATTAAAATCGTGGATATAGTACAAGGTGGTAGTGACATATTCAGTGGTTGTTTTCCAATTAAATTTACAATTTGAGACACACCAGTCAGCTACATTTTTTGCCAGTTTAATATGCCCTGTGTTGACTTTCTGTCATTCCAGTTTTCTCAATCGAATGGTCATCAAAATGAGCTAAAAAAAGTCTAAATATTTTAAACCAACACAATTACCATCATCATCCAAACTTGTAATCTCATCAATAAAAGCCATCAAGTAAGCTTGACAAGATCTGTTTTCCATAAACTCATGTTGATCAGCATTAATTATATTATCCTCCTTTAATTCTTTATTAATTGAGTCTTATATCAGCTGTTTCATCATTTTGCTTCGGATCAATGTTAGACTGACAGGTATATAATTGCCCAGGTCATCTCATTTACCCCTTTAAAATATTGGCACAACATTAGCTTTCCTCCTGTCCTCTGGGGCTTTTCTGGTGCTCCAACTCTTATTGAAAATCAACATTAATGGTCCAGAGAATTCCTTTGCCAGGTTTTTCTAAAACTCTTCAATGAAAATCATCTGGACCTTTTCAATTGGAAATGTGTGCTGTTAGTAACTGCCTTTTAATTCTCTGGAGTGACCAGTGGAATGGAAAGTACTTTAACATTGACTTATGATAAAATTCCTACCTTTTTTTCCTACTTTTTTTTTTTTGCCTCCAAAACACAGAACAGAGCTATGCACTTTACACTAGTGTCTTGCCTGCACTATTATTCTTTGTTCTGTGATTCCCATCTGCTAGTACAAAGCCAATATTGTTCTTCTCATTTTATTTGCTTTTAATATCCTTCTTAAAAAAAAAAAAAAAAGTCTCTCTTCCTATTGACCTTAACAGCCTTGGTAGGTCTTACTGCCTTTTCAGTTTTGTAATTGATTCATCTTGATTTACTTGGATCTGGTGAGGTCCATTATAAAACAATTGTGTATTCTTTTACTTTTGTCTCCTTTATCTATTTTCTGCAGTTCATACTTCAATGTACATTCATTATATTCTGGTACTCATTTTTTTTTTCCTGTTTAATTCAGTCCTTAATTGCTACCAACTCTCTGAAATCAACCCATTTAAAGCAATACATAATCAGTGCTGACTGGGCTTTGTTCTCTGTGCAAACAAATCTAGGAATCTGCATGAATCTAACCACGACTTCGTATCTAGTAATATGTTGGAAATTCTCACCTAAAACTTTTTTAAATTCTCGAAAAGTTTTAACATTGGCAGAAGACGTTCCTCATCATATGTTATTCAGGCTGAAGTCTCTCTGATAACACGTCTTCTCATTCCTCCTGCCATATAGACAGGTACGCAGCTGAGCACCTGCTTTCCTTCTGTGATATGGTCACTTGCAGCACATCCCAGATGGTGCTTTGCGCTCTGCCAGTTAAATATTCAGCCATAAACCTTCAATATTGATCACTTCTACCCTGTCAGCACTGGGAAAGAGGTAGTACCACTTTTGACATGAAGTGTCATTTTCCACTCTTTCTTCCCACTTCATCTTTCCTATATAGATTATACCCAGTGATTTCAACATTCCGGTCATACAGATCACCCATCTAAGTCTCAGTAATACCAATGAGGACACATTCATGCTCATAAATAAGCCATTCCTACTCTTGTTTACTAAATGGCTCCTAGCCATTGGAGTATGAGCAATTTAAGACATTTTTTCTTCTTCACATCCTTTACAGCTTTGATTAATGTTGTTCTTAGTATCTTGATTTTGTGCTAAACAACTGCTCTGCTCCTCTCCCCGCTCCCCTTTTGTTATTTGTTTCTCTTCTTCAGGCAACAATCACAAGAGGACCCTGGTGCATCAGTCAGATGTCTCCTGTACAACCCATCTCAAGGAGCTGCAAGCAGTTTCCCCACCACAAGAGCAGTTTGCTGCCAAAGAGAGGCAGAAGGTAAAAGGTCTTCCTCATGATGAAGCTCTGTTGCTGTGTTTGAAAATCTGGTACACACAGTGTAGGAGCAGCTCTCACCTATGTGATTAGCTCAGCCCATTGAGAGTAGGGGAAGGGCCTTCATAGATCAGGTTTTGTTTACTGGCTTAAAAAGTTTACCAAGTGGCAGTGTCATATTTTGTGTCTTGGCAGCCAGGTAACAGCAAACAATGTTATGGTCTGTATATGCTTCTTGAGGGAGATCCATTCCATTTATCTTTTTTGAGTGGTAATTTTCTTCCACTGTACAGCTGGCAGAGACTTGAGGTAGATTGAATATAAGGAGATGATAGCAGCAAGATATTATTGTGCTAAAAGAAGATACATCCCGAAAAAAAATATTAACTTTCAGACAACAAAATATTTTTAGTTTAGTTGTTATAATAACCCCAAACAGTCTTTATTATTTTTCAGATTTATTTTCTCTTTCCATTGGAGTTAAATAAGGAATATTTAGGTTGTACAATTTTTTAGGACAGGAATTAGATCTTTTAATGGAAGCTAGCTATAACAAAGCTATAAAAAAACCTATCAACTCATCATAAAAACTGGGAAGTAAACCTCTTTCCTATTGTCACTAGCCTAGCAGAGAGGCTTGAAGGTAGATTAAGCTTTGATCTTTAATCATGGTTCTTTTTTCTTTATAGTAATGGGCTCCTGAATTTTCTGCCAAGATGATTATTTTGAAGCAACAGTCTCTGATTATTTTGATAAATTTAGGATATATTTTGTTCTCTCTCACTCATCCCAGTAGCTTCTCCTTTAAACCTTACTTCAAAACTAGTCTTTGACGTGCAGGAATTAGACTTGATGATCCTTGGGGGTCCCTTCCAACTTGGACTTTCTATGATTCTATGCTTTTTCCAACAAGGAACACACATTTCACAAAACGCTGAGACACACATAAGCTTGTAAACAAGCAACCACCTGACCAGCATAGCCTGATATCACCATTTCTAGTCCTTTCTATGGAATAGTCCTTGGTTCTAAGTTGTGTTCTAAATCTAGATTGAATTCTTCAGGGCAGAGATTGTGCCTTTGACTGTATTGTAAAATATTTAATACACTTGGACATTTAAAAAATAAAAAGGCTATAACGTTACAGAACTGTGATCTTTGAGCTCCTATTTTGTGTATAGTTCTAAGATTCATTACATATTTTTTCAGTTGCTCTTAAATTCACTGCATATTTCAAAGTGATTTTTTTTTTTCTTTTGCCATGGCAGATGTCAGCTCCCTCAGCTTTCTTGCAATTAATGCTCTCGCCAATTTTTCATGTTCTGCCTTGAGGTCAGATTTGAACGAGAAAGGTTTGTCAATTCCTGCAACCACCAGATCTGAGGCTTTATTGTAGCTGTTCTTATATTTTGTCATTTTTCTTTAAGATTTGCTGTTGCTCCCTTCTCCCTATACCGTTTACTGATAGTCCAAGGTATTTATTTATGCTCCTCTCTGGAGAGACCCATCCTATTCAAGGGACCTGTTTCATTCTCTTTGTGGATGCAAATCACCTGACTGTTTTCACATTTAGGAAATTATGTTTGTTTGTAGTTCAGTATTTAAGTACATGAGGTGCATTTCAATTCCATGTGTCTTCATATAACACAGCTGTATATTTCCCATCCATCTCTCCAGCCAGCTACTGAGTATTTCTGCCCCATGCTGTTGTGCTAGAAGCACCGCAAACCAGCACAGACTGGCTTTGACTCAAAGATTTCTTAGCAAATATTAATTTTGTCAGCATTCTCCTACAGTGCCATAGAAATAGTCAGAAAACTTTCTGGTTTTGACTGAACCCCAGGAAACAGTGTGGTTGATGATAGCGAATAAGATGGTAAAGAATCTCAAAGAAAAGACCATTTATTTCCAAGGGTGAAGAGTTCAGTGGTATTTCTACCATTATGTTCTGTAAAAGTCCAAAATGAATTTTCTCGTCACTCTGTTCTTCAGAAGTAGTTTGTCTAAGAAGGTTTAACCAGCCTGGGGTAATCTTTCACTACTCATTAGGAAGATTCCACATAAATAAATAATCCACAGTAAAATTATGTTCTCCAATCGCATTTCTTTTCCTGCTCCTGTTATTCTTTTTCCCTATATCACTCTTTCTTCAGCTCTTTAACTCTCTGACACTGTTCTTTTTGCACGTATTGGCTCACTTTCTTTTTGCTCTCACTGTCTGTAGGTGTTGCTTCTGTCACTGAGCTTTCTTCACTTCACTGAAGCTCTTTCTTCACTTGCTAAAATTCCTTCCATATCCTAAACTTTCATTAGAACTATGTGGTTGATTTGCAGATAATTCTTTCAGGAAACTCTCAAAGTGATATTTTTGTAAGTCCAGGGGCTTGCTTTTTCCATTTATCTGTTATTCTTGGCACTGAAAACATTAGCTGGAGCATTCTGATCATTGTTTGAATGACACTAGTGAAAAAAAATCCCTTCAGTTGTATATTCAGCATCTGGCTACAGGGTAAAACCGAGGAAGATGCAAAAGATACTGGAAATTCTTTCCACTTCTGATATTTGCCAATTAGATCAATTTCATCAAAAATATTGAAAATTTAATTCAGAAAGAAAAATACATAAATCATGCAGTTTTTGACATTGCCAACACTCTCTCTGTTATAAGGGATTCTTTGGCCAGTTTCTATTTGTAGCTTTGTGTTGGTATTTATTTATTTATGTTTTAATTATGTAAAAATGAGGTGGGAAATGAAATATAAGTGGAAAAAATAAATATCAGAAGCGAATACCCAAGCTATAAACCTTTTTTCTCCTGATAGTAAGCAACTTCCCTTGCAAATATGCAGAGTAATAAAGTTATAACATAAGAATAAACCATCTTGTTCTCCATGCCCTCTGCAAACTATATTACTAAAGTGACTTTCATTTCATCAAACAAGATTCTAGGAGTGGATAGAGCTGACTGGGATAATGCAAATCATCATGAATAAAGGCATATGATCAGTGTTACATTATTTTTTAACACCAGCTTGTATGAGTTGCATTCATTTTTTCTCCAAATTCGCCTGCTTTATCTTTCCTTGATGCCATTATTGTAGATGATTCATTCAAGGTGATCTTTCTACAACATACATATGGCAGCCGCCATTTTGGCCAACATACTGGGACTGTTTTAAGAACTGTTACCTAAGCAGAAGCATATTCAGACCATAGGATCATAGGCTTCCCTTCTTTCCCTCATATCTCTGCACATCCACCCCACACGCCATGCAATCGGCTTACAGATACATCAAGAGCACAGCAATAATCCGCTCCCCTGTGGGCTGTGGCTTTTGCAAAGTAGTAAGACCTTCTTTTTGCATTTTACAGATGTAAATGGTGCTGAGCCTCCCACCCCCTTTCTGTCTTGATTATTCCTTTCATGCAGGCCCACACAATTTTTAACAACATTGCAGCCAAATGAAACTCCTGATTAACAGCTACGCCTTCACATACAGGAAAGCACAGAGAAGCTCAGTGCTGACGGTGGGCGCTGCTCTGGTTTCTGCAGCAAAACCATCCACAGAGAGAGCTTCACAGAGAGAGCAGCTAGTCCCTGATGGGCCTTGCTTCATGGGCTTCTTGGTTAGCTCAGAGGGACAGCCAGCAGATGGGAAAAGTGACTGACTGGTGGTTGGTGGTATAGGCTAACATTTGCTGTCAGCCTGTACCGCATACAGATTCAAAGGCTGCAAAGTGAAATGGGTAAGAAACTGTTTCAGAGGAGCACACAGTCTGGTGGGACATTCAGAGGAGTGCTGGATTAAAAGCAGGTGCCTCACTTGTGTCTATGTTGAAAATCCTAATCTCATCTGCAATAACAACCTGTGTTATGTTAAACAAATGTTTGTTTGTTTGTTTTTTCGTGGCAAGGTTTTGGTAGCAGGGGGCCATAGGGGTGGCTTCTGTGAGAAGAATCTAGAAGCTGCCCCACGTTAGGTAAGGGTCCCACTGCTGACCAGAGCTGAGCCAATAAGCAATGTTGTTTTGTGCCTTTGTGAGAGCATATTTAAGACAAGGAAAAAAACAAACAAACAAACAAACAAACAAACAAAAAGAAAAAAAGAAAAAACACTGCACCACATAGCAGCTGGGAGAGTGAGAGGAGTGAGGAACAGCCTTGCAGGTGGCAAGGTCAGTGAAGAAGGAGGGGGGGGAGGTGCTCCAGGCGCCGGAGCAGAAGTCCCCTGCGGCCTGTGGTGAGGACCATGGTGAAGCAGGCTGTCCCCCTGCAGCCCATGGAGTACCATGGTGGAGCAGGGTTCCACGCTGCAGCCTGTGGAGGAGACCACTGTGAAGCAGGTGGACCTGCACTGATGGAGGCTGTGGCCTGTGGAAGACCCCTGCCAGAGCAGATTCTGGGCCAGACCTGTAGCCTGTGGAGAGGAGACCACGCAGGAGCAGGTGACCTGGCAGGAGCTGCTGCCCATGGGGGACCCAGGTTGGAGCAGTTTGCTCCTGAGGGATGGACCCCATGGTACGGACCCATATCTGGAGCAGTTCTTGAAGAGCTGCTGCCTGTGGGCAGCCCACGCTGGATCAGTTCAGCAAGGACTGCATCCCGTGGGAGGGACCCCACAGCACAGGGGATGAGAGTGACCGAGAAGGTGCAGCAGAGAAGAAGCGCTGTAGACCGACCATAACCCCCATTCCTCCGTTCCCCTGCGCCGCTCGGGGGGAGGAGGTGGAAGAAGGTGGATGGGTGGGGAAGGTGCTTTTGGTTTCTTTCCTTTGTTTCTCGCTTCTCTAGCCTGTTAGGAATAGGCAATAAATCTTACTATCTCCCTATGCTGAGTCTGTTTTGCCCGTCACAATAATAACTGCGTGATCTCCTTGTCCTTATCTCAACCCTTGAGCCCTTTTCATCGTATTTTCTCCCCGTTCCTCTTTGAGGAGGGGGAGTGAGAGGGCGGTTGTGGTGGAGCTAGGTCACCCACCCAAGTAAAACCACCACAGACATTCAGAGGAGTGCTGGATTGAAAGCAGGTGCCTCACTTGTGTCTATGTTGAAAATCCTAATCTCACCTGCAATAATAACCTGTGTTATGTTAAACAAATGTTTGTTTGTTTGTTTGTTTGTTTTCACTTTGGTTTGTACAAATGGGGTAAACAGACACTGGCTAGAAAATAGAAACACTGAGGAGTTGAAGTATATAACTTTTAAAAAGCTACATGGATTTCTTCATTTTACAAAGCTGAGATGCATAGACAGTCAAGATTAACTGCATTCATTGTCCTATATCCAGCTGGTATATATTAAATGTGGATGGTCAATAGAGCATAAATATGTTGTGCATGCGCATACTGACAGCACACATATCAGAAAAAAAAAAAGCTCCAGTAAAAAGCACATAAAACAATTGTCATGAAAATATTTTTTATATCACAGCTAGTCATCTGCTAGCAAGATGCCAGAAAGAGTGTTAAAAATACTGTATATATTCAGCTCAAAGTGTGTTTACATTTGCAATATGTTCTTTTATGTGAAAGAACAGAGACAGAACGAAAGGAGAATCCTCCCCTTGGTAATGACTATTTTAATATGTCTACCCAACGCTTTGTAAATAATGCAGCACTATAAGATTTAGTCATAAGAAGTAATCATTATTTCTCAATAAAACAGAATAATTTTTCCATTTCACCTGCCATATGTGTCTATAAACATTATATTTACCTTTAAGAGTGTTCCTCCTTTTCATGTCCTAATGCAAGAAATGTGAAGATTTATAACATCTCAGAAAATTACCCTTTCGTTTCCCTGGTTCCACCAAAAAACTGCAGTACTGAGCAGGGATTTTTAATCTTCCCACAGACTGGGTCCAAGTCACAGAACAAATAGGCCATGGTAACTTCTTTTGGTTTCTTCTGTAAACTTCCCTCATCGGTGAGGTGCTGAGAGGCATATTAGCGAAACACACTCATGTTCAAATGGGCCAAAGCTACTTTTCACATGATTCTCAGATGTTTCCTTGAGAAAAAATGATGGGAAAATGGTGGAGGAGTACATTTTATTTTAAATGAGAAGAATTTTAAGTGTGCCTTATTTGCTCTAAAAAGAAGGAAGTGGGTGATTATTGAGTAATTTTATGTTACACTATCTAGAGAGAGAGGTAGTAACTGACAACTGTTATATCATCAAGGAACTTCTTTTTTATAATGTAATGCATAGCCGTTATTTAGTCACAAGATATGACAGATGCTCCTTGTGCCAAACTGAGAAATATTTGCATTGTTTTTATTGGTATAATGAATAACAGTGCATTTTGTGAGATGTATTATTTAGAGTTGGGTTAGATCAAAAGATTTCAGATGGGAAAAGAAAGCAGCAGCAAACCTAGAATGATGTAACACAGAATACCAGCATAACAATGGATGCCTCCAGGATGGTCATTTTGAATTCTTGAGCCAATCTTTAAATGAAATGCATATTAAAAAGCTTGAAAGTATCCCTTTGCAGAAAGCAAGGAATGACGAGGTAGAAATGGTAAGTTGCACATTATAACTTAGGCTGGAAATCCTGGTTTACAGAAAACAAAACCCAAGGGTATATGTATCAGGATATCTTGATGGGGCAAGAGAAGGGCATGTACCAGTTCTTCTCCAAGCTTTTCATCTCCTCAGCATGCTTCTCCATGGGCTCCAGTTTCCATGCATTTTGAGTGCACTTTACAGATGGGATCTCTCATGGACTCCAAGCAAGTGCCAGCCTGCATGATGCAGGCCTCAGGGCTCATCATGCTGTGCTGCAGGAGACAGCAGAGCTGCACCACAGAGAAGTCATTAAGTCATGCCTGGACAGGGGGTTTTAAGGAGTTGCAAGTGTAGGTGAAACAGCATACTGAAGAGTCTCATTTTAGTGTTATTGTCTGAAGATTTTACAGGTCTGTTTTGGGTAGGCAGGTGAACCAAACTGAAATACTAATCAAGAGTATGTGATTTGTAGTGTCATAATTCCAGGAGTATTGAGAGCACCTATTACTTCAAAAAGGGCCTCAGTAAAAGGTCTGAAAATGTGATCTGTACATAGTATAGCCATAAACAATGGTTTCTTAGAACTTTTATATGAATAAAAAATGTTCTTCAATCTATTACTCTGTGGGAAATATAGCTTTAAAATTTGAGTGGCCTATAGTTTTAATGATGTCAGAATACCCCCAATCACATTAAAATATTAGATATGCATAATAAAGGTGACAATAACATTTTAGATGTGGTGCGGTGTTTGTTTGGTTTTTTTAAATCACAAGATTTAGCTCATTATCTTTGAGGGAAATAAAAAAAAATGATAGAGGATAAAAGGGAAGAGATAACTGAAATTGTCCCTTTGCCTTTGTTTTTGTGGAAGATTCTAGCTATAAGGAATATTTTGAGCACGTCAATAATATTACCATCATGACAAGTGGAAGGGATGTTCAAGGAATCAACAGGAAATACTGCAGAGAGTAGATTATCTGAAATCTTGCTGGTAACCACTTTCCTGCAGTCATAAATTTGCATATATATGAAGTATCAGATCATCAAAAAATATCCTTCTGCAAATAGTCACAATGTTCCTTTAGAAAGGCATAATGGGTCATAAGTCTATGAAGTGTGAGCCAATGAGGAAAACGTCGTTGAACCACTCTTGTCCATAGTATGGATATACAACATTTTCCTCCCTTTGAATCACACAGTTTCTACCGTAGCTTGTAGCAACTACGCTAGTGTGACTAATCTGGAGCAACAGCTACACACTAGCTCAAGGAAACTGTCTTAAGCTCGTTATACCATATAGTAGTAATTTGTTTCTCGTATCCATAGTTAAAAAAAGAGGCAGAAAGGGGAAATACCAGTTTTAACAAACCACGGACAAGAACCTTTATTTGGGAGGGAAAAAACTTGGCTTCTTATTCCTGCTCCAAATACTGTTGGTGAGCATTCATCGTACTGAATTATATTATTATTAAATACACAATCTTAGAAGTAGGCAAATCTAAATTTCCAACTTCATTCTAAGGAATATGCTGGACTTCAGTTACAATATTAAACTAAGGACCACAAACCCCTATCTAAATAATTGGAAAATAGCTATAATATAATCACAATATTGTGATTTGTTTTGCCTTAATCTATATGATATAATTATCTGTAAAACAAAGCAAAATTAAATCATATAATAATTTCATAAGAGAATAATCATATAACCATGAATTGAAAAGGTTTTCTACACTGTCAACAGCTAAAGTTGGGTTATATGACTCCTACTGAATCAGTGGTACACCAGTCTTTTTTTCCTTCTAATGTGAAAGCTCAGAAGAAATAGAATAAATAGTATATTAATGAATTAGGAGACAATGCATACACTTTGTAGATACCACTGATGACCTATATAGGTGAAACAGTTTCATTTAGGAAACATTATAAAAGAATATATTCTGTAGGCATTAATAGCCTGATTTTCATTATTCTTCAAAGCAGTAAGGGTGTCAGTAGACAGCAAAGCAGATATGCAATTCTAGTATTGCAACTACCAAGGGAAACAAACATTTGCTTTTGCTTGGCATATGTAAAGATATGTATTAACAGGGATGGAATTGCTTCTGTCTATAAAATTTAGGGCTAGCTACACTCAAAATACTCTAACCAGTTCTGGGCGTGTCTATATTAAAGATATATTAAAAACTGAAGGCAGTTCTGAGAAGAATCCTAAAAAATTTTTAGATAACTTTGAAAGAAAAGTCACCAAGAGAAGTTCAAAAGTTGTATACATTGTGTGTGTAGGAATGGAACATCTAGATAATTCTGCAACACTGAACTGAGCAGTATAAAAAACGAAGTTAACTCAGAGTTCAGTTCTTCCCCACCCCCACCCCCCCAAATACTTAAGGAATCTAAATAGATGGAACCTAGTCCAGTGAGTGATGACATCGATGTAATTCTTTCAGCTGATTGCAGTAGACTCTGGGTCTGCAAAATGGAATTGAATATTTTGATGCTTACAGAGAAAAGAAAAGAAAATTAAATTAGAACTGTTTTTAATATACCAGCTGTGGTTATCTCTGAACTTCATGGAAAAGAAATTTTACTTCCTCACTTACGTATACTTTGATTTTGTAAACAAAGGTCAAATTGAATTCAGAAAGTCACTTCGATATGTAAGAGTGAAAGATTAGATGTTTTAAAGAAACAGTCTTTCATTCAGAAGTTAGAGGAATGAGAATAACGTTTTCAGAGTTTTCTTCCTGATGTAGCTACACTGAGCAATGAATTATTATTAAGTAAATTGAGATAATTCTGGGAGTTTTCGGACAAAAAAAGGGTATGCATAGTATCAGCATCTACTTCTGAGAAGTCACCATGCAGTATCTCTGCAGTCAGCAAAGGCCTGGTAATTACGATGAAAAGAATCTATGGGTTAATTCCCCCCTCAAGTAGACTTTGTGTTGACTACACTAGCTTTCAATCAACTATAAAGAAAATTTGGAGTGACTATATAGACATCTACATTGTGGACAGCTAAAGTGAGGGTAAGGGAAAGATGCTGAATCTGAAAAAAAAAAAAAATTACTGAGTTAAGGATATGTTTATGGGATAAAGAAGGCAACCTTTCTCATGTTCTCTGGTTTAAAACTAAGGAAATAAATTGTCAGGGGAGAAATCACAGGGAAATTATCATTAATATAAATGCCTTTCAGTCAGAAGAGCATCAATGGAACCAATAAAGGAGCCTGGATATTTTCCTTTCAGGTCAATTGGCTTCAATCTGGCTTCACTCAACTTCTCCCTGTCTTGAGATCAGATATTTTCTCTGAATAGGCTCAGGTCAGTCTAGTTGCATTACTGTATGCAAGGGTATGCTATAACAAGGGAACCACTGCATCACTGTATTCTTGTAGCAGGGGTGGAAAGTACAGCAACAAAATGCCTACAGAGGTAACATTTACTTAGACAACTGTATTGCCAAATAGTGTTCATGCTCTGTCCAGAACATAGGCCAGAAGAAAATGTCTACTTCTTGGGAAAGGACTAGACTTTGCAGAGGCCAAATTGTAAAAGGCTTGCAGGGCTGTTGAGCACAAAATCTGCAGAAACTGGATTTAAGCTGGAACAGATAACTATACAAGTAAGTACATAATGGCCCATTAGAGTATAACAATATGTTGCCTTTTAGATAACTTTCAGTTTGCTAATTTGAAAATTGCAACCATATGAAAGCTTTCAGAGTGACAGCACATTTGCTTATAGTTAAGTATTTGAATATGCCAAATATTGGTTCTATTAAGCTATTATAAAGCTAAACATCTACATCAGACACATTTTCTTTCTGCATGAACACAAAGGCATAATGTTCCATGTTTTGCTGATATCTACATGATTAACTGCATTTGTTTTCTATTTACCACAGAAAGCTGTGCTCTGGAAAACCTATTCAAAACATTCAAACTTTCACTCAGGGACATTTACCCCCATATAATGACCAAAGAGCAATAGATGTCAATAATCAAGAATCTCTAAGGACCCCAATTTTTACAGCCTCATTAGTAGTGTCTTAATTAGTTGTCACCCAGGTTAGCGTGGACTTGTTAAACTCACACGGAATGCACTGAAGGGCAACTGATGTGCTCTCAAAATGTCACATCATGTATCCCAGCTCCATTATGTATGATATTTTTGTTAGAAAAGGTTGGTCTAAGTAAAACACTAGTGCTTTTATCTTCTGACCTCTTTTAGCAGGCTCTGTGGATTTGTCTATATTTTTCAGAACATTTAATGTAAGCATATTCCTTTTATGAAATGCAATTTTCTGCTATATGTATATACACTTCCAATTTATGTGTTTTCTTCTTTACATGCGGTGTACATTATACACAGGTATATATATGGTTGTAAAGAGAAATGTGTATGTATTCGAAAGACAAAGGAAAAACTGTTGCTAAAAGTACATAATTACCATCTACTGGGTTATTTTATCAAGAATGTCTTTTTTTTTTTTTTTTTTTGGTAGCTGTTCTGATGCTAGTATAAATAATTTGTTGTTTCTAGCCTAATTAGTGAGTGTATGTCTGTCTTGAGCTGGGAGGGGTGGAGGGTGGACAAGATGACCTCTAGAGGTCTCTTCCAATTTAAATTATTCTGGGATCCTGTTTATACCAAAAAAAAAAAAAAAAGCAAAAATGCCTTGATGATAACTAATTGCATATTTACATGTTTCAAGTATCTCGATAAGTTGGAGAAAAAAATAAAAATAAAAAACACCCTCACCTAAAGGGAAGTTACGTAAAAGAGTTACATATGCAAAAGGAATAGGGTCAAACATTCTGGTGATCAGAGGTAGTGTCTTCTGTGACCCTAAACATTGACTTCTATGGTTTAGAAAATGGATCTTTTGTTTAGAGAGTAAAGCATTCCAAAAACCTGCACAACAGTTGGGAGAAACTGTTTTACTTATACTATTGTTAAACACATCTTTAATTATGATATTGTTGTAGTAATTATTATTACTACTGTTATAACCTTATAGACTAATGAATGACGGAGGTCCTGATCTGATCCCTCTGTCAATAAGAATCTCTATATCTCTGCATTTCAATGCTGAATCTATTGAAAAAGACAAAAAAATATAATAGATTTAGTTTATAAGATGTGGATTCCTATAAAAGAATTAGGGGTGGTTTGACATCCACTATACCAATTTTTCTCTTGCGAATGTAATCTAGAACAACTGAAATTAAGAAATCTCAAAAATTCCTCTGAAGGATGCTACAAATGAAATCCGTGTAAGTTACAAGCTATAGAGGTAAAATACTAAAGCTACATTCAAGATCACAGGACTGTGATGAAAGGCTTTTTTGCTTGCATTTTCTGAATGATATTTGAACCTCACTGATCTAAAATTTCCCCAACGTATTTTTGACTGCGGGTCAACTGCCCCTTGGATAGACTGGTCATATATTCCTTTAAGCCTTTAACCAGTAGTGGGAAAACTACCTATGAGATGAAAGAGCTATGCTGCTTCAGACAGCAAAATAACTCAGACTTACCAGCATACAACTCACACAAAACTGTTATCCTTTCTCCTGTTCAGCTGGCTTGGCAGACACACTGAACAAAGTAGGTTACTGAGGCAAGGGAGGGAAGTTCTCAGTGGGGGGAAGTGAAGAATAAATTAAAACTGACTTGAAAGAAATGAATAGAAGTACGCTCTACCTGACCCATCATGATCTGCTGGAGAGTGACACAGTTGGGCAATAACACCCAGTGATAAAAAGTAGTCTCCCGGACTGTTCATTCAGTGGAACTGTTGCTGGCACTAAAACATGTGTTTTCTAGTAAAGGAAGGAGCTTTTTTCTCCCCCCTCCCCCCGGGGAATCCAGTGATGTGTTGCCAATGTCTTGAAGAGATACCACTCAAAAAATACATTCCTTACCCTGTGATAAATTCTTTCAGTAAGGATTTTTATTACAGAGAGTAAAGGCAAGATAGCAGGAGGTATGTGAGCTTATTTGCTTGCTTAGGCAGAAATACTTTGTTAAAAAATAGAAAAAGAAAAAAAAAACTCAGTTCTTGATAAACACCTAAGCAGCATTAAGTTGAAACTGTTTGTCATATGGCTTGTTCCTGAAAATACCTCTCATATATTTATCTTGTTAAACAATTGTCAGCTGGTATGGTTTAAAAGGTCAGAGATGTTAGGCCAATTTTTAGTACAATAAATCAAGATCTGTTTGGGCATAAGAGCCAAAGCAAAAAGATGCAGTTGTTCCATGGCAGTGATCTAAGTCTGGAGGTGCAAAAAGTTTCTCTCCTCCTGAGCATGATCAAGTAATCTTATATACATTGTGTTCTGCAGGTGAAAACACCCCATTATTGCTATCACATCAATCTAAGATTTCCCTGGGCAGTGGCTTGGCTTCTCTTTGAAGAGTAGTGCTGGCTGAACTGCTGCTTTAAGGACCCAGCTAACAAATCCTGAGGTAAATCCCATCTTCTCTTAGATCACAGTAGGATCATCAGCTTCCAGAAGAGCAGTGGCAGCCTTGCACACGCAAACTTGTTTCTGCTGTTGAACAACCATCTGCTGCATATGTTATTGCTCCCAATTTTTCACCATCTATTCCAACAGATTTTCTAAGTCTAGTTTACTTCTGGGGCAGGATGAATTCTTGCATTCACTCACTCTTGCATCTAGTCCTTTTAGTCTTATTTTAAAGTCATAAACTCAGCTAAGCAGAAAACTGCAGTGAGATACTTACTGAGAGTTATTGCTATTTTATTGCTTAATTAGTACAGTTAATTATATTTTGTAATGATTCTATGTTTTGTTTCTATAAACATGAAGGCCACAATAAGTGTAGTCTGATCTACTGTAGAATTTGAACTAATGGTTATTTAATTATGGAGATAATTTATTTTTGTAGTTTTAAGGCAATTTACTGTCAATAGCAGTTGGTGGTGATTTTGTACATTGCATAGAAAAGAGGTCAAAATTTGAGTCAATCTCTATCTTTTAAGATTCATTTCTATGTTCATCTCTTACCACAGATGAATATGTTCAATTTTTGTCAAGTTCTCTGCATGGTCACTTAAAATTCATATGTCAATCTAGATGTTAAGAAATAATTGCATGATACAAGGAAGTTTGTTTACTCACCTCCTTGAAGATGAGCAAATGGATGCAAGAAATAAAACTGTTGAGCAGATGACTGATTTATTTATGTTAATGTTCTGTTAGAGCAGTCTTTTTGTACATCCTGTAGAGTGTTTTTTATGTTCTAATGTACAAGTTAATATGTGTGGCACTTTGATAAAAGATGTTCAACTAATGAATTAAAAGATAACTTTAAAAATTTAGTTTTTACAAGTTATGTTTTTGCATCTAAATGCACACTGATAAATACACCTGCATAAAAACGTCTTCTTGAAACAATCTAAGCATTTGAATACGAATTTGATCTGGTTTTCCAAGTTAAATTTAATCATGCAATTCTACAAATTCTGCTGACATTTTTTGATTGCTATTTCAGTTCTATGTTCTTGATTATTTTGGTGGTGATAAGGTTTTTAATTTCATGACTATATGGCATTGGCTAATATGACACATTATTCTTTAATTAGTATAACGTTGTAGAAAAGAAATGTACCTTCTCTGAAATCTCATAACACTGAATTAATCATATAATATTTTAAGGGAAGATGTTATACGAGTGCGTGTTATTTGATACAATCACATGAATGGATGTAACATTGAGAAATTCTATGCATATTGCTCATATGCATATATATGCATATGAGAAATTCAGCATAATAGGTATGATATATTAAAAGAATTGAATCTGCTCTTCAAATAAACTATACATCTACATTTTCTATTTTATACAGGTACTGTTTGCATTTTTAAAAGAATATATCATTAATTCTTTTTACATGTTTTTGTTAACACTTTATGAAAACAATTTTATTTTTTTTTCAATTTTGGCTTTGGTCAACTGAAAAGATTGTGATTCGAGCTTATGATTCATGTATGAACAACAGTGACCTCATGTGGTTATTGGTTCAGGGACACATGTATCAGGCAGTACAAGATCAACACATCTGTCTTCATAGTAGAAATTTAAAAACGTTAAACAATGCCCATTGTGGTTCATTACAGGTTTTTGTTTGTTTGTCTGTCTGTCTTAAGACAACATTAACTACAATATGTTCGCTACAATGCTGCTTGAGAAAGGAGTTTGATGAATGCAGCCATGAAATTTGCCAACAAGCTCTGGTATACTTGATTGTATTTCACATAATACCATACACAGGAGTTTCTGACCTCTTCCCTGATAATCCTGATGATATCAGTTAGAGACCAAAATAATTTTAATGTGATACCTGGCATTTATATTTATATTCTTTCCAACTAGAAAAGATCCTAGCAACACTGTTTCATGCTCATGAAGCCTCTCCTCTCCCTATTAAAAAATAAATAAATAAAAATAAATCACTTCTTTTTATATTACCATTGTTCATGATGTAGAATTATGTGTATTTAACTCTTTTTTATTTCAGAGATAGTACTGTCAACAGAGGGATATTCCATTAGAAAATATTGACTCTTATCCACAATCGATATCAAAACCAGTTGTTAGTTAGGAAAGCTTTTAGAGAACACTGAGTCATTCTACACACTGTGTCTAAACCAAATTAATATTTTAGCATGAAAAGCATGACAAAGTAGACTCCAAGGTCTTCATTGCATCAGTAAGTACAGAAATAGTGTTTAATTCACACCTAATGTACTACTTATTTTACTATCAATGCCAGAAGGAAGTAATTCAGTGTTTTGGGTTTGTTCATTTGTTTTTTGCTTTGCTTTTTCCTCTAGATTAATTGTAACTCTGTAAGCCATGGGACAGATATGTGGATAGATATCCAGATATGTGAATCCACATATCTATGGAAAATGACTCTTGGACAGTGTAGAAATCATCCCTTCACCATCCGTGGTAGAGACATACCTGAACAGAGTTAATGGAAAATGGATGAAGTTAGGCATAATTTATCAGCCCATACAGCTTCTGCAGTCATTTCCTCATAACACTGGGAACTAGTAGCCAACAGAAAACTTGGCTACTCCCTAAGAAACCAGCTCTTATTAGAAAGCTGAAACTAGCTTAATTTTTTTGGCAGATGTTCCCAGACCAATATGGACCTGGCTAGACTTACCTGTGTTATAGCCCTTAGTTGATCTGGTGCTGGGAAGGAGCTTGGGCACTGCATCATACAGAAGGCACACTGCTTTTGGACCTAAAATATTCCTAGGTAAAAAGCTATCCCATGAGATAGGACAGACAGAACGATGGTATAGAGTTTGGAGAGGAGCTACACTACAAGAAGGTATAAGCTTCCATCCACAACTGGAGGCCCTCTCTTATGCTAGGTTTTCCAACATGTCATTGCTGAAAAAGACTGACTAACTGGAGCAAATTCAGCTGAAGATCAACCACCAAGGTGATTGAAGGGCTAGAGCACATCACATGTGAAGAGAGGTTGAGATAATTGGATTTGTTTAGCCTTGAGAAGATTAATGAGGATCTTATTTTTTTCTTCAGCTACTTAATGAGGGAGGATAGAAAAAAAAAGGAGTCAGACTACTCTTGAAAGTCAGTAATGAAAAGGTTGAAAGTAAACAGGCTGTATTGGGCTTATGTGGTAAGTGTTTGGCAGCCAGGGTGCTGAAAGGGTGGTCTCTGTGAGGAGTCCAGAAGCTGCCTCGTGTTAGATAAGAGCTAGTTCCAGCTGGCTCCAGAATAGACATGCTGCTGGCCAGAGACACCATTCTAGTCTGCTAGTGATAGGCAATAAATTACATTAATTTCTCTATGCTGAGTCTGTTATGCCCATGGCGATAATTGTTGAGTGATCTCCCTGTCCTTACCTCAACCTTTGAGCCCTTTCCATTTTATTTTCTCCCCCTTTTCCTTGGAGGAGGGGGAGTGAGAGAGAAGTTGCGGTGGAGCTCAGTTGCCCAACAGGGTAAAACCAACACACAGGTACCAGTTAGGAAATTCCAAACATATATTGGTACAGGGGGAATTTCAAATATATATTGGAAAGAACAATGCCAAAGTGAGTGCAATCAGGCACTGAAGTAGGTTTCCCAGAGAAGCTGTGAAATCCTGCCCCAAACAACCTGACCTAAGTTAGCTGTACTTTGAGTAAAGATGAGCTCCAGAGGTAGAGAAACAAATGCAGAACTGTTTTAATTATATGTGACAGATGACAGTTCCACCAGATTGCCCTGATTTGAAAGAGATCTCTATCAGCACCATGAAATATTGTGTTGGATAGAACATTATTGAAGCTGATGAGTGCAATGGTTTTGATTTACTGCGACTATTTGTTGGAGTGCTTTCATAGGAGACAGCTGAGTAAATAGTCCCCCCCCCCCAAAAAAATTATATTTTATATATATATATAAAAGATGTATATGAATATATATACTATATAATATATAGTATAATATTATATATAATAATACAATATATGATATGTAAATATATAATATATAAAAATATATATATTATATATATATTTATTTTTTTTTTCACCCAGGCCATAAAATGCAAGGACATTGCTAACTATTTTATTGAATAAGTATATAAGCATGCATATGTGTATGTATATGCATAGAGAGAGAAAAAGAAACAAAACTGGAGAAGCAAAATTATAAAGAGAAAGAGAAGTATCATCCCAGCACCGTACCTGTACCTGATAAGAAAGCTCTAAAGCCAGGATACTGACCTTCTGGTAAAACTTCTGGTGGTTTTATTTTTCCTATATTCAAGATACCATCATGATTACATTCATATTAACTGGGTATCATGAAAAATGCTTAATTTCATCCATAGAGCATTCTACAAATTAGAATTGATAGTTCTTTCTTCTATAGGTATTTAGGAAGGAAGTAATAATGCATGTTTATTAAAAATAAGGAGAAAAAAATATCTCCATGCCTGAGTTGTTCAACCAGCTGTTTCTCCTACTCCAAGCTGGACAAGTGAATTTTGCCATTTTTATCCAAGCTCTCTAATTTCAAAATTCACACAGCATTTATCTATAGAGTGCCTACTTTAACAACCCTCACAAAAGCAGTTGTGAAGCAATGGCCTAGATTATGCATCTGCTTTGGCAGACAGTTCTGAGCTGCCAAATTCCTGCTGCAGAGGGAAAAATGTAATGCCAGAAATACTAACCTGTCTTTATTGCCAAAAAAAAGCAGTAAATTTGTTTGAGATGAATGCTTGCTTTCCTTTTCTATCTCTCCTTGAACTAACACTCTTAATCTGGGAAGGAAAGATAGTATGAGACTGACTGCAGAAAAGAAGGAATAATAAACCTTTCTTTGTTGTTCTTTCTGACTCACAGCATAAATCAGCTAAATCTGGCAACTATTGTTCTTCTGTTCTCCTAAATCATGAGATTTTGGTCTAATAAGAATTCCTGTAAGCCAGTGGAATTTGGCCTTAATTAAGCATTTCTTTGATTGCAAATATGTGAGAAGTCTCTTGAGAGGAAAAAAAAAAAAAAAACCAAACAACAACAACAAAAACACAAAACACAAAACTTCTCTAGATTAGTGTTTTCTGTGGATTTTTTTTCTTTGTACATTTTCTTCCCCAGCTCAAAAATATTACTATATTTAGCCCAACTTTTGCAACAAGGGAGCCATTTGAATTCTAAGAAGACTGATACCAGTATACCTTGTTCTTTTAGTGCTGAAATCTTCTGTCCTCCAAGTTTTCCATTTCAAAGCAGAATTAGTAGTCAGGTCCTTTACTGCTGAAGGATTCTACCTGATGATTAAGGGAAACAGGATTTCACCCCATCTAACAAAGGAGTTCCTACATACATTAACTAGCTGTTATATTGCACTTCAAATGTAAGAAATGTCTCAGCAGAACCTGTGTATAAAAGATATTTCTCTGAGAGAACATTACTCTTCTGTCCATAACCATCCATTCTCTGCAAGAATACAGGTCTTTTCTAGATGTTGTGACACTTTAATACACAAACATAAAATATAGACAATGAGCCATGTCTAAGCAGAATAACAGGAAAGCAAAATTTTTTCAGTTATCCCTTAAAAATATACAGGAATACTCTTTTGACACTGAATTCAACTGCAAAACTCCTTTTGAGTTCAGTGGAATAGGACAAGATCTGCAAGTTATAAAAGTACATTTCTAGACAGAATAGAATGTAAATTTAGGTAATGATTTGGAACTTCTCCAATTGTAGCTTAAGCCTTGAAAACAACCAGTTCCTCTGAAAGTCATTGTAGCTGAACGTGAAACTTCTAGTTATAGTATAGCAAATTGACATCACACAAGCATCAGTAATGACTTGTGCACCAAAGAAACAAATGCCTTCTGTATTTATGTTCTAGAACAAACAGAAGAAAGAAAGAAAGAAAGAAAAGAAAAGAAAAGAAAAGAAAAGAAAAGAAAAGAAAAAAGAAAGAAAGAAAGAAAGAAAGAAAGAAAGAAAGAAAGAAAGAAAGAAAGGAAGGACAACTTTGTCTAAGTGAATCATGCATTAAAGTTTGTTACCTAAAGAAAAAATGACTGTACTGTTTTAGAACAGTATAAAAAGCTACTTAAATGACAAGTTGATGTTAGAAATTAACAATTTCTTTCAAAATTAACAACATAACAGCCTTGAATACAGATAATGTCTCTTTCTTTTTTCTTTTCTTTACGGTTTTATGGTAAAAAGAGAAAGTTGAGAGGAATAGATATGAATGAATTATCCTACCTCTTCTTACAAGTAAAAGTAAATGCCATAGCATCAACCTGACTTTATCAGAAGTAGGAACATAGAATCTACAACACTGAGAGAGACATCAAATCCTATAAAGTATATCTGACTGAATCCAATAATTGAAGCAGTACACAAAGGAATGTTGAGACATGGAATATTCAAACAGATTATGTTTTTCTTAATGCTGTCTATGCGGGTTTTATTTTAAATATAGATATATTTTAAAAACTCTGGTGCTTGGTGATTGTCACTTAATATATTACAATAATCAGATGCAGAAGAAGCCAGCTGCTTTCACAAGCAGCAGCCATAGCAACCAATCTCTGTCTGGGTTGGGAGCCAATTCCACAATTTACAAGTAATTCTGTGGTTCTTTTTCCTGTATTATAAGGCCAGTTGAGCTATTCAGCAAAATCTTAAACTTCGGGAATATAAATTTGGCTATGTTAAGGCGGTTGATATGAAAAGGAAATCCTGTACCTTCAGCAAAACTAAAGTTAAAACACCTATGTATAAGGAAACTATATTATTTTTTTTCTCATTACAAGAATATCATCCTATAGTATAATTAAGCAGTGATAGCCTTCTGTTGTGTTTTACATCCAGTCTTGCAAACATTTGTGGATGGGATTTGTTTAAGATTATTATGAAGACTGCACAGAAGACATCAGTAAAGCCTGTAGATAACAAGTTCGTCTCAGGAATCCTTATGATTAATAATATCTACTTCACTGAAAATTAAGTGTTCAATCACAGGCTGATTTGGGTTCCTTAGCTTTGTATATTGTTTCTTCTGAAGTGATGTCCAAAGCAGTAGTATCATTGCTCTGTTAAATAACACTAGTCAAAGAACATGGCATGGCAATTCTTCATTTAATATTACATTACCAAGTTAATAGCTTTTGGGGAAAATCTCTGCATGTGGAGAGAATTTCTCTCAAATTCTCAGTGTAATTAAACAGTTTTTTCACTAATGTTTGGACAGCTCAGCTATGCCTTTGGGAGAGAGGAAGTGTGAAAAAAAAAAAAGAAAAAAAAATAAGAGGAGACTTTCCATGTCATTGTTTTTGAGTCGCCTACTGAAGAGAAGTTTACAGCAGTATTATTAGTCTTAATCAGTAAAATTTATCCCAGAGAAGGTGGTACTGAAAATCTCAAAGCTACTGATAAATTTGAGTCAAATGTCCACTGCGAAGACCCAGGTTCATGACTCTAGAGAAGAAGCTGTGTCTGACCATATGTTGTATAATGTTCATAGGCAGGGTGGGCAGTACTCATCTACATAAATTTGCTTTGTAAGCATGGAAAAATTGACTAGGTATTTGAGTCTAGAAACAGAATCACCAAACCTCATAGTTGTAAAATATTTCTTTTAATCTTCAATTCATAGTTTTAGCTAGGTTTGCAAGCCCAGTAAATAATTTGTGTACAAATTTAGCCCAATTTCTAATAAGATAGGTTACTTTTATTCAACTTGTTTGCAAAGATCTCTGAATCGTATCAAAATGACTGGAATGTTTATATCTATGATATCCCTGCTTTATGCAAACAATTACTTTAATAAGTGTCTGCAATACACCATGCACTAATTTAATTAAAAGTTAATATGAATTGAACAGAACATTGTCACAGGATAATAGTCTCTTGCTTCTACAAGAATGCTGAGATATTTGAACAGTAAGAGCCTACTGAAACATTTTCAAAGAAGACATACTTCTTGTTATAGGATTCTCATTTTGACTATACTCATTTCTACTCCATCAGTATTTTTAATGTAGATCTAGAGCATGAGCTATATCTAGGGTGATCTGGTGTCTGCAAAGTAAGGATTTCAACCCTACTGTTGCTCTTAGAAAGAAATTTTTTTTTTTATTTATTTTTTTTCCACTCACTGAAATGACTTGGGTCATTTCTGTCTAATAAATGGTCATAGTCTGGTCTCACTGATTTTGAACATATATGACTGTGGCAGATTTATTGAAATATTCTATGGAAGACATTATCATAATTTAGTCTTTCCACTAAATAGCTCTCTATAATCTTCAATATTATTTTGTTATTATTTCTACAACATTAGCTGTATTTGATTCAGTTTCTCCTTTTCTGTGTCCAAATATATAGTGAGAAGATAACTGCTGCTTTAAGTTTAAGTATGTAATGATAAATAGCAGGCCAACTGAAGAGTTGACAGGAGGGTTTTTTTTCACTTTCTAATCACTTCACAGGATATGAAACTATCACGCAACTGTCCTCATAAATTTCTCATGTTCCAGCATAAAATGGATTATTTTTCTGGGCCACATGCTGAGCCTTTTGGAAGCCTGTTCTCAACATGGTTAAAAAGCTTCTAATTTCCAGCCTGAATTGATTTCTTACCAACGTACACTGATTTGCTTTATGCTAGTTCTGTCCTTCATTGTAAATCGCACCTCACTTCCTTTTGGTATTTTTTCTGTGAGTGAACAATGTGCTCTTTTATCAGACTCATGATTTTAATGGCATTGATTCTTTGGAAAAGAATCTTCTATTGGAAAGTAAAAATCTCCTATAAATGGTTGCAGGAATTTTTCTATTATTTTAACAGTAGTACGAAGTTCTCTGTCTTGAAGGTAGACCATACCTGTAAAATCTTTTAAAACACCTTCCTCGATGGAGTTTGATTGATATTGATTCTTTTGTCTCTTTTTTGTCCTGCTTAATTCTCTGCAGCTTTCCATGGCTATATTTCCTGTGATCCCCTCTTACCTGCCTCTATTTCACAAAATTACAGAATAGCCGAGGTTGGAAGGGACCTCTGAAGACCATCTAGTGCAACCCCCCTGCTGAGCAGGATCACCTAGGCCACATTGCACAGGATGGCATCCAGGAGGGTTTTGAATATCTCCAGAGAAGGAGACTCCACAACCTGTCTGGGCAACCTGTTCCAGTGCTCTGTCACCCTCACAGGAAAGAAATGTTTTCTCATATTCAGCCAGCACTTCACATGCTTCAGTTTGTGCCCATTGCCTTTCGTCTTCTCTCTGGGCACAACTGAAAAGAGACTGGTTCCATCCTCCTGACATGCTCCCCTCATATATTTATACACATTGTTAAGGTCATCAGTCTTTTTTTTCCAGGATAAACAGGCTCAGTTCTCTCAACCTGTCCTCGTACAACATGTGCTCCAGTCCTCTAATCATCTTCGTAGTTCTCCTTTGAACTAGCTCCAGACTCTGTCTCTTCTGGTTAGTCTGCACCCCACAGCATCTCAGCTTTGCCATGTTTGTATAATATTCAGCCTCATGTCAACAGTCGAAGCAGGAGACTGCAATGAAGAAAGCACAGTTAGTTCAGTAAATAGCATAACTGTAATTACAGGGAGTTTTTTGAAAAAAATAAAGAAATCAATGCAATCAGTTGACTCTTGGTGTTATTCCTGTAGACGGAGTATATGCTGGAGAAGCACAGCGATGAATGAGGACAATTGGATTAATAAGTAAAGAAAAGTGACATTGTGGGCCTAAATTCTTTGCAGAATTAGAGTTGTTGTGCAGATTATGTTGTTCTGCATCTGCTCAGCTCACAGGAGCACATGAGCTCATAATTACTCCTAGCACAAAATTCCTTCCTGTCTGTTCTCCCAGGGCGGATTTTCAAAGGCACTTCCAGAGAGACTTTAACATCTGAATTCCTTGACTGCTTTTGAAAATTCAAAACCATATCTGACTAGAAGCTTTGGAGTAGAAATCTTCTAGAACAGAGGGTTTCCAACAGTTCCCTGTTTTACTTGTGATTGTTCTTCCATAGCCTAGCATATTTGTGTATCTACTCAATAATGTTATGTGAAATGCACATATTTGCTTTTATTTTATTTTACTTTTGAAGTTGTCTTTATCCTCATTCAGTGAAAAGCATCATGTTCTTTATGGCATTATGTCACCTTAAAATTCAGAATCCCCCATGAGTTATTTAAAGGAACTATAATATTCTCTGACTACAAGAGGTCAAACAAATGGCAAATCAACGTCTAAAACTTAAGATCTGATATTCAAAAATCAGCATGTAAAATGGAAATAATTCAAGAATAATCATAGTAATATTACTGTGCTGCTTTAGTAAAGACTATTACATGTGAAAGAACTACTTTTTAGAAATTGAGAGAAACAAAGACACTCACTACTTACAATCTAGAGTAATACAAAGTAGTTAAAATAGCAGTTTCCTACTCCAAATTGAGAAAGCACAGCATCAGTTTTCCATTTTCGCTGCTTATCAGTCAGCTGCTGAATTGATTCTTTATGCTGTGGGTGATCCCTAGCCCGGGGATAGAGAAATACTGCAGTTCAGATGCAGGAAAGTCATTCTACCTTCTTTTTTGTTCTTTGTTCCCTGTCAAATATCCTGGGGAGTGAAGTGACCATGCACTTTGGGGTAGGTCAACACACCCATGAAGCTAGGTTCACTGCAGGTGTGCAGAAGTGACCCCAAAGAACTGTTTGAAAAATATGGAGTAGACTTATTACCAAATTCACTGGTAAAATGTCAGAGCAACTCAGTTAAATTCATCAGATTTAAGCTAGTCTACATTGCTGAGATAGATGTCTCCACTCTGGATTCTTTTTGTCTGAGAGTTACCTTTTTTTTTTTTTTTTTAACCACCTATCTATTACCTTTTGTTACCACCAAATTTGGTCCAAAGATATTGTCAGATGGGCTTTGGTTATAACTTAGACTTCTCAGTGTGTGATGAAATATGAAGTAAATAACCTATACAAAATGAAGTTAAGAATAAAATAAAACAATAATAATAAAGGCATTCTCTTTTTTTCTACATGCACCCACTAGATTTTCAAATATATATATTTCTGATAATGTCACTGCCTTTAAGCATTTGTGTTATTCAATTAAAATGCATTGAGCAATAAAAAATGCATGACATACAGCATATATAACAAAAATAACTAAATAGACTAATTGGAAACATAGCTGTTACAATGACAAATGGCTCAATCTCTTACTTTTAATTCATATATCATTATATATCAATAGGGACTATTTTTTTAAATGCTTCTCAGGCTTTGATTGACACTAACTGACTGGCTAGCTGCAGCTGCCTTACTGATAGACATTTGCAACAGTCTCAAGGGTAAAAAGATCAGTATTATGCAACCTCTGGTATAGCTTACTTTCATTTTTCAGTCTATGAAAAATAAAAAGTTACAAACATGGAACTTAATGTGAATTACCATTCTCTTCCCAACTTATGTGTCATTGCAAGGACTCGCTTTTGCCAGAAATTTTTAACCTCATTATAATTAACCGCATTATCTTCAAACACAGGTTCTTCAATTAATGGTTTTGGTTTGTCAATGTAATTATTGCAATTGGTTTACTATGCAAATTCTTTGACTTTGTGAATTCATCTCAAACAGAGATTGTTAAGCCAGTATTATACTCACTGTTCCAAGTTGTTCTTTTCCTTTAAAAAAAAATCACAAAATGTCTGACAGATAAAAATGTGGGACCAAAAAATATTATAATATTGCATTTTACTTGGTGAATGAAAAGTTAAGAGGATAAGCTATTCCTATTTTCATAACCAGTTTCTTTACTATAAGGATTCAGATCCATCTGCCAGGGTCCTGAACCCAAGATCTTTTGGGCTCCATCATAACACCCAAAACTTCCACCAGCCATTTTTGAGAAGTGTCCTGAACATACCACGTCAGATGAAGAGAATTAAGTGCAAATGCCAGCTTCAGAGTATGAGCTAAAACCTTAGTACCACCACTCTTTTCCTCTCATTTTTTCTATTTTTGTCTTCTATATATAAAGAGCCTCATTTACCAAACAAATGTTCATCTCACAGAGGTTGCTAAACAAATGTTTTGATATAATCTTCTGCAGGAAGAGGTTTTCCTAACCCCACACAGGGACTAACTATCTGTGGTGAGCAAGTACTTCATCCTTTTCTGGCTGACAAAAGTAACCTCTTTAGGCAGCACATCTGGGAGCAGCAGAAGATATGTGTCGCTGGTGGGGTGACCAGACATCCTGGATTAGCTTCTCACCTCTCCTGGTACACTAATGAGCTTGAGGAACCTTCACATTTTAGGAACTTTACATCATCTTTCTAATGGCTAGGTTAGAATAGTGTGACCTCCATCTAGACCACAGGATCCCCTTTCTCATTGTGGCCAAGGAAAATCACCCATCCGCAGATGCCTTGCAAAATAAATTAGGGAGCTGTAGCCCCAACCCAGGTCTTGAGTCACTAGTTTGGGCACTGGGTCATGTGTATTGCCCAAAGTACACAGGCCTTCTCCAGCTTATCCAAAAGAAGAGAATTGCCTTCATCACAGTTTCCCTTTTAAAAAGTTGTTAAACTCTAGTCCACACTCCAAAAGTGAAACTCAGAAGCAGACGATTAATTTTCCTTTGTTGTTGTTGTTGTTGTTGCTCTTTTTCTCTTCTTTTTGCCTGTGTTTATCTTCTTTTGTTTTGAAGGATGGCTAGGGCAACAAATTCATCTATCTAAACTGTTTTTATTTTTTGTTCTCTGTCCCAAATGGACAGCTATTACCAACTAAAAGCTGTGATGTAAAAAGTCCATTTCTAAAAGCTTTAGAGCAAAACCAGAGTAAAATGGAAACACATTACTTAAAATTATCTTTGTTTAGTTCCTTACATGTCATAAAATTTAACTGTTTTCTCTTTTCATTCCTGTATCTTCAATAAAATTTAAAAAGAGTGGATAGTGGATTATTCCCTCAACTGTTCCTTGTGAGACTTAAAATTAATTCCTCTCTTTAAAATTGGTGGTTAATTGATTGCTGTTTTGTGATGCTGTATTTGGTATCAAAAAGTTAAATTGTAATAATAAGCATTCCCTCTGAAGGTGACCACCAGCAGCTGCTCCCTGATAGACATCAGTGGTCCCAGCACAAGTTCTTGCCCAGTTGGTCTTCAGAAAAGGCCTAGTGTGGTGGTTTTACCCTGCTGGGCAGCTGAAGTCCAGAACCACTCTTTCACTCCCACTCTTCAAAGAAAAAGGGGGAGAAAATATGATGAAAAGGGCTCAAGGATTGAGTTAAGGACAGGGAGATCACTCAACAATTATCATCACAGGCAAAACAGACTCAACATAGGGAGTTTAAAATAAGTTATTGCCTATCAAGAACAGACAAGAGCAGTGAGAAACTACAAGGAAACAGAAAACAACTTCCCCCAATCCACCCCCTTCTGCCTCCTCCCCTCACACGGCTCAGGGGAACAGGGAATGGGGGCTGCGGTCAGTCCCTAACACTCTTCTCCACTGTTCCTTCATGGTCACTCTCTGCCCCTGCTCCACACAGGGTCCCTCCCATGGGATGCCTGAACTGAACTGATCCTGCAGGGGCTGCCCACAGGCAGCACCTCTTCAAGAACTGCTCCCACATGGCTCCGTACCACGGGGTCCATCCGTCAGGAGCAAACTGCTCCAGCACGTGTCCCCCATGGGCGGCAGCTCCCCCCAGACCCCCTGCTTCTACATAGGCTGCTCTCCATGGGCTGCAGCTCTGGCCTGGGACCTGCTCCTGTGGGGGCTCTCCATGGGCTGCAGCCTCCTCCAGGCCACATCCACCTGCTCCACCGGGGGCTCCTCCACGGGCTGCAGCGTGGAGATCTGCTCCGTGTGGGACCCATGGGCTGCAGGGGGACAGCCTGCTCCACCAGAGGCCTCTCCACAGGCTGCAGGGGAACTTCTGCTGCATGCCTGGAGCACCTCCTGCCCTCCTGCTGCACTGACTTTGGGGTCTGCAGGGCTGGTTGTCACTCCTTTCTCCCAGCTGCTGTTCCACAGCAGTTTTCCCTTTCTCAAATATGCTCTCCCAGCGGCCCACCCAGCGTCGCTCACTGGCTCGGCTCTGCCCAACGGCAGGTCCCTTTTCGAGCCGGCTGGAGCTGCCTCTGATCTTACATGGGGCATCTGCTGGGCTCTCCTCACAGAGGCCACCCCTGCAGCCCCCTGCAAACAAAACCTTGCAATGTAAACCCAGTGCACCTAAATGGGAAATGATGTAACCTGACTGCGATGGCTTTTAAAATAAGAAAGACAAGGTTTGGTCATTTTGTCTGTGTTTAGATGAATATTAAAGTACTTGGTGCAAAATGGTGCATTAGGTATAGCAAGAACACTGAGAATTTCCAGCATTGTCCCTGTACTTGGGTATCCCAGTCTGTGCTTTATTATTTAAAACACTAAATATTAGGAGTGAAAGTAAATCTTTGACTCATACATACTGGGAGAGTCTTTCAAACATTGCACTTCTGGGAAAAAGATGGCAACCGTAACCACTTTTTACAAAGCAGCCCTGTATTTGCTTGCCTTCTATATAAATTAACAAGGCAATAGCCCTGCTGTTAACAATGAACATAATTAATAATAAATATGTATTATTGTATTACATTAAGTGAATTTCTTTTGTTTTCCTTTTTGTTTTATTAAACATAATTTTAATACCTTGCCTTCCTTTTCTGCACAGCTGAAGTGGGAAAAAAAACTCATTTCCCAACCCCCCATTTACCATCCTAACAGAGCAATTTGGTAAGCATGTAGAAAGGAAGATATTGACAGGAGTGTAATCATTAAGAGAGCAATCAGACAAAATAGGAATGCTTTAATTTAACACTATCAATCTTTTTAGGGTTTCATTTATGAGAATGGATTTCAGAACAAGAATTCAAAGCATGAACTAAAAAAAAAGTTCATTTTGTAAAGTAACTAGCAGTAAACACATATTCATCACTGAAGTATTTACAAGATTAAAGTGGCTCTTTTGAGGGCAGTAAGAAGACTGGAGGGAATACTTTGGCAAAAGCTTATCAACAGTCTCCAAACTCTTTTTAAGTGCTAAAATAACATAAAACTTCAAAATTTGCCAAACATTTTCATGAAAGAAAGAACACTGTTCAGAGATAGGAAGCATTAATAAAATGAGTGAATATATTTAGTAATCTGAAAACTGGTTATTCATAAGGAGATGTAAGAGGAGGAGAAGTCTTACGTATCCAAACTTTAGTTCCCAAATATATCAAGGCCTGGAGCTTGAAGAAGTGCTAGAACAAAGCTTAATGGTTTTCTCAATGCCAGATAAATTTGTAAGCTGGGACATATTGTTTTATAAGAATGGTTTACTAAAGTCTGGTATGTTTTGAACTCAGTGTAACAGATAAGTAAAACATTTATTTAAGATGTTACTATCCAACAGGAAAGGTAGTTGCTTCTCAGAAACAACAAATTGGAAAAAAATATTTTTCATGTTTTTTAGCTACTGAGGTAGTAAAACCCGGATGAAATCTCAAATTTAGCAAATCAGCTAGAGAACTGTGGTGCCCAATGGCCAATTTCTGGAAAAAGTGCAACAGGAAGAATGCTGTCCTGGCATCTAAATACACTGTCCTTCCCTGTCCCAACAGCATAGTGGGTGCCCCATTACTTCATCATTTCACACCCATAGAATCACTGGTAGAGATGCAGGCAGGATTATTTGATGAACATTCCTTGGGAAAAAGAAAGGGATGAGGGAAAGAGTAGGGCTTGGGAAAAAAGAGGAAGATAAGCTGTTTTTGTAAGAGTGTTACCAGTAGGCTGCAGGCACTAGTGGGAGGAGGAAGGGATGGAAAGACTGTGCAGCTTGTCAGGGACCCTGAAACCTGGCAGCCCCAGACCTGGCCATGGCTAAACACCCAAGACTGTAGATAAACTTGAGGCGCATTCCATTGCAGGAAGGCCAGAGAATTAAATATATACTGCAAATAGTCTGAAAATACTGAGAGTCCCTGTAACAAGCAGTTTGCACAGCAAAGATAGGAGTACATACTCAACAGCTTGTGAGAGTGAAATACAGAAGGAGTCTTGAAGGCAATATGCACGGAGACAAAGGGAAAGTCCAAACCAAGAGCTGAAGAATAAGAACGGTAAAGGCGTGTTTATGTATGTACCCACACCTTCACTGTAACTGATTAAAAAAAAAAAAAAAAAAGCTGTTGCTAGACACTGAGACATTATTTCTCTGTGCTTCCCATTGTCCAAAGACGTTGAAACCAGGAAGTTGATTAGACAAAGATAAAAATCAAACCAATGGCTTCGTCACACATTACCATGTCAACATGCAGGATCAGGTCTTATACCTGTGGGAATGAAAAAGAACTGTGTATTTCTTGTTTTAATTACTTGAAGACATATCTGAAACTCACATAAATGTAGTCTATTCCACCTGAAGATCAGACTTTTCATACAGAACAATTTCATTTCATTTTGTGAATTTTTGGAGTATGTTCTTTTGACTCATCATTTAATTAATTTTATAGCAGAAAAAGGGAATTAGAAAGAAGTAGTACTTCAGTGAAAAAATCAAGTTTTACAAACTATTCCAACAAACAAATGCTATCAGCTTGTATTGCCTAATGCCACCTGATGTTACAACAGACTCTATGGATCATATATTTAACTGTTATGTTTTAAATTACCACTCTAGGACAACTGTTTACACGCATATGAGGGTGTAGGTGTCTGTATGTTCCTGTGCTCTGTGTATTTTGTGTGACTTTCGGGAAGGGAGGGTGAATGGAGTGCTAAACCTTTCTAGTCACTGAAAGGGAAAAACAACAAAAACAGAAGTCTTTCCAAAAATTCAAAGGATTTTATGCCCTTTTTGTGAGTGCTTAACAAAGATTTGTTTTTACTCCTTGAAGATAATAATGGATAAAATAAACACATTTGTAGGGACCTTTGGATAGTAGTCTGGGAAGCATTTACATTGTCATCTAGCAGCATGACTGCTCATGAACCAGAGCTGATTTAAAACCAGCTGGCTCAGACACCAATACCTTTGCAATATGGCCATGCTCTTGAGCTTACTCTGGCTGAGTAATTCTAATGTAGGAGTTATTTTGCTTTTTTTTTTCCAGCTTGCACTTATTCCTTACTGTCGAACGATGCACTGTGTTACAGAGCCAAACTGCATAATTGCTATAGAACATTTTTTTTGTATGAGTTTCCCTAATGCTTTCAATGGGCCACAGTTTTCTTTCAAACAGCAAGATACAGCCCTCATTATACATCTGGAATTGAGAAGAAATATATGTTCTGCTATGTACATATTTCTGTGAATGCTAGAGATGGAAACAGTCTAACGTATAAATTCAATGAACATTTCTCTCCAGAAATTAACCCTTTCACAAACCCTTCATTTTGAAATGTAGGGAAAATTACTTACTACAGCCTTAATGGAAGCCAGAAAGTCGAATTGCATAGTTCAAAAGAGAAAGAGGAACTTCTAATAACATTCTAAGTACATCTAAGAACTTGTAGATAAAAATATTCTTTCTACAATTAGCTGATGCAACCAGAATTTGTGGCTAACTTTAATAAATATTACACATATGAAATCATAAAAATCATATGCACACACATAAAAAATATGCATAAAAAATAGTGATATGTATTGTTGATCAAAATATTCAGAAAAGTAAAGGTCAAGGTGTAATGGTAATTAAATGAATTAACTGAATAATTATATTTTTAGAAAAGGTCAGCATGGGTGATCATGTCAACAAAACCTACAGGTATACATCACTTTGGATTATTACGATATTTTCATATCTGGAGGATAGATTTAGGAATGCATTAATGGAAATCAGTGTGTCAACTCTGCTTATGTTAGTCCAAGATTTTTTTCTAAAAATCACATTAAAGATACCTAACATTTGACACTAAAGTTTGAAAATTTAGCTTTAAACCTATTAGAAGAGCTCAATAAATGCATACAAAAAGTATTTTTTATACTTTTTGCTTTTTGCAATATTCAAGTAAAATATTTATGTGTGTATATTCAGGTATTAATGTCAAAAACTGTAGAAGTGGCTTGACAAAGCAATCTTATAGGGATGGAAGTTCCAGCACACTGAAAAATAGTTGCAAAGACAAGCTTCTTAGAAAAACATTTTTTTCTCCAGAGATATTGCCAAAATTGCTACAATGTACTGTCACAAACAGAGAAGAATAGTACAATTGCTTAAATAAGAAATTATGCAGTCTTAAGCCTACAATGTTTTCCAGGTCTGGAATGTTTCCAATTAGGAGCCAATGAATATAGGTTTCCATGGTGATTAGCTAAAATATGGAATGAATTTCATTTCATGATAATTGCTACATATTCACAGCTGAAGTGCATCTTTCAGTTTCAGTTGAAGATTTTCAGGCCCTAATCACAGCTCTGGATCAGAATCAAACCTATAATAAATTACAGGGGTATCCTGCTTTATTTTATTTTATTTTATTTTATTTTATTTTATTTTATTTTATTTTATTTTTATTTTATTTTATTTTTTGGTGGAGGTAGAAGAGTTTGCTGGAGACTGGATTCTTTTGGCTTCTGTTTGGTTGTCTGTGTAATATTTAAAGTATAAGTACGTACTCCACTTTTTTTCCACTTTTTTTTTTTTTTTTACTTTTTTTTTCTTTTTTGGAAAAAGAGAAAAAAAGAGAGAAAAGCTTTAATAGAAAATCCTTTACAACACTCGTGAAAAGCAGCCAGTACTTTGATTATCTGGCAGTAACACAGAGCTCTATGTTCCTGTTACATTTTCCTCAAAGCTTATACGTATGCTACAGTAATTGAATTTCACTATAGTTCTTTCATACCCTATACTTCTGTACATTTTACATCACAATACACTTGCCAGCAAAAAGTAACAGCATACTCTTTCACAATTTTATGGCATTGTGAATGTGTGCAGCAATTAGACTGTAATAATAGGATGTCAAATGCTTCTTTAATACAATTCTGAAAACCATCTTTTCTTGGTAGAATGAATGACTATTTACAAATCCATTTATCTTATAAATTCTGGTTGAAATTGAGGAGAAAGATTGACCTGCTCAGTTAGTCTGGTTCAAAATTAAAAGGCCTCTTTCTTTGGTGAAGGAAGTCAAAATGCTCCTTAGGTTAGATCAAATCAAGTTTTGAACAAAATCTGTTGCTTTTTGCATTGGTCTCTGAGCTGACCATACAGGAAGAAAAAAAAAAAAAAAAGTTATTTCTTTCAACTACTAAAAATTCTTCCCTGACCATATCTTTGATGAATTAATATCACGGAATCCTTCAGTGACCATTGATTTTCATTCTGAATCTAATTTCTGTAGACAAAGGCAGGTGGAAGGGTCACAGTCTCCACCCCGGGGAAGTCAGATATGGACTCTGGGGTGTTCCTGGAGAAAGACATTGCCATCAACTCCAGGGCTGCTGAGCTCCATGCTCTTGGTCAGTGTGCTCCAAAATGGAAATATCATGGCTGTATGTGAATACCTACTGTTGCTTTTTTCTGCCATTGTGTGGTGAATTTTGTCCACACACTAGGAAGCTAAAGATATATTGGAAGATAGAATGGATTTCACAGACTTCTGACTTTTAAAATCTGAAGCATACGTCATTCACTAAAGGATTAAGTTTTAGTATATATAATCTGTTTTTGTATTATCTGTGTGTCTGTGTGGAAATTTCTGATATTTTTTATACCCTCCCCCCCCCCCCCCCCCCCCATGGCAATACAAATACTACAATTGTGACTATGTGACTATTAATAGTATTGCTTTAGTCCTTCTAAACTTCTAGTTGCACTGTAAAGTACATTTCTTATTAGAATACTTTACAAAAAGAGTCTACTACTCATATTAATTCACCTGAGTCATTTAGTCATCTGCATAGAAGGGTCAGCAAATGCTGGAATCCAAAAACAGTAGCATACTGCTTTTCTCAGTAGGTAGGTCAATTTTTCAAGTGGTATCTAGCTAAACAATAAATCTGGCTTCAAGAAGTCTTTCTCTTGTGTTAAAGAGGCCTTTAAAAATAAGAAAATAAAATACTCGTCTGCATCAATCTATCCTTTCTCTTCCTTTTTTTTTTCTTTCCCTGATATAAAAAAAAAAAAGACAAAAAGAATAGTTATTACTCTAGAATGAAAGGACCTTTTCACAGAGATGGAAGATTAGATTAGATAGTCTAGACTGTTTAAAACAATAGCATTTTTGCAGGTTGAAAGACAACAAAAGTGTTGTTGCAGTTGAAACTACAATGTGCAATTTTTGGAGCAAGCTACTGGTACCCATTTATCTATGACTAATGTGTCACAATGATCAGTAAAAGGATGCACTAATGAAATAACAGCTCTCTTAATCACTTGATTAAAGTTGCAATAGAGTTGTATGCAAGGGGTTGTGAGCCAAATTAACATCTGGCACGTTATAAGAATAGAAAAAGAATAACTGAAGCTAAGTGGGTGTCTTTGCAACAGGAAATTATGTTCCTCCTGTGATTATTTAAAATTATTTTCAGAATATTTTTGAATTGTTTTTCTTTAAAATTACAAAGGAAAGTAAGCATGCATTTTGAGGAAGAACAGAAATGGAAATCATTTATGAGTGGATTTGATCCTGTGACAAGATTAGTATGGTGATAAAACATCAAATCCACCTAACTCTTTAAACCATGGCCGATAAAACGATTTCTTAAGTGTTAATTGAAGAGTAAAGACATGATCAACAGAATAACTAGTGTGATATCCTGGGACCAAAGAAATCTGGTTTGTGTTCCAAATACAGCTGTTTAGTAACTAAAGGTAAATATATAGTCCTCTCTGTGTTTCTCATGACTAAAATGGCAATTTATAATGTCTCATGTCACAGAGTTTTGAGAACCACCAATGAAAAGTGAACTGTAAAAGATGTAAATTATGGTCAACACCTGCATATTATCTACACTTTATTTTTGTTAATCATAAATGTTCAGTGTTACGCGTTGGCTAAGAATATGAAGTGTCTTCATATGTTGTATACTGCTATATAGGAGCGTTGTTTCTGGGTGGACTTCTGCTAGAAAAATGCAATGTTAGAGTAGGAAGAAGTACTGTTTTCTGTCATCTTCACTGAAAGAAAAGACTTCAAGCAAGTAAGTAGGGCTACCTTTCATACCTCCGTGCATAAGATGCAAGTTAAAAAATGATAACAGGACCACTGGACCCTGTCAAACATTGTCTCTGAAAGCTACTAAGACTGTATGTTAATTAGTATACGTCAAGTTTGATCATACACGGGAAGCTGTGCCTCTAAGGAGTTCCAGTTTGTCATGATGTCTTCCCAGCATGTATTTGTGGTTGCCTTACCTTATTATTTAATTTGAGAGCATTGAATTTGAGCGTGGAAATACATACTGTTGAAAAGTACTAAAACATATTTTGTATATAAAATTCTCCCTGAAATCAGCTTCTCTAATGGCAAATGTTTCTTATTCCTTCCCAATTACTAAAACTGTTTACCTCATCCTATCACTTTTTAAAAGAAATTGATTGAAACCTCACTAATTTTTCTTGATTCAAGAATTCTCAAAGCTTATAGAGAGCTTGGTGAGTTACTGCTTAACATATTTTTAATCTATATGCTTTGTGGCCATCACAATGTTCTTTTGTAATCTGGGTACAAAATGTAAACACTAATGGAAACATGATGATTATTATTAGAGTTCTGGTATTCTCATAAATATGATTCAGAGGTAGAAATACATTTGTTACACTGCATATGAAAGAAGGTGTGAGATTTTCCATAATTGCAACTCTTTCTATTTCATGTTTTGTTAGGAAACAAACAAACAACAACAACAAATGCAAATGTTCAGAAAATTTTTCTCCATTAAATTAAGTGTTCAAATCCCCATCTGAAATTCTGCTCATTTTGCAGAGGGATCTGATGGAAATTGTCAGAAGTGCATCCCTTAAGATCTGCACAGTGATAACATAGAAAATGAATGTGAAACTCTGTTGTTAGCATTTACTGTGATACTATTTATATCTTGGATTGAAAACTGCTGGGAAGGCCTGAGAGAATTATTTATCATGAAATAATCAAACTCCCTGTTGTTTGACATTACTTAATTATCCCCCCCACCTTTTTTTTTTTTTTTTATATATATATATATTTAAATTTAAGGCAATTTCCTAAAAGATATTTTTCTTTTCTTTTTTTTCTTTTCTTTTCTTTTTTTTCTTTTCTTTTCTTTTTTTTCTTTTCTTTTCTTTTCTTTTCTTTTCTTTTCTTTTCTTTTCTTTTCTTTTCTTTTCTTTTCTTTTCTTTTCTTTTCTTTTCTTTTCTTTTCTTTTCTTTTCTTTTCTTTTCTTTTCTTTTCTTTTCTTTTCTTTTCTTTTCTTTTCTTTTCTTTTCTTTTCTTTTCTTTTCTTTTCTTTTCTTTTCTTTGACATTTCCATGTTATTTTCAAGATTTTAATCTATTTTGCTTTGCATTTTTCTGGGTTTCATTTAACATTGCTCATGAGAAGGGTTAATACATGAATATATAGGACAATCTAATATGATGATGACAAATATGACATATTCCATGCTGTGAACATTATTTCTTTTATGCATAAAAAACATCAAGATCATTAAGAAAAATAAGAAAGAAAAATAGATCTTTGCTATTTAACATGAGTTTATCCCCACTTGATCCACTTTTTTGACGTAGAGTGTGAGGCTGGTCATGTATTAGGGCTGTGAAAACTCAAGGTCCACACTGAAGATAATTTCTGTGACTCAGTAACTAAGCAAAACAGTCATAGACAAGCTGCCTACAATCTTTACAGCAATCCTGAGATGTGCTGGGGACAGAGGCAAACAGGGCATCGCAGGTACATGATTGATCTGGGCCATCAAAAGCTGCTGATGGCCAGTAATGACCATTTTGACCAAACTCCATCTCTACCAACAAACCCTTTGTTCTAGCACATTGTGAAATAGCGTTTGCAAGGAGGAGAAATAGTGAGTGATTCTCTCTGCATCAAAAGGAGCATGAACTACAGGAAGCATGACCAGCAGGCCAAGGGAGGTGATTCTCCCCCTTTGCTCTGCTCTCGTGAGACCCCACCTAGAATACTCTGTTTAGCTCTGAGACTCCCAGCACAAGGACATGTACTTTTTAGAATGAGTCCAGAGGAGGGCCACGAAGATGATCAAGGGGCTGAAGCACCAATCAGCCTGGCGAGAAGGCGGCTCTGAGGAGACCTCACAGTGGCCTTTCAGTCCCTAAAGGTGGCCTACAGAAAATCTGGGGAGTAACTCTTTGTCAGGGAGCGTAGTGATAGGACAAGGAGTAATGGTTTTAAACTAAAGAAGGGGAGATTTATATTGCATTTTCAGAAGGAGTTCTTTACTATCAGGGTGGTGAGGCACTGGAAGAGGCTGCCCAGAGAAGTTGTGGATGCCCCATTCCTGGAAGTGCTTCAGGCCAGGTTGGATGGGGCTTTCAGCAACTTGTTTTAGTGGAAGGTGTCCCTGCCCATGGCAGGGGGGTTGGAACTGGATGATCTTAAAGGTCCCCTCCAATCCAAACCATTCAATGATTCTATGAATCTGTTATCCATTGTAAGAGAAGAAATTTAATCATTTACTTAAGGCTAACATTTCTTTGATATTCCAGTCTTGAGCAGCAAATGAAAAATACATAGAACTTTGATCTAACCTGGAAGAAGTGTTCAGTGTTGAAATATTCTCAGTTAGGATCAGTGAAAAGATCTAATAGAAATATTTGTCTCATTGATAGCAAAATATTAATCCTCTTTTGTTTCATGTTTTAACTTTTCCTTATACTGATTCTTTTCCTTTGGAATGTAAGGACAGGGCTCTTTTGGACTAGAATCTATAGCTGTTAATGAACAATATTAGATCAACATTAATCTGGGCATGAAATAGCAAAATAACATTGTTCTGATGTGTTTATTTAATATTTCATGTGAAAAAATAATAAAAAATAAATCTATTTTATATCTGCTTTGTGTATTCAAAAAACAATCCAAAACATTTCCAAGATGCCAGACTCGAATACATATCTAATATATTTTAGTGAATGCTTGGTAAGATATTTCATATTCTTTGCTGCCTATGCAGTATATCATAGAAATCTCTTAATGAAGTAGCCATACCCTTGAAGAACATGAGAAATCAGGGTGCTTTAAGTTCTACAGAGTTTTTGTTTGTTTGTTTGTTTGTTTGTTTGTTTGTTTGTTTTCATGTCAGCCATTGCATTTCTTTCTTCTAGCTACTTAGAACTAAACATCTGGTAGTCACTAACACATGAAAAATGAATTTCTTCTTACTTCAGCTGTTATCTTCTTTTACTAGAAAATCTAAAAATATAAGAAAAGCCCGGTAGAAATACAATTTGTTATCTAACTACGGATGCAACAGGATTGACTAGAAATAATATTTGGACATATACTATATTTGAGGCACTGTAAACCCTTCACCTATAAAACAACTCTAGCAAGTTCTAGCCCATCTTTCCTAGCCAGTGTTCACTGAACCTCTGGTTTGAGCTAGCAGCTATTGGTCAGCAGTGACCTGTCAGGAGGCAGCTAAAAACTAATCCTTTGCATTCACTTTCCTCTTTTCATTCCATGTAAGTTTTTACTTTTTTTTTTCTTTTTTTTTTCTTTTTTACCAGTAGTAAACAATTTGTAAATGGTTTTCTCTAATAAAAGTGCAGATGCAGGGGATACAGCAACTTCCCTCCAAAATGAATTCCCATTGCTCCCTGTTTTCACATTTCCTGTTGATATTTCCACTGTTGTTGATATCTGCACTTCACTACAATCTGACTACAATACCTTAAGAAATTGTGTTTATCTACTCCTTTCTAGAGGCATTCCAAGCAATAAATGCCATGAAGTGTGTGTGATGGTACTGCTGATTTACTTTCTCTAATGATTAGAAAGTGTGATGCCAATCCTGAGACATTGAAATAAATGATTTCTAACCTCTTTGAAGTCTTTCTTTACATCCACAGAAGTCTGGTTGTGGAGTGTAGCTTGATGATGTGCTCTACAACTCTAAACTTTAATGAGGTCAGGAAAAGTCTATTCCTCTTCATCTGTAATTAAATTCTGTTAAGGTAAAGTGAAAACTAATGCATGCCATTTGAAATTGATTGATCCACTGCAGTTAGAGAGCAATATCACCCCTTGCTAGGGAGAAACATTTGGGAGAAAGCACCCACAACCACCTTTCACAGTTTCTTGCTTGTTACTTGAATAAGGTTACACTAAAAAAAATAATATATATATATATATAATCAAAAAAAAAGTCATATATTATCTATAAATTCACTCAGATTCTAACCACCAAAGACCAATGTGTATAGTGGGTAGGAGGAGAACCCTATGATTTAGTCTTTAGACAGTGAAAATTAGTAGAATTATTTATATTCAGTTCTCAGATATCCCAAGACAGTTTCATCCAAGTGGTCTGTGCATATTTAAAGAGACAGAAAGACAGATTACATATTTTTTGTTTTGGACAAAATTTCAGCAGAAGTAAATCAATTCATGAACTCATTCTACCTTGGTGCAAAGAAAAGCATGTCAAGATGAAATCTTCAGCAATTTCCAAAACAGACAAACTACCAAAATAATTAGTATAACTTTAAAAAGGAACTTTGTCAGTATCAGTATGCTCAGAGTCATAAGAACAATCTGATTCATGGCTAAGCTATGTGCTTAGGGATCTGCAATCCTGAGAGAAGGCTTTAAATTCAGCACAAAGCCATGTAACTATTTTTGGAGGGAATTTTTCTATTTATCCAATTCTCATGAATTTTTTTTTCCTCTTTCCAAACAAGTGTTTGATGGCACTGATGTGTGACATGGATATGTTAGCAGCACTACTCATCCACATTAAAGTTATAAAATGGTACTTTTCAGCTCTTTACAAGGAAAGCAGTAGATTCATAGGTTCCTTTGGTCCTGATATGCAAAGTGTTAAATGTTTCATTGCTAGACTGTATTTAACTCTTTGTGATAGAAGACCACCATGGCTTTGGGCAGATGACTAGTGATGTTATAGCAAACTTTTTGTATGGAATTTTCTTGCTAGTCCCCATCACTGACCATCAGTGCTCCAGCACTTGATGCAGAATGCTAAATCATTCCTTCTAATGTAAATTTTCATTTGTCCATCTCTTTTATTTAGATTTCAATCTCCACTTTAGGCTCAAATTTCAAATATTGAGGTGTCCATATCTTGCATTCTGAGTTTTGTTCCTTAAGGAGATATGACAGCGAGCACTGAGGTGAATATGCTGAATCTCTAAAATTAAAAGAGTGGAAACACTGATGCATCTGTCTCATAAATTAGGCAAGCTATCAAACCAGCTGGAGGCCGGTAAGTGTGAAAAGATGGTGAAGGTCTCAAAGGACATATGGGATTACTGGGTCCATAATTTTCTTTGTGAAAAAGAGACAACCATGGAAACTGGAGGAACTGGTATTTTGTGGCTTGTGAACTTGGCCCTTGCTTGTATTCAGCCTTAACGGTCTCTGACTGTTATTAGAGATTCTGCAGATTCTGAAGAAACTATGGTCTTTTTATGAGAACACTGTAACAATAAAAATATCTGCAGTGGAGCTGCCAGCTCTTACCTGGTGCTGTTCTCATCCAGAAAGAAGCTATATGTCAGTATTTGGTCCTGAAACAGTGTTATTACCCAAGTAATAAGAAATCTGCCCAGGTGTGGTAAAAAATAGTATCTGGAGATTCACAAGGGGAAAAAAGACCTGCAGCTAGTGTTGCCTGTATCTGGCAAATGTTGCAGTGGGAGTTTTGCTTGTAGAGAGTGAATGAACTGTATGAAATTAATATATTCTGGCATCTCTTCTGCCAACAAGAAAATTCTAGCTTAGGCTAACTATTGATGTAAGTAGAGGCATTCTGTGTTGTGCTGATCATCTTCTGTCTAAGCAACTATTCCTAACGTAATTGTACTACTTTCTTCTGATGGATCTTGCAGGACAAAGCAACCTATTGCTCTTCACCAACCTGTGTATATGGGAAGCCATATGTTTTCCATTCAGCTAAGAAATGTATCTGTCTGGGTAGTAGAGGGCTTTCATGGGAACAGTGGGACTCAGATGAAGCAATTTATTTTTTTAATAAAAAGTTTGAGACAGAATAGAAAATAAAGATATCAAGAACTGTCTAGCTTCCTCTCAAACTCAATGGCAGAATCAATCTGATGCTGAAAAGATTAGGATATATTTGAAAATCTGGAAGATGAGAACAAATTTGTAAGTGCTAGGTTTTCCAGAGGGAAATGAAAAAAAAAAAGAAAAAGAAAAAGAAAAAAAACCTGCTGTTTTATAAATATTTATTAAAGGAAATCTTTGTGTTCAAGTATGTATATGCCTGTTTTTGCAATAAAAAGGCAAATTCTTCTGCTGACAAGTCATCAAGCATAGTGACAGTGGACTTTCTGATCTTCCAGACTATGGAGAACATTTCAAAAATTGCCAGGACATTAATCTGTGAAGTAGATGGATTTTTATTGATAAAATCTGACTAAAGAACTGGCATTTTGGCTACAGACCAATTTCTAGCAGCAGTAGAATCATATCAGTCTGTTTGCATCACATATCATCTTTTCTGCCATTCTTTTGGTATTTCATTGAAGGATAGGAACAGGCAGTATTTCTGTACTGTGCTATGATATCTTTGCTCCTTTTTTTTTTTTTTTTTCTCCCTAAGAATGTTCTCTCTCTCTCCCCGCCCCCTCTCTCTTTTTCAAAATCTGTGTGTGAGTTTCACAGCAGCCAAAGATGGATTAAGTGAAGAAGGTGCTTTGTTTCTGTTACCATTTTACCTTGGCCCATTGGGATCATAAGGGCTCTAACACTCTAACACTAGATTATCTTAAAAGCAATAGGTAGATAACAAAAAGTTCCAAATTCCACAGTTCCTTTGTCTTTTTCCAAGTCAGAAATGATAAGAGAAAAACATGTGCCCCTCCCATCTTACATATATTAATATATGATGTCCTTTTGTTTTTTTTTGCATTTTGGCATTCACACTTTCTAAACATACTTTCTCATACAACCAAGTCTAGTTCTTTAGTTTTGAGTTTGACAGCCACAAAACACTGGGCTTTCTCTCAAGAGTGATCAGGTGTGAGCAGCAGTCATCTGTTGTAACAACCAGTAAAATTGCAATTGCCACTGGAATTCTTCTACTTTAATAACATATAATTAGGGTGGAGGAACAATATACCATATTATGTAGTTGTCAGAACACTCAGACACAGCATTTCTATCACCAATGGCTCATTCTGAACAGCCTCAAAATATGCTCTCTTATTCTCTGTAACATGACTATGGACAGTATAAAGAACAAGCAATATATATATTTAATTTTGCCCTACTGGTTTTGAATGTAAAAATAGCAGCTTGATTTGAAAGGAAAACCTTTAGAAACTCTTTCAAGACTAAAGTGTTCATACAAATCACTGTGTTAATTATATATCCCAAAAAATTATGCAAATAACCCTTTTAGTGGTGAATTAATCAATTTTAATCACTTGAAAAATAGCTTTTAAGTGGTTTTATTTTTTATAAAAATATGTCAAAGTATTTAAAATTCTCATGGTGAGCTTATATTTAATAATCCTGTTTTACTTCCTTTTAATAGTGACAGATGAATACTCCCTATGTTATTCTGGTGTTGAGCAACAGACACAGTGGGTGATTGCAGGTGTAAACTTCTTACACTAGGTTCCAGATTCTTGCAAAGGTTTATAAAATAATAGTTTAGATTTCACATCTTAGTGTTTCATTTTAGATGCCTTTGGCAAAACAACCTAACTAAATGAGATGCATTCAAATGAGGTACTTGACCTCTTCTTTAGAAATGTGGACATAAATTGATGTCTAATCTGAAAGCACGACAGAAAACAAATCTCAAATCAGGTCACGGGAATACAGCTGGGTAAGAACTTTTCATTTGTAAATTTTTTGATATACCCAGATCTGTTTACTGCTTGTCCCAAAGGTGTATATATGTCAAATCGCTCCTCTGGTGATGGGTAGCTCAATTCTAGGTAGTGAGATGACCAGCTCTTGATTCTCATGGTGCCTGCCCCCAGCTCAGCTGTAGCAGTACATCTGCTCTTTCAAGCACACCTAGCCACAGATGTAGGAACCACATGCTGCTACTGTTCAAGCTGTGGCTATGTATACTTCCATGTCTGAACTCCTGACTGAACTCTTGGCTCCCAAAATTTCCCAATATTTTGATTTTTATGACTGACATAGCTAGAATCCTACATAGCTAGCCAGTCATCACAAGACAGTGTCTCTCAGAATGCATACTGAAAGTGCCAGCAGAAATGTTTATGAGTCCTCTCAACTCATAATTTAACAGCATGCATTATCAAAAGCTCCAACTAGATGTTTAGGCAGAGCTGAAGCAAAGTAACACTTCCCTTGTGGATGTACAGTAACCAAATGCTTATGCAGTGGCTACATGAAACACATGGCATCCAGCCAAGCCCTAAATTAAAAATAAAAATTAAAAAAAAAATGTTTAGTACAGAATTATTGTGCAAAATTAATCTTAAAAAATCTCTGGAAATATAAGGGGGGTAGGGTGGGGTATTTTGCACACTAATGTTCACTTTCTTCATATCAGTAACAATGTTTAGGTACAGTGCTGACACTGTCAGGCTACTAGCTAACATTCTATTGATGAACCATAGGACTTTGTACAGTATGTTTGTAAAGGTCCGGAGAAGTGTAAAAGAAACTATTCACAAAATTTACAAAATTAAACTGAAATCTGAGAACCAATGTCCTGACACAGTTATGGAAATAAAATTCAATTTTGTGGCATGAATATTAGCAGTATGAATAATAGCAGTAAACAAAAAAGGACAGGAAGGTTTACAAATAAATGTAATAGAAATATTATATGTCCTTTTACATTAAGAATACTAAATAAAAAAGGACTAGACCTTTAAAATGTGTGACTACTGTTTATTCATTCATTCATGTATTCCTTCCATAACCTAACTCATTTTTTTGCTATTTTGTGTGTTTACTGAAAGACATTTAGTGAACTGACTGAAAAAAAAAAAATTACTAAAAAAAAAAAATTGTCAGTATAATCATATAGTTATGCTTTCAATTAAATTCTCATGTTTACAATTATTGATTGCATATGCAATGCAAGTATAAATGCAATGCAAGTACATGATCTGCATTTTGTTTTTCAATTTCTAGCAGTTCTCACTTGCTTTAACTGAGATCTTTGACAACCAGAAAATTAGGCTCTAACTGATTGGGTTGGATGAGCAAGAGCAAGAGGTTCTTTAGTGCAGGACCTCTCCAGTAATGCATGAGCAACAGGTGATACAAAGCTTCTTCAATCCATGCTGTAGCAGGAAATGAACTGCTTTCTTCAAAATATTATTTTTACATCATGCATGACTTTTGTCTGATTAATCACTCAGATAGCTATACTTTTAATGGAGTGCATGATTTACTGTGCTGATACTGTTTCATTGGGAAGCAGCAGAACAGGAAAACAAGTTCCTTCATGAACTCCTTCTTCAAACAGAACTGGATAATTACCAGAAATAATTTTCATAGCCAAATATTCTTCATGTGACATCACACACATATCATGGGAGACAGGTACAGTGTGCCATAAATGAAGGAACTAAAATTTGTTTTTCACTGTTTATAATGCCCTTTATTTTTTCTCCAGTGATGATTCACTGCTAGTGTACAAGTGAAGACCGTATTTTAGGTGTACCTGGTCACATTACCACTGCCACAGCAGTGACACAGCATAAGCTGTGGGAACTTTCTTCTAGGTAGCAGATTGTATGCAGTTTAGTTCCCTGAGCATTAGATATTGCTTTTCTTAAGGACTCCAATTAAAATTTCGTAGGATCAATTTCTGCCTTCTTGAAAGAAGACTTACATCATGCCAGACTGGCTAACTTATCCACACCACAGTCTTTGGTGGTTAAAATAGTTTATCAGAAATCTTTCTGAAATATTTTTGATCTTTTTATATGAGATTCTATTCAGGAAGGAGCCCACATGCCTTTGTCTGATTCATCCCTGATCAAAAGGAACATTGTGAAGTAATTTGTAAATTGGGTTTTACACCTGAAGGTGGAGATCTGGTAATCTGGAGGAATCCTTTGCACTCAAGACTCAGAAATCCCAATAAATGCTGGTGCTGAAATCCTAACTGTCCAGCAATGACTGACACAGATGTTATTTTTGCAGATAACAGTCTTATGGTACATGAAACATTAGTCATATCTTTTAAATAATTCAAGAGTATATTAATATCCCTCAACTGCCTTGTACTTAAGAGTGACAGGTTGTGAAGTTGACCTCTGGGGGGAGAAAAAAAAAAAAAAAAAAAAAAGGAAAAGGAAAAAAAAACAAGGAAAAAAAAAACAGAAAAGAAAAAAAAGAGAGAAAAAAAACCACAGATTATTCAAAACATGAGTTTACTTCAGGACCACCAGCTTTAAGTGACCAATCCTCAACTCCTTTTGATTCAAATGAAAGGGTTGATACAACTTGCATGGCCAGACAAGCCAAAAGATCTTTTGTTCTCCTCCTAATGTGTGTTGATGTAAGTCTCTTATGAAGAAAAGAACATGAGCAAGTTTGTTTCCTGGGCGACTCATGTTAGTATGGAGTAGAAGAGCTGGGAAGGTTCCTCCGAGTGATTTAAAAAGACTGTGAGGATTTAGTCTGCCAGTAGCCTTTCCTGGTAACAGGCAGGGAACTTCTGTAACAAATGAGAGTTTCTTTTTAACTAAGTGCACTGGTTTCGTCTGATATGTATACATATATCTGGAGGAAAAAAAATACATTTATATATATATAAAAAGTAATATATAAGTATATATATATATATTTCCTAGTAGCTGTATGGTTCTGCGTTTTGGATTTAGGATGAGAACAATGCTGATACCAGAGGGATGTTTCAGTCGCTGCTGAGCAGTGCTTGCAGAGCCAAGGCCTTTCCTGCTCCTGTTGATGCCCAGCCAGCAAGGAGGCTGGGGGTGCCCCAGGAGCTGAGACAGGACATGGCCAGGACAGCTGGGCCAGGCTGCCCAAAGGGATGTCCCACACCACGTGGCGTTGTGCTGAACAGTTAATATGGCTGGCCAGGGTGGAGGGGACATTGCTTGGGGTCTGGCTAGGCGTTGGTCAGCAGGTGTTGAGCAATTGCATTTTGAATCCCTTGCTTTGTATATTTATTTATTGTTAATAATTATAATAGGAATTGTTAATAATTTTAATTAACAATAATAATCCCTTCCTTTTCTGTCCTATTAAAATATTTTTATTTCAATCCATGAGCAACCCCCAAATCCTTTCTTTTTTTTCTCATATCTCTCCCCCCATCCCACTTGGGTGGGGTTTGTAAAGAGCTGTGTGGTGTTTAGTTGCTTGCCAGGTGAAACCACAACACTAAGAAAACAAATGTACTGATGGGGGGAGTGGGGTCGGAAGGACCCATTTGGCAAATGCTGTTAAGAGAGTAAAGTCATGCCCTTTTCAGAGCAGGTCTGTAAGTCAGGCAGCCAAGGAGGGGGAATGGGACTGCATCCCTGCTTGTATCATGCACCTCCCACTGCCTGATGTCTTCTGCCTCTCTGCATTACTTCCCCCAGGACTGCACAGCACACAAATTTCAAATGGGCAGCTCTTTGCATTATGGCGGACATAAATGGGATTGTGAACCTCAGCTTGAGTTTGGTGATGTGTGAGAAGTGCACGTGCTGGTTAGTTGTTCTTCTGGTCCTGCTTTTGTGCTTTCGATGTTGTGTTGCTGTTGTTGCTACTGCAGCTGAAGCAGAGGGTTGCTTTCCTCACCCGTCATGCTGTGTTTCTTGGGTGTAGAAGAGAAAATATTTTTTGTTGTTGCTCTTCAATGTAGTAAATAAGAGTACTGCTACATCTGCCTTCTGCAGAAAGTAAGTAAAACCCTAGTTACCTTCACTCTCTGAAACAAACAAAAAAATGCCTCCCCTCTGCATTGTCTGTTACCTAAGTAACAAGAAACACAGCCTCTCCTTGTTCATCATCAGGCAGCATTGTGAGATGGAGTGGAATTCAAATATTCAGGCTATGGTTATTTCACAAAACCTTTCATCAGGCACAGAGGAGAGCACATGTCCTGGTAACCGAGGAAGTCGAAAGAACAGCAAATGGTCAGAGGGAAAAATCTTTAGGACACCAGGGATGCAGAATGGGATTTTATGGCCAAATGCTTACTTCAAATGATGTCTATGAATTTAAAGTGCACAAGTATGTATATAATTATTTCCAAGAGCCATAAAACGATCTGAAGCGCAAACCTATATACTGGAGGCCAAATCCCCTTTATGGAGAAACTATCCCTGTCTGGGCTGTTTTAGGGTGGCACTTCACCCTGCAGGGACCAGCTGCCAGCAGCTCCTTGGCAGCTGCAGCCTGTGCCAGCTGTACCAGGGCAGCCCACAATTTCCTCAGGCCCTGGGAATGCGGTCGGGAGCTTCCAAAAGTCCCCAGTGTCCTTGCCTTGCTGTCTGAGCCCTGGGGACGCAGCTGAGGACCTTCTGCTCTGTGTCTCTGGGGTAATACTTTTATTTTCATTTAAACTGTGAATTTGGAAAGAGAAATGGTTTGATTGTCCCTTTAGGATCATTGCATTCCTCTGTTTTCAGTATGTCCTTTTCTACTATTTCAGGGAGGCAGGGGGAGGAGCAAGGGAGATGCAGCAATTCTTTTTGGTATCTGCTTTACAAACAAGTATTCTTTACAAATCGCATTAGAAAGTTGACTTTGGACATATGTTGGAGCTTGGACAGGAATCTCTTGTGATTGACAATGACAAATGGTGACATACCATTCAAGAAAAATTAGTATGTATCTGCTATGATGAGGGGTAAAAACATTATTGCTTAAGTTTATTTCTCCTTTTAAAAGACCTTTATTTTTAGACATTTTTTTTTCAATGCAGTTGCAGCTGACAGCACTGACAAGGTTGAATTTACTAATTCATATCTTCTACTCATATTCTGTAAAGAGGCTAAATTGCCTAATGGAAAAGCTCCCTGTTTTGATTTTCTTTTTAAATAACAATAATAATAAAATGGGTTCTTCATCTGCAATTCTGACTTTGATCTGACCGATACTGTAGCTTGAATGAGGGAGAAAGAAAGAAGAAACACAAAATAAATTATAGCTACTGTTGAAACGAAGATATTTTTCCTTTAAAATACATCATTGTCATAAATCTGGTTGATGTCAGGCAATTTCTTTCCTATGGCTGATAATTGCCAAAAATTTTGCTTTATATTTTGTTCTCCTTTCTTCTTTATCCATCTCTCTGCATACTTGTGACAAATAACAGATGCCAGTATTCCTTGAGTATTTTGCATCACAGGTTTCTGTACTGCTGGGTGGGGGGACTGACTTTGAGGCACACAAAGACTTAAACCCAGCAGCAGCCTTTCATATTTCAGGAGTCAAATAATTATTTTCAGTTGGACGTAATTGTCAATCCACTGCCAGTAGTGTATATCTATCCTGTCTGTGGGAAATGCACAGCTCAACCAGGTTCTGCTATCCCAAGGAAAACAATGACTTTGGAATAGCAGAAAAAAATCCTGTAAATAAAAGCACAGGAGACACATACTGTCAGCAGGACCACTCTTAGACATACAATCTGTCTCAGACATAGGGGAGACATCCTGGAGAAGAAGTCCTTCTTTGCAGGAGGGTACTAAGACACATAAACTATTGTCTGGGCCCATTACCACACTGCTGTTGTATTTCAGTGTTTAACGTGGAAGTTTGTTCTTATTCACTTCAGTCGGATCCTCAGTGTATCCTCTCAGAAGAGATAGGAACGAACTAAAATCCAGATGGTCCTGAGATTTTGACTGGAGTTATTTATGAGGGGAATCCTTTGCTAATGTGGCTGAGGGAAATCCACTCAAGCCTATTTGTCTAAGAATGTGCGGTACATAACATAACAACATAACATAACCACATAACATAACACAGCAAACATAACACAAGCAGAAGAGTAAGTCACTACATGAAAATAAGATGATATTGCCCATTGGTTGTGGAGGTCAGACTGAGCAAATAGTTTTGAGCAACCCTGATAAGGCTCATACTAATGAAGATATTTGGAGCGCTAGTTTTACCTCATATCTTTTCCAAAATACTTTTCATGACAACATATATTTGCCTTTGTCTTGTCAGATAGGTGCAGTCAAGCTTTTGTCCAAAACCACTTTTTTTTTTTTTTTTTTTCTGTTATTGGCAGTATGCTCAATTGTGAGCATATCTGGAAACAAACAGATAAAACACTGTAGATTTCTATACATTTTTTTAATTTTATTTGCTTGTTTGTTAAGTAAGGTCTGAGACAAACTTGAAAGGTGTCAGTGGAAATTTGGAGCTGGGTCTGAAATCTGAAGCACAGAAAAAAAAAAATCACTTTTTTTGCTACTTATTTTTGAGTCATGCTTTTAGCATTGGAACTTGCTTTTAAACAAATATTTGAAAAAGCAGTTATTTAAAAATTAAAGTTCCCTATATGCAAGCAAAAAATAATAAAATAAAATAAAATAAAATAAAATAAAATAAAATAATAAAATAAAATAAAATAAAATAAAATAAAATAAAATAAATAAATAAAATCAGTAGTCATGTAGTCATCTTTCTCTAAAAGAGTATTTTTGACCAGGCAGTACACCAAGCTCATTAGAATATTAGAACAGTTCTCACTCAACAGTTCTGACTGAAGTAATTCGTTTTATGACAGAGCCAACCCACATCTCTGCTAACCCGTTGGCTACTATTGTGTTCTTAACACCATTAACCTTGGATGTAGATTTCCTGAAGAAAAATACCTTTAAAGTGACTTTTTGTTTTAGCATCTTGAAAAGGGTCAATTCCAGATATGCCTTCTTAAATATCATGAAGTTTTTTTCTAAGAAAATTTCCAAGATGTAAAAGTAAAGCCACAACTATTATAATAACATCATACTCATTAAAAATAGAAAGATTAAAGTAGATTAAAGGAAAAGACAAAGTGCTAATATTCATCCAAATGCATCTACATTGACATGCTGAATAGATGCCCTCCCTGAACTTAGCTCGTAGTAACACTTGGTACAGTCAGAGCAAAGAAAACTGAAAACGCACTCCTAAACAAGGATAGCTGCTTTAGCCTAATTTCCCTCCACCGTCTCTCTTCTTAGATCAATATCTTGTAATATTCTTGTTTCCTGGGATTCAAGCAGTTTTATAATTGGTGAGCCTTTTTGGATATTAGAAATGGTTCATCATTCAATCACACACCCAGGCTAAAGTTTTTTGTAGGCATCAGTGATTTTGTAGTATAATGTCTAACTGGGAATCTTTTCTATGTTGAAGTAGAATATTCTGCATCGTAGATGTTTCAGTCTGTACCTGCTGACTTTCTACCATGTAGCTTTCGAGAAGTTTCTTTCTGTGAAACCTAACCTATGAAATGTTCCTTAATGAGCTTGGAGTGCCAAGGTGATGTGACTCCAGGGTGCTTGTCAGCTGTCCCTCACCAAAGAATGATTTGAATCCAGACCAGTCTGCCTACAGAGACAGGGCTTCTTAACTGTGTTCTGCATTTGTCTGTCAGTAGTTCAAATTAAATGTAGGACAGATCTACCATGGAGTTCAAGTAATTGTCTCCTACACATTAAAGAAATAATTGTTTAAAGGTACTATGTACACAACTTTCTCATTGAAAAATGATGCAAACTGATTTATCAGAATGTTTAAATTTTATGATTTATGAGAATATTTAAACATGTGGCCAAATTTAATCTATATCAGATATCATACTTTTTTTTTTTTTTAGGACTGAACTCTGAGAATTCCTCAGTAGTGTGTTAGAAGACAAACTCAAATATTGTTCTGCATTTTCTTGTTGAGGCTAACTCAGTTTCTCAAATGCTTCCCTGAATCAGTATGAAAGTCTCCTCTCATCACTCCTTCATTCAATGTGATATATTGTCTTCCTTTATTCCCTTTTTAATAATATCAGTGTGGCAACCCAGGAATCATCTACTACTTTCATTATATGAACAACACAACTTTTTCCAACCTAGGCTATTCTGTATTTTTGTGATTCTGTAATTCATCTAAAAGAAGGATTTTGTAGTAGAATCTGTGAAGTAGTAAACCTCAGACTATTCCTAAAATAAAAAATTCAAATAATTTATTTTCTTTGATTTTTTAGTTAGGACTCTCACTGAAATACATGTTATCTGAGATCAAGGCACATAGCAGACATCTGTAGCAACATACTTCTCTTACTTCTCCCCTGTTCATAAGTGTTATTTTTTCTCTGCCCAGGCAGCTATAAACAGAAGCTTCCTTTTATTTTTCTCTAACACAGACCTGGGTTTTGCACTAATCTTGTGTGAGGATTAACCCGCTGTTATAACATCCCTCCATCACCACTGATCCTAAGACCTGACGCTGGGACAGTTCTTTTACCATGTAGTCTCTGTGAGAGAGTACCTATGGATGGATAACTTGAGCCAAGAGCATTTTCTTCTTGTGCCTGAGACACGAAAGGAAGAAAATGAGGAGAAATTTTGTGGTTCCAGGTTTAGATAATGCCTTTAAGAAACAAATTAGTTTTACATTTTCCATTTTTGTTTAAAAATGGTTTAAAATATGAACAAGGAGGGAGAAAGGACATTTTAAAAAAGGAGATGTCATATCGAGTTAAGCAGGTTTAGATCAGGTTCAATATATAAGCTACATCAGGGAATTAATCTTTTCTTTGTGGGATGAAGAGCTATACAGACTTTTCGCTGGGCTTCTGCACAATGTGGATGTCACAAATTAGCATAGAAGAAACTCCTAAACTTGAGCTAAACTTCAAATCTTAACAAAATTTTTAACAAATCCTACGCTTAATTTTGAGGATTTCTCTTGTTCAGCTTCCTAAAGAGGAAATATATTAATATTTCCCATAATTTTTTATTTCTCCATAATTTTCAGATGGTGATGTTCATGGTTCACGAACACACACAAAACCAGAACTTTATTTACATTCGTTCTGTGTTTTTTTCTTTTTTTCTTTTCTTTTTTTTTTTGTCTGTTTGTTTGTTTTTCAGGCAGTGTTATATTTATTGGAGATTATTTATGCAGTCATTATCTCCAATAAATATGACACCCAGCTCCCTTGACTTTGATCCCCTTAGAGGCAGCAATTGTATAACTTCCAATGCTGTTGCCTAGAACTATACTTTTGTGCGTATGACAGCTTTAGCCTGCTTCCAGAGTGAATGTTTTGCATCCAAGCAGTTCTCCTTCTTGCCACTGGGCTGATGTTGTGTAAAATTGATTTCCAGCTGGATTCTCTCACTTCCTCTGCTCTTATATTTTGGTTTCAGAATATCAGCTCATGATTGAGGGGTGAGCAAAAAATAGCAGCAAAGGAAGTAAGGCATGGAGGCGAGAGGGCAGGTGGTAGGAGCTGAAATGGAATCAGTGAGGGACAGATAACATATACAGTTGTACAATGTGTACAACACCTGGATATAGTCCACATTCTCAGGATCTTGTTACATAAAACAAAGACAAAATTCAGTATGAACATTTTCCCCAGTTCTCTCTTCTTGCATACCCTAACTGAGCCTTTATTATTTTATTTCATTTGAAAGGTAATACAAGTGGAAGCAATCCTGAATTCACATTAGCTTCTCAATCATAATCAATTGAATAATCAATTAGCTCTGTGCTTGGTGTATTCAGCTGAGGAAATATTCTTCACATCTCAGGCAAGTAGTGTAGCTGTCAAAATATAAGTGACCCAAAATATTTAATTGTTCATGTAAAATGGAACTGTTCCAGCAGAAGAAAGAGAAGTAATTAAGAAGGACAAGGTCTTTGCTCCTATACAATGCATCCTAGCACGCTTTACTAACCACTGAACTATTGTGGGTTGCTGTTCTGGTGATGTGAATGTGATTCCACAGAACATTTAGGTGTTCATAAAAAAAGCACTTTTTGAAGGAATATGTTATTGTCTAGAATCTTTTCATCAGCCTTAGTGAGGAGGATTTTCTGAAGGACCATCTGCGTGGTAAGGGAGGACCAGGAGGATGATCAGAAAAGCACTGAATACCGGGCACCAAGTAATCAAAGCTTCGTGTAAAAAAATGTGGTCAGGAGAGCTGAAGAAGAAAGAGCATGGAGCAGTGACTCTAAACTTTGCCTAGCAAATGACTAAAATTTTTCAGACATTTGACAACTTTGAAGCATTTCAGAGCAAAAGAAAGAGAAAAATCCCAATGATGACTGTAAACCTCTGTTCAGTGAGCCTTCACTTCTGCATCTTGTGCACTGGATAAACAGATTCCTTTCCTTATATTTTGCCACAGAGCCAGGTGCTTATATCTCCTTGTGGGAAGATGAGAAGTGCAAATGCCAGCCTGTGTAGCAAAGAAGAGCTGACTATAGGTTCCCTAGTAAGAACTGTTTAAGATGGTTTCTGATTTCATGTGATGATGACATTTATGTAGAGGCATACTGGCTTGAGGTCATTTTTCTGCTAATTTCACTTTCAAGCTCTTGCCCACATACATAATTTCACAGCTGTGAAATTGTAAGCAATGCAATGAATATATTGCTCTTTTTTTAAACTATTCTTATTTAAATTAATTAAAAATTAAAATTATTTCAATAATATTTTAAAAAATATTTAATTATTTTAAATAATATTTTCCATTAATCAGACCTCTGAAAAATCTATCCTGTTTAATACTTTTGCATATTACCTTAATGAATTTGCAGCATATAAACTATTTATACTCTCAATGTTGTTCTGTGATACTTAGATGAACTTCACAGGTATGCACATAACAATGACAGCAAATCAAGAGAGGTCCAAAAAATGAAAATCAGAAAGGTTACCAATTTCATAAGTTTAAAGTCATGTCTTTATTGGCTCTGTGACTGTGACTAAGAATCAAAGTGGAGAAAATCACCTAAATTTACCCTCCCCCTTAGGCAGCGGTAAGCTTCATAGGACCTTCCCCAAACCAAATAAGGCCAAGAAGAATGTGCTAAGCACTGAGTGAGCTAAGAATAAAGTTGAGCTAGGGTGGATAAGGTTTCTTTGAACTCTATATTTCATGTTTCCTGACATACCCCCCAAAGAACTGTAATTATGTTAGCAAGGCTGCAGGAGCTTTAAACAGCTCTTTCCCAGTTCTTTTGCTTTTTGCTGCCCTTCTATGCTTTCCTGTCCTCTTTAGAGATGTTTTTTTTATTTTTTATTTGTCATGTGCATGGTTCTTAGGATATTAGAGAAAACATGCTGAAGACTCACTGTGAGGCATGGCTATTTTTATTAGAAGCTGATACTTTAGACTGAGCTTTAAGTATTGCCTCTGGAAGGCCTGAGGTTGCTTGGGGAGGGCAGGAGTCTCCAGAGGAAAGAGAAAGTTCATAGGGGCACAAAAGAAGAAGGAACAAAATTAGAAAAAGCAGAGGACCTCCCTCCTGCTCATTCTGCAGCTCCTGTAAAAGCCAGCAACCAAGAAGTATTATCTAATCTGCCAGAGTACATATTGACCTTTTTAACAGAGTAACTCTTACCATCATCATCATCATCATGGCCGAGATTGCAGCAGAAGGTACAGTAGCTGTTTTTGAATATAATTAACCAAAAATGATACGTACTTTGACAGTTCAATTGAGCTGGTGTGTCAATATGATTTATTGTTATTAGAATACAACACTTTCACTTTGGGATCATTTAATCTGTTTATTGGGTTGTTTTATTTTCTTTCCTGTCTTTTTTTTTTTCCTTTTTCTTTTTTTCCCTTTTTCACTCCTGTACTAAAAGTTTTTACCAGTTACAGAAGCAAAATCTCTGTGCACCTCTAAAAATAGCATTAGTCTCATACGCAGAGCAGCTCCATTGGAGTTGTACAAGAAGGGGGAAAGCCTGGATGCCAGGTGCTTCCACCCTACCCTTATTCAGGTAAACTTCTAAAAGAGTTAGTGAAAGTTGTGTTGAAATAAGTATGCTTGAGCTAGGCATGAAAGAATGAAAGTCAATTGTATTAACCAGTAAATGCGTATCCTAAAATATGAATATTTCATGTACTTTAATATTTCCTGACCATTCATATTTAAATAACATTTTAGATTCATAACAATATTTTATCAACCACAATGAGACAGGGTCTATATTTAAAATGTAACCTTCTTTAATACTGATTTTTTTTAGTTGAATTTCATTCTTTTTTTTTTTCTTTTTCCCCAGTGTAGATTACTCTACTGTTTATCCAAATTTAATAATAACATTACAAAAAACAAGCAAACAAAATCTGAAGGATTTTAAAACAGTCTTCTGAGAGTTATTTTTATTCTACTTGTCAAGGTTATGTGCATTTTGGTGTATGAATGTTGTACTTTTCATCTTCCATTTTTCATTATTAATATTTGTAAGAGGATCTGCATTAAGCAATATTAGAGAGTGAACCAAATTGTCTTCTAAATGATTCATGTTTAGACTATGTCAAACTGCACAATCCTTGCCTGATATCTGGTTAACCACAGCAAGGAGACAATGCGGGGATGTTTTTATGGTCACCAATTGGATGGATCTATAAACTGTTTCTGGCTGCAAACACTGCCAAAACAGGTGGCTCAGCATGACAGCCCTAATCTGAATGCTAGCACTAGTTTATTTGGATAACCTTAAAAATATATGTTGGAAACATTGGATATTTTGTAGGTGTTAACAGGATATCTGTGAAATAATATTTGTTTTCTAAAATGTGTTCATTAACAACATCAGTGTTAGAGGAGTGGTATGGAAATACTTATGAGGTTCTCCAGGTGAAACAAATCAAAAAATATCAATATTCTTTGTTTGAAATTAATAGGAAACATAAAAGACTTTTCAGCCTGTAAGTGACTTTTCAATCTTTTAGTTAATCAAAGAAAGAAGATAAAAGACCCCTAAAATAAAGATAAAATATAGGGTCTGAAAATGTTTTTGCAGTGCTTACAGGTGTTTCTTAGCTATTGCAGTGTGTGTCCGTTTTGTTTTTGTCTGTGTAAAGAAGTAGACTTCAGGTGACAAGGGGCATCAGTCAGTTCCACAGTACCTGACCTTCAGCAGGACAGGTAAATTAACCAAAGAACAGTTTTTGTTCTTTTTTATATTTGGAACAGACTTATTTTGACTGGATGATTTTTAAACTTGATCCATGAGATGGAAATTTTACTCATGGCAGAAAACTAAGAATTCAGCCTGGGGCTAATGTTTCACTGCAGTTTATTTTCCTCTGGGGCTACTGCTGGCAGTCACAAGGCAGTCTGAAAGTTCAGATCTAAACTTCAGCAACTTATAGTTTGGACAAAAAAAATAATAATAAAAAAAAATGCATCTTGCTTCATATGATGCCTTATTTATTTATTTATCTATTTATTTAGTTATTTATTTTCATGCTACATTCCAGTCTATAAGACTTAGATCTTAATGACTTTACTAGGTTTAAACTGCTCGTTCCATGTGGTCTGTATTCTTATTTCTGTTTTATGTTGTCAGCCACATCTCAGCTAGAGTGGCAGGCTCTTTGCCCCCCAGGGTACCACACCAAGATGCTGACATGAGAACAGCATGACATGGCAGCGACATGGCTCAGCCCTGTGGCCAACATGGTTGCTGGTTTAGGGGGATGGTCCAGCCATGGTAGACCGATACTATTGCTACACATCTCAGGGATCTTTTTCTGACAGCCCACAACAATACTGTGGCAGGCAGATGCATGGATCTGATGGGGTGCTCTTTCAGGTCAACATCACTATAATGACAATAACACAAAAGAGTTTAAAAATGTAGCCACCAAGCAATGACTATTTGAATTGCAAGTTGCATGTGCTGCCTATTCATTGCCACAAATACAAATTGCACAAAGATCAGATATACTGTTGAAGTACACTGGCAAAAGGAGATCTGTGAGGACAGCAGTTTATAAATGTCCTGAGAAAGCTGGCAGGACCTAGGTCTCCTGCTGGTAAATATTTAAGAGAAGATTCCAAAGGATTATCTTCAGCATCCTCATATTACATGTAACTGCAACCACAGAATTGCACTATTAAAATGTGGAAGTCCTTAAAACAGTATACAGAAGGAAGCTCAGTAGTGTTAGTAAGTACTTTGTCTTTGCAACACTCTCAGGAAATTTATTTATTATTATTATTTTGGCTGCTACTGAGAATTCTGTAAATGTCAGGAACTTTGCCATAACCACTTAAGAGCTTGCCTAGAAAGCCACATGTATCTTAACTCTGCTACTCGGCTGTGTTTATGAACATGAGGATTGGACTGGACTCAGTGGCACATGCAGTTGGACCTGCCACCACTGAAATATGAATACAAAAACCTGGCATCTCTGAGAAATGGCTTCTACCAATGTACAGCTTAATCTGTATGTGCACAATAGCTGCAGCAGCTGCCTTATAGTTAGTCCTTTCTAGCCCAATCTACAGCAGGTCACAGAGCAAGGCTGATGGCTGTCCCCTGGCATTTTATCCTCCCACGCACGGAAGAATGAGCAGAGACTTAGAAGCATGCAGCACCGCTGCCTGATGCAATGTACCGGAGACTGTGCACTGATCTAATCCAGGGAGGTGAGGAGAGCATAAAGACAAGGTTTCTCTGCCAGCTGTTTGTCTGCCACAATTTATTTCCCCAGTGGAGCAACAGAGAAGTACGCATTGAACAGAAATGTGACAATGAGTCACAGTTTGGTCCTTATTTTGTTGCTGAGAGCTATGCAACTACGCATTTCCTCTTTCTTGGAGCAGGCTGTGAGGAGACAGGCAAGCCCTGAGGCTACATGCAGCTCATCAGTGACAAACTCCAAATTAGCTTCTGGAATTCAGTTCTTTTCTCCAGCTGTTTGATAGCTATGGAAAGATTTAAGATTTAAAATGTTTCAAAAGGCAGATTTAATATGATCTGTATGCTTGACGATTAATATACATGAAACCTGATAATGTATGAGAAATAACACACAAGAGCCAGAGGGTAAAATCATAAAGACTTCATGAGTGCAATGGCCAGAAGCTAACAGCAGTCTTCAGTAGGCAAAAAGTTTAGCAAAGTCACAGTACCAGCAAGAGGGAGATAGGTGCTTCTCACGGTAATTCAAGAATTACTGCTGACTACAAAAGGAGCCTACATGAATAAAATAGGCTAGATTATTCATTTTAATGGCTAAAGTCATGTGAGGTTTTTCCTAGTCTTTGGTTAGACTGTTAGTTAAACATTGTGTTAGGAGATTTCTATAGAATTTATTTGCAACAAGAGAATTTGCAGTATGAAAAGGTATCTTTTTCTGGCTTCAAGTGTTGACAAGGAAGCAGATAGCACACCTTTTGCTGGCGGTGAAGGAAAAATGGACGATTTTGACAATGATTTTTTTGAAGGAGTCAGTCTGCTCTCTCTCAAAAGTACCAGGTAAACACAACTGCCTAGTTATCTGGAAACAAAAAGTCATAAAACCCGGGAAAGCCTGTTAAAAAAGTAAACCTTCTGTGGTAACAGAAGTTATAAATTCTCGCTGAAATTCTACAAAACTTAGATTTCTCCCTGCCTATGTAATGGACACCTGAGCTGGTTGGTTTGGCTGGCAGGCAGGGTACCCACTTGTAGTCTGCTGAGTCAAACACAAATGTGACCAAATTTACTAACCTAAATCTTGGGTTTAATAATTTGTGCGTATTGTTACTCACAGCTGGCACAGTATCTATGTGTGCTTACTTGGTACAGAGAAACTCTAATTTATCTTTATCTTAGGTACCTTACGCTGATTCCAAAATGAAACTTATGCAACCAGTCAGATTCTCAAAAGTGCCAATCATTAGCTAATCCTAGAAAAAAAAAAAAAATCTAGTCTTTAAATGTGTTGAGTACTTTTGCCCATTGCCTACGATGTAAACACCGAGTAAGATTCATGCTGCTTTTTCTGCCAAAATTAAGCCTTCAAAATCTGAGCTTTGTTCTGGAAAGCAGAGGTTAGTTTAGGTTAAAACACATTTCATAGTGCAAGTCTGGCGTCAGTCCAGGACGCAGAGGACAGAGAAACCAGATTTGCCCCCTTTGAGGAAGGTCAGCTGCTTGTGGGAATGGAGAAGCTTTCCTTTTTGTTTTGATGCTAGCATTGGCTGGTTTCTGCTCTGTTTAAGCAGATTGAACTAGTGCTCATTTTACTGGCTTAAATGATATTTAAAGCAATAGAGGGTGGATTGTTTTAAGTCAAAATGATTGAAAAACCTTTTAAATCACCAATTTTAATCATGATTTAAATCAGCAAAAAAGAAACCTGGATTTGAAAACAGCAATTTTAATCTTATTTTTTCATATGTTGTCCAGGAATAAAGAATGGAAAAGAGAGACTGATTCCTACTGGCAGATTACTAGTACTGCTGACTGTATACAGCTTTTCTCACAACTCTGTGCCTTTTACTCTTAGAGAGAAAGAGAACATAAATATGTATCTATTAATAAATTCGATACTTGAGCCATTTAACCATATTCTTAATCTTTACATGTTTGTTTGTTTGTTTTAATGATAGAAAATGTTGAATTTCTTTCTTACTAAATAACGATTTTATTTTTACTTGTGATATCCATCATGCTTCATTACAATGGAAGTTGGAATTCAATTAAAATGGTACAAACCTAGAATTTTAAAACTATTTATTTGCGTACTATAAATATATTCCCTATATATGAGAAGTTAATTTTAAATTGAACATGTTTTGATAAGCTAAATGTTTTATTAAACAAATATGGTACTACTTGTAATGTAGTTTCCAGCCACTGCATCCTACAAGAATGTATGATAGAGCTCATTTTCTTTCACACAATATTTATTCAAAGGTTAGAGAAAGAAAACTTTCTTTTAACTACCAGTTACTTCTTTTTTTTTTTTTTTTTTTTTTTTTTTACTTAGAATAAGATAATAATTGAGTTTAAACAGTAAAATAAACTGAAATGAAGAAAAATTCTTTGTATTTACAAACAGGTTATACTCTCAAAAAAAAAAAAAAAAGAGGGTAGCTTTATTTGGCTCTGGTCTGCTTAGCTAGTGATTTACGACAGCTCAGTGATGTATTTAACTTTATTCACAGCTTTGATCACAGGTTTGATCATAGCTTTGCATTTAACTAAAATGTTATCATTAGAAAGTACTATAAAAGTGTATCCCTTACCACAGGTTTTCTTAATTTCATATTTTATTTTTAAAAATATTTAAGGAAAACTTCAGTTTGTGATTCAGAAAGAACTAACACTTATATTTCCTTCCTTCTCAGAGTTCAGATTCATTTGAGTAGGGCTTGTAAAGAGGAACTATTGCAAATGAATACTGAAATGTCTTCAGTAGTTGCAGATGAACAGATAGGTGTAAAACAGCAAACAATGGTTCCATATTCTAAGATCAGACTGATATACGGGAACACGATGTAGATAATGGGATCTAAACTGTAAAGTCAACACACCTAAAGACTTAAAGCTATGGACAGCTGGCTACACTTCCAATCCATTTGATCCTACTGTCATGTTCTTTTGGCAGCTTTAAACATTTTCATTTGAAATTATTATTATTTCATATTTTAGTCTTAGCTCTGTGTCTTTATATAAATCTTACTTTGGTGCATTGAGACGTGACTGTTCAGACTTTAGATCCTTAAGTGGGATTTTGTTTAAGCAGCAGGTGGTCAAAAGGGAGCAGTAAGATTTAGGATCTAGATTTATTCCTAATAAGTGCCTACAGTGCAGTTGCTTTATGTAAATAAGTCTGCTTCAGGAATTATGCAACATGTACTTGGATACAAGATATTTGACTAATATTAGAGGGAGAATGACACTAAATGACACTGCCAGAATGTCTTGTCCCATATTCCATTCCTTTCTTCATAGCCTCTAATACCTTTTTCTTTTTCTTTTCTTTTTTTTTTTTTTTTCTTCTCTGTAATAGAGTTTTAATTTTTCTCTTTCTTATCTCCTACCTTTTCTAAGATCCATGTCCTGGTTCCAGTTAGGACAGAGTTAATTTTTCCTCCTAGTAGCTGGTAGGGTGCTATGTTTTGGATTAGGATGAGAAGAGCGCTGATAACATGCTGATGTTTTAATTGTTGCAGAGCAGTGTTTACACCAGGCCAAGGACTTTTCAGCTTCTCGCTCTGTCCTGCCAGCGAGCAGGCTAGGGGTGCAGCAGGAGCTGGGAGGGGACAGACCCAGGACAGCTGACCCAAACTGGCCAAAGGTCCATACCATCTGACGTCATGCTAAACAATATATAGGGGTGGCTGGCCGGGGTGGGGGGGCCGGCTGCTCGGGGATAGGCTGGGCATCGGTCAGCGGGTGGTGAGCAATTGCATTGTGCATCACTTGTTTCTTACACATTATTATTATTAATACTATTATCATTATCACTATTGTTATTATTGTTATTATTATATTCCTGTCTTAATAAACTGTCTTTATCTCAACTCACAAGCTTCACTTTCCCGTTTCTCTCCCCCATCCCAGAGAGGGAGGGGGGAGGGTGAGCGAACGGCTGTGTGGTGTTTAGCTGCCAGCCGGGTTAAACCACAACAATCCAGTATATAATACTTCAGGCAATATGCAGGTGATGTAAATCTGGTCCCTTCTGTAATCGGAAGAGCATAGTAAAGCATACAGTAAGCAACTACATTATTCTTCAGACTCATTAGATTTTGAGGAAAAGAGCTGAGCTAACAAAACAGTCACCATATAGCTCCCTCTACTTTACTATGTAAGGTAGAGAGGTAGAGGAGGTTAAAAAGCCTCCTTTTTTTTTTTTCTGTTGTTTTGTTTGTTTTCTTTTTCTTGTTTCCTTTTTATTTATTTATTTATTTATTTTTATTTCAAAACTGTCTCCTATGCATTTCAGTCAAATCAATTCAGTTGCTCAGATCATGGTCAGTTTTGCTCTAAAAAATCAGAATGAAAAAGCTGTGGTTTTAAGTCCTGAATAAGCCCCACTTGAGTCCTTGTGGCTGATTTGGGCTTTTTTTAGTATCAGTCTTACAGCACAGTATGAGTTTGTCTCCGGCCTGAAACTTCTGCTCAGTGCCATGCAAAGGCATTTTCCATAAGAAAGGATGATATAAAATGCCAAGGATTGAAAAACTTTCTCACTGGAGAAGTATCCTCTTTCTATCTTCAAAGACAGTTTTAAAAAATCCTTTACAAATATGTAATGAGTAAAGACCTGCTACTCCCTGTACATGCTTATGTTCTCACAACTTCAAAAGTATCTCTGTACCTTTGCCTGGAGTCAAATTGTCAAAGGCACAATGAATTTAAACCTTTGTAGCCTCTTTTGGTATGTAAATTAACTCATTTTTTCCTATATTCCACTATGTAGATTTAAGTTGTGGTGCTCTGTGCATGTCAGGAAGGCTAAATCTTGTTTCAATCTCTGCTAAGAGGTTATTCACAATTGATACAATTACCATAAATACAGTTTTCTGGTAACTATTTTACTGTTTTTAAAGACATAATTTCACACATTATTCAAATGTTCAGATTCTCATTATGCTTTGACCTCTTCCTCCTATGTCAGGTAGGACCTTAGTTTTGGCTTTAGGTTTATCAGTGTAATTCCTACCAAAGTTAACTGAAGAGGTTCATGAGCACATATATTACAACTTAACTTCCCTAAAAGGCAACATCACATGTATGATAAGAGTTCAGTCTATATACTTTTCACAGTTTTCTAACTTCAATATTTAAACTGTAACTTGAAATTAGCATAATTTCAATTTCTTTCTTTTTCTTTCTTTCTTTCTTTCTTTCTTTCTTTCTTTCTTTCTTTCTTTCTTTCTTTCTTTCTTTCTTTCTTTCTCTTTCTTTCTCTTTCTTTCTTTCTCTTTCTTTCTCTTTCTTTCTTTCTTTCTTTCTTTCTTTCTTTCTTTCTTTCTTTCTTTCTTTCTTTCTTTCTTTCTTTCTTTTCCCTTCCTTCCTTCCTTCCTTCCTTCCTTCCTTCCTTCCTTCCTTCCTTCCTTCCTTCCTTCCTTCCTTCCTTCCTTCCTTCCTTCCTTCCTTCCTTCCTTCCTTCCTTCCTTCCTTCCTTTTCTTTCTTTTCTTTTCCTTTATTTCTTTCTTTTAAATGGAAAACTTCAAATCTTCCTCTTCCTAGAGATTTTGTTGTATCATCATTCATGGACAGGAATAAAAAAAGTGATCATTTCACATGGAGATATCCAAATTTAGACTCACCCCTTTAAACATTTAATGATTTATTATTATTATTATTATTATTATTATGCATTAGAAATATTATTATAACACTAATCATAACAAAAGGTCCCTGATAGACATTGAATGTGACCCCTGTTTGCATGACACACCTATGTGACTGGATGTCTGACTACATTGTGTCACCTGAAGGAGAACCACTATATACAATTCTAACACTTCTAATTTGTGTCAGAGCATGTAAAGTCAGTGAAGATGTTATTTTGGTAGTAGACAGTGTATTCTGAAGATACAAAGATTTCTCCTGCCTCAGAAAGGAGTAGTTTGACAAAGCTCAAAAAGTTTCCCTTCCCTTCCCTTCCCTTCCCTTCCCTTCCCTTCCCTTCCCTTCCCTTCCCTTCCCTTCCCTTCCCTTCCCTTCCCTTCCCTTCCCTTCCCTTCCCTTCCCTTCCCTTCCCTTCCCCCTTCCCTTCCCTTCCCTTCCCTTCCCTTCCCTTCCCTTCCCTTCCCTTCCCTTCCCTTCCCTTCCCTTCCCTTCCCTTCCCTTCCCTTCCCTTCCCTTCCCCCTTCCCTTCCCTTCCCTTCCCTTCCCTTCCCTTCCCTTCCCTTCCCTTCCCTTCCCTTCCCTTCCCTTCCCTTCCCTTCCCTTCCCTTCCCTTCCCTTCCCCCTTCCCTTCCCTTCCCTTCCCTTCCCTTCCCTTCCCTTCCCTTCCCTTCCCTTCCCTTCCCTTCCCTTCCCTTCCCTTCCCTTTTCCTTCACACTAAGCACACACTTAAAAGTGAATTAAATGTGTACGTGCATGTATTAGTGTGTGAGGGGAGTAATATGCAATGTTACCTGAATTAGTGAAGTAAGGTGATTTCAAGCATGCAGGCAAAACTATGATGAGGGCTAGGTTTTTATCTTATAAACTAGTTAGTACAGAGTTTCTTTTAAAATTTGTTTGCCATTGTTCCATTTGTCATCTAGTATAGGTTAATGCATTTAACACTGAGAAGTATGCTAAAGCATTTTCACAAATGACCAAGGCAGTTTTACAACATGGTTTCTATCCAGTCTTCTTTATGTCATGCTAAGCACTGGAAAGCAGAAATAATGTTGAATCTGCAGAGGCTGCCAGAATTATAAAGTGGCATTGGATTGATTTTGTTTATTTTTTAATTATTTACTGTGGTTGTGCCTAGAGGTCAGGATTGTGTTGGACTTATCACATCATATATCAAATAAAGCAGACTCTACATTTGAATCTTACAATAATTTTAACTTGTAAAGGTTCTTTGCTTTCCTTAGTACTGTAGAAAACAGGTTTCTTTTCCAGGTACTAATTTTAAGATTTAGTGTTTTATTAAAGCAAAAAAATAAATTATTTTACTCTCCAGAAGTGAACATGTAAATTCTTGAGAGCTTTTCTAGTGTAACAGTCTAACAGAAACGCTGTTTAGGCATAGAAGTCACGTTATGTTCCTGCTTTCTGACCGGGTGCTTTTATGTGGGTAATTCAGACAAGAGGGAAAAAGATGGCAACTCTGTTGGAGACAGCCAGATCTAGTGGAATTCAGGACCGAAGAGCTTCCTTGTGGTTCCTCTGTCAAAGCCATTTGCAGTGGATTCTGAAATCCTGGAGGTGCCTTTCACATCTCCAGTGATGAAATGAGGCGCCTGAGGCTGCTACTCTGAGCAGGAGAGGAAGGAACTTCTCAGGTCTTGTACTGACAGTCACTATTCACCGTCACTATGATCAGTCATGTTTTGAAAGAATGTTTCACCTTTGCACAAATTGGTCTTTAAACGTATGGTAATCTTGAATTAATTTTAATAGTGAGGCACTTGGAAATAAACATATATCTTTGCATGCTTTGCATGCTTTCATAACGTCCTTTCCTTAAATATTGCAAATATTGTGGAAATTTTCAGTTAGCCCACATCCATTTTTCTCTCTGTGTCTCCAAGACACTCTAAGAGATGTTGAATGTAACATAATGGTTATTTACAAATGTCATTGGTTTGTAACCATTATTATCTTTAGGCTCAGACACTTCCCTCTTTATTTTTTTCATTCAGATGTTTACATTTTCTTGGCATTTTTCAAATGTGAACACAATTTTAGCTTACAGATGTTCCTTCTTCTCCTGAAAATTTCCAGGTAGACAGATAATATGGATAGCATCTTCTTCTAAAAACAGATGTACATCGGTTGCATTGGAGCAATTCCAGAGTTAAACATATTCCACTGGAGGAAGCAGTTGTTTTCCAGGGGAACTTATTTAACCAGCAACAAAAAACACTTTATAGTGCTATTAGGTGTCTGTTTTTTAGTCCGGAAACCTCATTTTTAGCCAGTTTCACCTTTCTCTGTCTTTCTGTGATTATGTGAATAAGCAGAAGTGAGACCTGTCCTCTTGTTCTGTAGGAGGTCTGCAAAAATTTGTGCAGAAGTCTGAACTCCTGGCCATGTAGGTACAAAGGACATAACAAATGGCTATGATTAATATTAGGTCCCTGTAATAAGAATAAGAAAAGGACAGTGAAATAAAACTTGTATTAGTAAATCCTTAGAAAATTCCCTAGATCTGCTTCCTACCCAGCACTACTTATTTTCTCGGATACCTGAATAGCCTGTGGCATTGTATAATACAGACATCAATCATTAAACTGGGGGTGGGGAGGGGGGGGGGGGCAGAAATAATAATAAAAAAATCTTTTTTGCCTAACTATAGGTATCAAATATCAAGCTAGAACAAAAATGCTTAATGTGTACTATAAAAATGGAATGTTTACAAAAGCCTGTGAGTTCCTAGCTGTACATTGTGTTCCTCTTTCTCTTCTCAGTTCTCATCTTTTTTAACATAAGCAACACTAAAGGTATGTGCATTCTGGTTTATTTAAGTAAATATCAGTTAAGCATGAGACATAACATTAATGTATTTTTAAACAGAACATTTTGTGTATTCTTCAAATAGAGAAGTGGGGGTGTTAAAATCTTCAGGCTTAGTGTACGTCAAGAATTACACCCTGTCTGAAAGTCTGTGATTTTGCTGAATCGTGTTGTAAAACCTACAGTAGCTTCAACATACTTTTGAAAGCATGTTTCATGATAATAGTCATCTTATTATTTTCCCCATTTAAACAACTTTTGTCTAGTTTCCTCACTAAAACATTTTTGTCTAATTTCCTCACTAAAACAGCTTTTGTCAGCTGTCCTTGAGCAATGTACAAATGAAAACAACCTTCCCACATATCACTAATTCAAGTTAGTGTCAATGAAAACTCAGCTAGAGTTCTTACTTTTACAGGATTCATGCTCTGCACTCATTCTTAAACAAATAATTCCATTATTTTTTTTTTCTATATCAGTTCTATTTTTATTCTACTTATACCATTTACTGTAAACACTTTTACATTTTTGGACTCAATGATTATGTCAAGTTAATACCTTTGAAATCGCTATTGTTGCTTTTACTAACACAGTCCTTGTTATCTTTAAGGTTTTTTGGGGTTTTGTTTGTCTGTTTTTTAAATTATTTCACTTTGTCTAATTTAATAATTTGAATTCTTCAAAAGTTAGAAGCACTTACTTAGATCTTTCATTTAAGTTGCCTACATGAAGGTTGCTAAATCTATGAATCTTATTTTGGAAAAGATTCCCTTGTTTTCAGCTACAGTCAGGACTTTATATCTAGTTTGCTTTCAATCTTTCCTGTTATTTTATGCCTTTCAGTCTTTTAACTGAAAGAATCAAACTTTTGTGCTACTTTAAATGCAGAAATATTCCCTTTTATTCTTTTATTATTATCATTTTATTCAGTGATTGGAGAGAATATTTCCAATAGTTTTAAATAAAACTGGAACTACAGACATCAGTGTCTCATCAGCTGAAAAAGAAGAGCATGTTTTATGTGAAAGAGTATATATTTTTATTACCAGTCAGTGAGTTTCTGACTGATTTTTGGTTACAGAAATATATTTATGTTTCCAGCTTGCTTACATGCTATGGCAATGAAGTGAGAAGATAAGAGAACCATAAATTATTGCAGTCTTCTCTGGCTCTATAACCAGCATTTCATCCACACTTTTTTGGGCATAGATATGAATAATATGAACTTCCCAGAATACAGACTAATAGTTTTCAGGGGATCTCTTGCACATATATAATTGTCATGGCTTGTGTTCTTCCTCCCTGCCCTTCCACATGTATTACCTGAATACATTCTGTATAAAAGTTATCTTCCCCAACTTTCTATGACACAAGTCTATAAGTTCTTTAGCATTCTAGCTCTTTTTATCCTATGTTTCTTTCTGCAGAAAAATAGCACTTGTCTAAAAGTGATACTACTTGCAGGACCCTGTGAATTGAGGTGTCAGCTGGGACAGAAATATACTGTGCATAACACAAATCCTGACAATCTTTTTCCATGACAGGTAGACCTTATACTTTCCTTACACTTATAGACCTAATAAAGACATTTGCAGCACTTGATCTAAGGAATAAAGACATTAACGAGCTCAAGACGTTTAATGGTCTTCCATTAGTGTGCTAGGGAACAGCATCCACCGAGGACTGAATACCAAAGGACTCTGTCAGGTTGTAGTCCACAAGGACTGAGTATTTCTGGAAATGGAGGGGGGAGAAAAATTTATCCCACCTACTTGGAGCAAAGAAAATGCTCCAGCTCTACCCCACCAGATGACTCATGAATGTCTATTAAAAGATAATAATACCACTCTTGCCCTAATCACCAGGATGAGTGGGAGGTAACTGTTGGTCTGGACTTGGAAACAGGCTCAGTTGTAAATAAGACCAATGTCTTATTAAAGTTTTATTTGCCTGCTTAGGTGGTGTGAACCTTTTGTTATAGTTCCCAACAGCGGAAGAACCCTAAAGGTATTTTTAGTATTTCTCCACTGCTCCGGCAAAAGCAGTCTGCCTGTGTGGGTTCTGGGGAGTGCATAGTGGATATGCAGTATGCAGTGTGTGGGTAGAGTTCTTTAGGAATTTCATCCTACACAATTTCTTTCACACTTCTGTGTGGCACCTGGCCTAAGGACTACCTTAATACACCAAAAAAAAGATAATTTACAGAATGTTCTGTATTCTTCCCTTTCTTCCTTGCTCTGTCAATTTGTGTTATAAACAGAAGATGACGAAAATAGAGAGAAGCCTCATTTAACTCACCGCCACATTTGATATATATATATGTATATATAACTTACTATAGATTTTTCACTCTGTACTATTGTTTGTATTTTTACTTTCATTCTAGCCACAACAGGGTTAAGTTATAGCAAGCAAAATACAATGTCTTATGGCCTACTTCTATTTCAGTATTCCACAGTGTGAATATTGTTCATCATTAGTCATTCAATTATTTTATCTATACGTCTATTCTTGAATTCTACCATAGTACTTTAATAGCATTCTGACTGCACTTTTGGGGGGATGAATTGTGAAAGATTATCAGTTTTGTGACTATGAGAATATCGTCAACGTACACCGTCAGGCTGAAACATCGACTATAATGTAAATGCTCATCCTCAATAAATGTGAAAGTATACATTTTTTATTTATTAACACATCTAATTACAGCTGAAGCTGCACTCTATTGATATAATAGAAAAGGAAATTAATAAAGAAAGGTTAGGTGATGAATAGGCCTTTAACCAGAATATAACAGCCTGCAAAGTCTTGCAAAGATGTATACAGAATAACTAAGTCGCTCTCAAAAGATTTCTTAAAAATTTAGAAAGGGCTATCAACTTCTACATCTCTATCTCTTTTCATTATACTGGCAAAGATATGAGTTGAGGCTGCTGTATTAATATTAAAGAAACTTCAGAGAACTGTTTGAAAGTTTCCTGAAATACGAAAGTAACAGTAGCTTTGATATTCTTAAAATCTGAGATTAAAAAAAAAAAAAAAAAAAAAAAAAAGAGGCTTTATATACATGCTGAATGTGTATAAAAGTCTTGAAAGGACAGGCAAAGAAGAAAAACAATGGCACTCAGAGAAAGTCTGTGATATATTGTGCTTAAACTTTACGCAATAGAAAAGTGCAATGAGCCAGAAGTTAGAAGAGACATAGGTTCAGTTCTGTCTCCTGCTAAACTTCCAGTATGGCGTTCACTTAATTTTTCCATCACTTCTTTTCCTTCAAATGAAAATAGTATGCCCTTACCTCACAGTGTGAGCTGAAGGGAAGATAAATGTTAGAAGACTAGTGACAAATAAAAACACCCAGAACAGAATTGTGGATTTTGTATGTGATCTGGGACAATGTGAAAGTTTCATAAACAGGAAAACATTCTGCTTCCATGGGACAAATTTGAGCATCACCAGATTTGTGAATACAGCACAGGCAGTTTGGGAAGTAATGTCAGGCTGAAAAATATCCTTTCAGGTGCCATTTTTGTTTCCCTGATATGGCCCATGGTTAATCAAGGAAGAAAATAGTGAAGGAAAGTGGGATGAAATTGAGACAAATAGGCATAAATATCATTTTCAGTCATCATAGTTGAACTTCAGGTATAGGTTTGCAAATTTGTCTGTCTCTTTTCCTATTGCCATGAGAGTTAGGGAGTGAAACACAAAAAACTAAGATTGTTAAGCTAAGATTGACGCAAGATGCCAGAAGTTTGTAGAGGTCCTGCAAGTGTCTAATGTACGTGCAAAGCACCAAAGATGGGAGGAAGCTTTGCAGATCCTACTGTTACCATGGGCTACAAATATTAGATCTCCTACTGTATGCATCTGTTATTACAGAGAAGGTAGGGAGGTGTTACAGCTTGTGGAAGACAGCAGAATGGCTTTGTGATGACTTCATGCAAGTTTACAGCAAATGCTAAAGATTATTTGATTTAGAATCCGTGAAAGGAAATAAGGAAACTATCATTCCAACTAAGTCAAAAATTTTCCCTACTGCATCTCTTTTTCTCTTCCATTTAGCAAAAACAACGTAGAGAAATCACCTTGAGATTTTTATTTTATTTTTTTGAATACAGTCTTTTAAACTGCTTTGAGATGAGACTTCATGTATGCTTTTTGGACTGATCATGCCATTAAAAACGATGAAAGGTTTACCTCACCTCGAAGATACGTCACTGAGATTTGAGGACTGATCTGCTGAAGCCTTCTTAGATGTTAATCAGACTTACATGACCAAATAAGGGGGAACTCAATTTTGTCTCAGTGTCTAATGTTTTAATGCAGACACAGGACCTGAGAGAAGCTATGATCTTGAGCAAGATTAATATTCCAAAAATGTAAGTAAATGGAATCCCCATCCGTGAACAGAGCAGAGAGGTGCCCAGAAAAGGCATCTCAGAGGTGTTTCAAAACTTCTCTTCCATCTCTGTGGTAGTACTAATTAGACAAATGTGATGGACATTAATTAAAATTAAAGATCATTTTGCAACATTCTATGTTTTGCATAAGCATGTGTAATTTGAATTTGTTTTACAAAATTTGGAATCTTATATTGTTAATATAATTTCACAAATATTTCTCTCAGTAGATATTTTTATTTCATACATATTACAGACACACAGGTTTGTTATTAATGCATTCTCCCCATTTTGGGTTATATATTTAGGAGCATAAAGTAAGTAAGAAAAAGAGATATTTTAGACATACCTTATATAGATAGCTATTAAAAATAAATAATCTTCTGTTTTATATATCTTTGAATTCAGATAAGATTTTTATCTTGTCTGTCACCAAAGAAGTTAAAAGTACTTTTAACCTACTAGTAAATCTTTCATATGAGTCATTTTCAAGGTAAAGATGTCCCTACTCTGAGTCACTTAACAATTAAGCCATGGATCAAAATTCTTTTTTTTTTTCCTATCTAACACCTGAATCCTATACTTAGAACATCCTCCTCTTGTATTATAGCTTTTATAAGGATATAAAAATATTTTATATATTTTATATTTTTATATATTTTATATTTATATATTTTATATATTTTATATATTTTATATATTTATATATTTTTATATATATAAATATTTATATGGATATATTAAAATATTTATATTTTCAAGAAGGCAGGGAAAAAGCCATGTTTACTTTTCATAATTCAGCAAGTTAATAATGGAGAAATAGATCACAACATTTGGAACATGTGTACAAGCACTGACAATTTTATGCTTTAAAATGTTTTTTTTTATGTTGATTTAAAAATAATGCCATTAATGCTTTACATGGAAACCATTAAGACAGAGTACTGTGACATATATACTTAGAAAAAAAGCATTCGTTTGGGATTTTGATTTACTCTGTCAGTTGGGAAAATAAGTTAGTATCTACTGTAGGAAAGAAAAAACTCTTGAGCTACATTCATCAGTTGATAATTCTGTCATTTGTCTCTCTGTAATTCAAAATGGTTGTATGATGTCATTGATATGCACCAGAAAACACTAAGCAAAGAAAATGTGCTGTCCATGTTATAACTCTAATATCAGCCATAAATAAATAAATAAATAAAATTAATTAATTACTAACCTTGCACTTCTTGGTGTATTCCATGCATATTTCCATGGCTCTAACACAATTTACAATGACATTTCAAGTCAGAGTTGATGTAAAAATGAGAATTTAAGTTATAATTTGGGAATAAAATCAATAGCTTTTTTGATACAACACTACCTTTTTTTTTTTTTTTTCCTCAAGAAAAAGTCATAGCTGTCCCTAAAACACTGAATTTATATTCCATACCTTCTTCAGACAGACAGCAGTGGAGAGGTATGGAAATATAGCCCCCTGTGCCTGCCTCTTAATCCAGACTTGCCCATATATAAGGACAGAACAGTCTCACTGTCACTAGGCACAGTCTAACACATCTGGGACATAGGGAACATTTCAAATTTCATATGTCACATGGATATATCACTGTCTGGTGAGGAATATTTCTATGAATTATTATAGAGAATGACTCTATTTCTGGAACTGAATAATGTGTTCAGGTAACCACTACTTAACATTTATCACTGGGATAAATTAGAAACCACTCAGACTCTCATATCTGTTTGGTCAGGCAAGGTCTTTATTATTTTATCTCATTTGCTTTGCAAAGATCTGAATAGGTTGTGATCTGAATAGGTGAAATATTTAAATTGTACTTCAATCTCTTGTTCCTCATAAAAGATAAAATCAGATGACAAAGGTTTGGGTCCTAGTTTCCACGTCACAGAAGTGGGAGTCCCTAAAACTGTTTCAGGCTATTCATTGTGCTGTTGAGCAACCCTTCTGGGCTGAGTTCAGAATGTAGTTGTGTGAAAATTAGCAATATTAGAAGTCCTTAGGGTATAGTTACAGGACAGACTCTCTAATAGTCTCATTTGTTGTTAATCTACTTGAGGATAAAAGTCAGGTGTCTCTAACAATTTCTAAAATCTGTTCACAACCTTGCTTAGCTGACAGATTTTGATATTTAAGCTGGCAGGAGGAAGGATACACAGAATGGATATGATTACTGCAGAGACTTTGTGTTTTTTTTTTTCCTCAAGTAACCTTCAAGGAATCCTAACTGTTCTTGTTTTTCCTTATTTTCACTGTGTAGCTGAGATGCCATAAAAATAGCTGCATAGGAAGAAAAGAAAACAAGATACCTAAGATAACTCTACATCAGTACTATGCAGTGATCTTTTCTCATCAAACTTTAATTGTCAAGTGTTTCACATGTTAAAAAAATCTGGCCATAGTATAATCCAGAATAAAACAGATTAAGACATGGCTAATTGATGGCAGCTGTCTAATGAATGACTATGAGTAGAGGAGGGTGGCACAGTGACTTTTTCCTACTTGGGCAAAGATTTTGCTACTTAAAATTGATCTCAATATTCCCAAAAACAAAGCCCATTTTTCTCCAGATTACTTAATACTTATTCAAAACAAAGTTATGACTATTTGGCATTAGCTGCCTTTAAAATGACCTTTGTAAGGTAGTGTAAAGGTTTTCCAGCTGTTGAGAATCTCAGAACACATTCTGGATGACAGATGTATTGTGAATATACACCCTCAGTAAAGATCAACTGTACTCACTGTGACAGCATATCCTCTGTGTCTCAACTGACCATAGAGGTTACACTTACTACCAAATAAATATCAGAGATGAACAATAATATTCATTTAATCTATCAAGGTTAAACTTCAACTTCAGATTACCATTTTTGGAATCAGTATTGCAAAAAGGAAATGATAAAACACCCATTAACTTTTGCCTAAACACAGAATTCTATCCTTACTTGTCAATTCAAAAGCCTTTTCTTGCCCTAAAACTGAAAGGATACTTTCCAAAGGATTCCTCCAGACCAAAAAAGAGGGGAAAAATCTTCAGAGGAGTTATTTTGATTATGACTGCTGTTGATTCCTAGAACACTTTTCGTATGGAAACACACGCTAAACGCAAATATGTATCAAAAAGCAGTTTGTGGTGTATTTTGACAGGCCCATGAGTTTCAAAGACAGATTCAGAAAACTTTGTTTTCCTTGTAATTTCAGTGCTTATGTAGTGGACTTATCTTGGCTATTTTATAAGTACAGAGATGGAGAATTGTCATATGTCTTAGAAAATAGCTCTTTGACAAAAAGTGGACCTTGGTTCAACAGTTCCTGTTTAATATGGACTATAACTAACTACTGTTTACTATGTCTCTCATGAAATTACTTGTACTATTTTGCAAGCCACCTTATAGTTTTCTTCAGTAGCTCTCTTTCATTTTTCTCTCTCCCGGAGAGCACAACCCGAAATACAGTTTTCTAGTAAATTGCCAGTTACAGATGTGATATATCAGTGACATAGACAATTGACTTGCTACTAGCACTGATTCTGGTTTTCACTTTTTGTCAGATGTGGAATTTTGTCTCTGCGCTTTTTAGCAGAACTTTCCCCATATATATGTATATATTTTATTACATATCTCTTAGTATAGAAATTTCTGTATTCTTGTTGGCCAAAAATGCCTTTTTCTTCTCCATCTGGTAAGAGAGCTAGAATCAGGTCTCTTGAATATAATATGCATAACTACATTCAAACTATATCTATGCAGTGTTCTCCATATTTGAGTGCTGTAATGATTGGATAGCTCCATATGGAAGATTTGAAGGATGTACAATGTGAAACACTGCTTGCGCTATAGAATATATAATTTAGTTCAGTTGGAAATGACCATCATCGAGTCCAACTGCGTAATCATTTCAGGGCTAACCAAAAGTTAAAGCACCGAGGGCAGTATCCAAATGCCTCTTGAACACTGACAGGCATGGGGCATCAACCACCTCTCCAGGAAGCTTGTTGCAGCAATTTGACCAACCTCATGTTACTGAAATTTTCCCTAATGCCCACTCTGACCCTCCCCTGGTGCAGCTTTGTGCCGTTCCCTCATGTCCTGCCATCGGTGACCAGGGAACAGAGGTTGGCACCTCCTTCCCCACTTCCCTTGCTCAGGGAGTTGCACAGAGCAACGAGGTTGCCTCTTGGCCTCCTCTTCTCCAGAGCAGACAACCCAAGTGCCCTCAGCCTCTCCTCAGGGGACATGCCTTCCAGCCCTGTTACCAGCTTTTTTGCCCTCCTTTGGATGCTTTCAAGGACCATCACATCCTTTTTATATTGCGAAGCCCAGAACTGCATGCAGTACTTAAGGTTGCACCTTAAATATAGGAAGAGAATCACCTCTACGTATAAGTTGTGGAGAGTATGTGGAATTACTGCTAGAACTATTTTCATTTTCAGAAGCTGTAGATACCAGTCTGTTAAGATATATAGAGCCAGTTCTAACTCCAGTATCAGGTTAGCTTAGAATAAAGGAAATCAAGCAAATCATTTTACTAATAATTCCTAGACACACATATTTGAGAGATAATGGTAGTTTCACCAGGGGAAGCACAGATCTGGAATTTTCTTTACAGAGTTTCTTTATATCCATATAATTGCTGGAAGTGAAGACAAAGGTATTTGTAACCTTCTATTTATCCTAGTGACTTTAAATATTTATTATGACCATCATTATTTACAGATGGGAAAGGATTTAATTTTTTTTTCCATAAGAAAAAAAACATCCATGTTTTTCTCTAGTCCCTTATGGAGGCTTCAGGGCTGTATAGAGTTGTGTTTCCAAAAACAAATAACAAAGGAAACGCATACAGCGCTCTGGCTTCAGAAGGTTTCATGCTATTTAAAGATAAATGGCAACCATTTTCCTTCAACCTTCGTTTTGACATTTTAAAAGATAAGATGTACCTCTCAGCTTATATCAACTCACGAGTATGTCTGAATATCCCTTTGGCATCTCTTTCAGAAATGTCAGACGCCTAAGATGAACAGGAAAGTAAAAATTCTTTTCACAGTTTTACAGCAACAATTTGTTTCCAAAGAAGGGAAGGTATTACTACGGATCAATAATAATAATAAAAAAAAGTCAGACGTGGATAGGCACTGATAGCGTAGTATCACTTGTTCACAATTCAGTTATACTCTTGTCTTATCTGCATAATGAAGAGGTGGAAATGAAACATTATTTTTGAACAAATCTCTGCATTTCTAAAAGCAAATGTAAAAGACAGGTCAAACTGATGAGACATTTCAAATAGAAAGATGTAAATGTCCAACTCACAAATCATGGTCTGCTGCCTTTTGGAAAGGGAGCAGCTTGATGTCCTTTTGCCATGGATGGCCGCTGGTTTAACTTGCAGTAAATGGAGCTTTTCTTATTCAGTATGATCAACTGTACTTCCTGCAGTCTTGATTTTATAGGAGTAATTTATTCTGTGTTGATTATTGTTAACCCCAGTGGACTTCTAAGTTCTCAAGAAATCACTACACAAACTGATATAGCTGTAAGTAAAATGATCTATAAAATTTCCCAATAAAACCTGATGTATTTTAAATCTGGACCTTAGGGCTTTCCTTCCTTTCCTTTTCTTTCTAAAGTCATTTCAGGTGTGAATGTTGTAGAAAGGCTCACATTAGTCAGTTATATAGGACTATTTCTGCAGGCTCAAAAACAGAGAAGATCTTTCAACTGCTAACTAACTGCTAATCCCTTCTGTGTTTTTTATACCTGAATAATAACCAGAATAATGTAAAAGCTCTTTGAAATACATATTCACACAGGAAAAAAAAATAGAGATCGAAGGTTAAAGGTCATATCAGCATAATGTTCTTTATAAGCAATTTCAGAATGAAGTGAAAGTATTTTTTACAGTTCATTGAAAAGGTATATGAAATAAAATTTCCTCCACTTAATTTGAAGTATCAACCAGTGCTCTGCTGCATTATGAAATTCATACGTGCAAAGAAAGATGAAAGTTTGGATCCAAAACCACTGAGGTTCACTTTTTCAAGTGATTTAGGAGTCATTTCAATATGTATTTTCCATGGGATGTGAGCTCCTAAATCCTGTAAAGATATCTGCTGATCCAGCTGGGCTCTCTGAAGACAAAGGTCAGAATTACATCAGCTAAGAGAAAGTTAACTTATTTTACTGTTGACTGTATTTTAAAGTACAATGTAGTGGGGGCTGATTAACACTGGTTTCCACTTCCTCTCCCTGGAGCTCTCAAATTGCTTCAAGAAGTCCGCACAAATAGGTAAAATTCCTCTTCTCCATGTCTAATTTGTACTGTACATACTGTGCTTCATACCTCAGCCTATTCCAGAAAAAGCAACAGCTAATATTATTATTGCTTCAATGAGATTCAATGGTCCGTCCCATAAAATACAGATACTACCTATCACAGCTGTTCATAAACATCTCCTCTTGCGAAGTTATAAGGGGTGCTCTTTGGTAAGACTTTGGTTGGATCTTCCCTGCAGAGTCAATGTATGGGGCAAAAAGCACTTTTTTCAGTTATATATTATTCCTTACCACAGTTTTCTGAAGATTTTTTTTTTCCTGTTACAGTTGTAGCAAGTTGCATTTTCTGATTGTAGAAGATTTCCCTACTGTCCCATTCCATACTCTTTTTTCCCAGTCAAACAAAATTTAATAGCTACCACTTGGATTTCTCCCCCTGGTGTGGAGGGCTCTTGTAGAGGTGATGCCCAGGCTGCCCTCCTTGCTTACAGCAATGATCTTTATAAAAGAGTTTTGTTTGTTTGTTTTTTTTTGTTTTGTTTTGTTTTGCTTTGGTTTGTTTCTTTGGTTGTTTGGTTGTTGTTGTTTGTTTGTTTGTTTCTGTCTTTTTCACCATGCCTTTGCCCAGTCCCTATCATAATGTGGCCATATGCCATTGGAAAGGTATCTTCTGTTCATACAGTTATAGATGTTTTGTCTATTACTAGTTAAACAACTAATTTCTTCAGAGAATCTTTACTTTGTTTTCGTTTTTGCTTTTTCCATATAGGATGTGCTAGTGTACTGTATCCTAAGAAAGAGTCATTAATTCAATACCAATATATATATCACAACTTAGAATATAATTTAATAACCTCTAATTTTTGCCTGAGATTATTTATAATTAATATTATTAATAGTAATATTATTTACTTATACCGTATAAAATACACAATTAATATTATTAATAGTAGCATTATTTACTTATACTGTATATAGCACACATTTTCTTTGAACTAGATAATGAAATTACTTGATAGGATGTATCTTTTATTCTACAAACATCTTATTGAAATTGGTGTGATCAAAATATTTGTGTACATAATTTCTTGGAGAATGAATGGAAAAGATTAACAGAATGTACTTCTTTAGATTATTATATGCTCTCTATTGATCAAAAATAAAATCAATACAGATATAATAACAGAAAAGGAAATTAAAAGAGTACACAGCATCATATGTAATTGTAAGTATTTTTTCTGAATTCAGTTGTGCAGTTAATTTTCATGCTCCATCCTGTCTCTATTCCATAATCTCTATTCTATTTCTTTTGTCATGTAGAATTGGTTGCTGCATAACCTCCAACCCTATTTTCCGCATTTCATAAAGAATATTACATTTTTATAGCCATCGGTCACCAATAAATCTGCAAATGCTCCCTCACAGGCAGTCCAGTTACAGCTTTCTACGCCTTGTAGTGGCTGGAAAGACACTACCTTTTAAGTTTGAGTAGTTTTCCAGAGGTTTTGTTGTGATACTCCTGTATGTTGTTTCCTTCCAGTTATTCCAGTTGTATTCTTTCATTCACACACTAGGATACAATATGAAACAGAAAAAAAGGTATAATTGAAAGTCAGATTCTCAAGAGGTTTATACTGCAGCTCTTTCTATATATTTTTTTTCCTACATTTGTCACATTTCTGTTCATTGGCTTGCAAAAGCTCCTTCACATTCAAGGATACCAGGACTGCAGATACAACACAGTAAGTGGTCTTAAATCCATTGTAATCACCTGCTTTACCAGCTAAGGTATTAGATAAGTGGAGGCTAACAAAATGTTGCATTTGGAGGAGAGCAAAATCACAGAATCATTCAGGCTGGAAAAGACCACCAAGATCATCCAGTCCAACCTTTAACCTAGTACTAAAGTCCACCACTAAACCATACTATGTTCTTCATCTACACATTTACTGAAGACCTCCAGGGATGGTGATTCAACCACTTCCTTGGGCACCTTATTCCAATGCCACACAACCCTTTCAGTAAAGAAATTTCTCCAAATATGCAACCTAAACCTCCCCTGGTGCAACTTGAGGCCATTTCCCCTGGTCTTATTGCTTGGTGCTTGGGAGAAGAGGCCGATCCCCACCTCGCTACGACCTCCTTTAAGGTAATTGTAAAGTACAATAAGATCTCCCCTGAGCCTTCTTTTCTCCAATCTAAACAACCCCAGCTTCCCTAGTCCTGCTGGCCATACTATTTCTGAAAGCAAATAAATAAATAAAAATAAATAAATAAATAAATGAATGAATAAATAATAAAACCATATTATATAGTATAAAACTGCTTTACTGGGGTCTGGCAGGAGCGAGGGATCAGGGCACCACCCAGGTGCTCTCACTTCCTGCCTTTCTGCTTCTTGTGCACCACCAAGTAGCCATTGCAGGTAATGGTGAGCCTGGCCACTAGCAAGATCAATCTCTGGAAGCCAACTTTGCTGTTGTGGCACTAGTCCAGGTCCTTCATGATCTTGTCCAGCGCCAGAACTCCTTCTCTCTCAACACCCACAGGTCCTCCTTGCTCAGGTGGTTCTTGTCCCCTGCATAATTGCAGAAGGTGAAATCAGGGTCTCCATGGTGTGCTCCATCTGGGACAGCATGGCTGCTCGGGGAGGGGACGGCATGGAACAGGGCAGTGGCAGTATGGAGCAGGACAGTGGGGCAGTGCTTTGCCCAGCTGGTCTCCTCTTGCTCTTTCTCTTAGCTGTTCTGTACTGTTACTCATCATCCAGTATCTGCGTCTCTTGGCCTTTGGTGCTAGTGTTGTAGATTTTTGTGCAAATAATGAGGTGAAGGCTCTCTGCTGAGGTGTTCATGATGGGTTCTGAGGGTCTCTCTTCCTTCTGCTCAGCATTTTGTTCCCAAATGAATGTATAAAGGATGCAAAAGTTATGAGTCCAATGTAGAGTTTCCAGCTCCTCTTGCCTATGAAAGTGCTGGCAAAGTGACTATATACGTATGATGGGACAAAAGATTTCTGGGCAAAAGTTAACAGACTGCTTCAGGGAAGAATATTGTTACCTTTTTTTTTTTTTTTCTTTTTTTTTTTTAAGCTTCTAATGATTAACCAAAGCAGAAATTCTGCTTTTTCCTTTCCACTTGTATAAACCAAAGGTGCTGAGACCACAGCAGAGAAATGGAAAGAGAAATCCATGGTCATGCATAAGTATCACCTGAACAAGAGACAGACAAAATGTTGCTGGTTTGTTGGTTTATTTTTGTTTTTTTTTGTTTGTTTGTTTTTTTTTGTTTTGTTTTGTTTTTTGTGTGTGTGTGTGTGTGTGTGTGGTGAAAAGCGTTTTCCCTGCATTGGAAAAGAGTGATTACTGTGAGAACTGCAGAGGTCTGTGGACTCAGTAAAGGTGTTATGCTGGGCCTGAAAAATGAAGAAGATTATTGTATATCCATTGCACAGTCCTTCACTGAAGAGTCCTAATCCCTTGTCTTCTTGTCCCAGCAGCACCTCCCTTTCCATAGACTGAGACTGCTGCCTTCCTGATCACAAGAGTGGTGAATTGATAAGGTCATCAGGTTAAAGCCCAAGGCTCAAGATGGTGCTTAACATACAGTCATTCTTTCTCTACTCTGCTCTCTTAATTACTATTTAAATATTCCCAGTAAAGTGGAATAGGTCGAACAGGAGCCATCAATGACCTGAATCCAGAATACTCTATAGCCTATTTATTGGAGTGTTCATCTGGGAAGTAGAACAGACAAGTCAAAATCTACCATTTCTCTCATTTAGAGCAGATTGCACTAAGGCTTCTCTCATCCCATCTGAATTGTCCTAGCAACAAAATTATTATTTAAAGGGGAACAATCTCTTTTTCCCTAGCAGCTTGACTAGCCCTCTGCTTTTAATACACCCATCCTTAAAACAGCATTTCACATTAAGTATTTTGACTTTTTTTTTTTTTTTTTTTAATCTACTGTTGGCAGGATAAAGGCTGTAGTACATAAAACAACTAGGAAATAACATAAATACAGAACATGACTATTTTACATTTGAATGAGTCTATATAGAACAGGGGTGCTTTTTTTTTCTTTTTTTTCTTTTTTTTTTTTTTTTCTGCTAGGGTAGTGGGAAGTCTAGCTATTGAATTGCAAAATCAAGTGCCCATCATTGACCATGTATGTACTCCCATGCCTACTATACCTTAAGGAGACATCAATGCACTAATACAAAGGGTATTTTATCTAAGCTGACAGAACTACAAGCTTACTCCAAACTTTGAAAGTTTCACAGTATTCTCCTCAATATTTTCACCAGTTTTCAAAGTTTATTTATACCTATGAAATCTTATGAGTCTTCAGATTGTATCCTAATTGACAACTCTGAAACCAGAGTGATAGTAAGAATGTCTGAATTTTAGCTGTTTGGAATTTAGCAAATTAATCTGTTGATGTTGATAATCTGTTGATGATGATCTGTTGATAAAATTTTATATGTGGATAAAGGTGACATTTGTGACCTGATTGGGTAGTTCTATGTGCATGAGAAATTGTGATGTGGAGTCAGAGGTGTATATCCCTAGAGTAATCTTTTTATTGAAATTTATATACAACTTTTTAAAGTTCCTAACATCATTGAAAATCAATAGCAATCACAACCCAAAGTGCTCATGAATCTCCTGATCCACTGCAACATTCACCTAAGTATACTAAACTGACTTGGATTCTGGTTGGCTGTAATGCAGACAGTGAAATCTGTTTTGGGAGAGAAAATATGTATTAAATGGGTGGAAAGGATATCTGGAATCTTATCTTAACCTGTTGCTGAATGACCACTCTCAAGTGATAGGCTCCATCAGGTGATTTCAAAACAGCCAAGGCAGCAAATACACCCATCTTTCTCTTTCCCTTAATGGGTAGCTGAAGTCCCTCTGACACTCTCCCTCTGGGGAGGAGCTCTGCTCAACTTTGTTACTTTTCAGAGAAAGAGGAGAATTCTTGCTAGTTGGACTGGTGAAGAACATTGGCCATATGTAGGTCCCTGCGTCCTCTAGTGGTCTAAATGTGTAAATAACATCACTGCAGGCTTAGGAAAGAGGTTAACATTAGTAAGAGATGGACAACAAAGCACACAATGTCTGGGCACTGCAAAGCAAAGACAAGGCAGAGAAAAGCATCAGGATTGTACCCATGGGCACTGCAATAACAGAGTAGATTGGTTATAGTGGGGAGGCCAATCATCTTGGTGTTATTGCGTTTCCTTTTTGGAGTTAAGAAATTACAGCAGTGTCAATTTCACACCTCATGCGAATATGTAGCACCAAACAATGTCCCTCCTAGGAGTCCTGAAATAACCTCCTCCAGCCAATTTTGTGTACATTAGTAAATAGACGCAAAGGAGTATCATAATACATGAAACTCTGTTTCCTGTTTTCAGTGGTTTAGGCCTGCCCTCTAAGCAGTTCAGAAGTTACTGTCTTGTAGATGATGCCTCCCAGTCCAGTGAGGGTGTCTCTGATACCCTAAAGCACCTATAACACTGGAGACCTTTCTTAAATCCCTGACTCATACAGCAAGAATCTGCGTTGGGAACATCTAGCAGTACAATAATATGGTTTTCGCTTGACTTGCAGGCAAATTTGGGTGATTAGTGTTTCACTCTCACTTCAATGACCATAACTGATTTTCTTGTATAGCATACTGTGTTTTCAAGGGGAAATATGACTCAGCTACACAGACAGCCAAAAATGTGCAAGAGATAACCTTCCATCATACTTCAGCTTTGTCTCTGCATCATTGCTTAGATTGAAAATTTGTAAGAAACATTTTTCTTCACCAGGGAAACCATACAGGACCCTTAATTTGAAAAGTTAGGTACTAAATAAGAAGGAACTATTTTTACTTTGCAACAGTCCTAGGAATATGATCCTTTCAATGGTAAATATCTGTATGTATATGTCTATATTTACACAGAGAGTTTTAATTGCTTTTATTATAACTTGCAAATATCTGTCATTGTATGTCATTTGAGATATGCTGTACTAATCAGATTTGTCAAGATGAGACAGTACCTTTCTATTCCCTCTCATACATTATAAACCCTGACTGATATCCCCAAGGGAAAAAAGGCATGATGTGTCATTTATGACCTGCTGTATGCACAAATTACTTACATTTTGTATGCAGTAGAATAACAAAAGGCTATTGATTTGGAATTAGACTTTAGTAAGCTGATCTTTATTTCTAGTTGTCACTTGGCATATTTTCTCTCCTGCTGTGAAATGTTTGATCCAAAATTTGTCTTTGGAGAAATGGAAGCAGTGATCATTTTAAGCTATATTTAAAAAAAAAAAATGTACAAATTGCATCCTAGTAGATAGACATTATTTACAAGCAGAATAAACATTCTATAAATAAGATTAAATTTAGAGAATCTTGTTTTGCTTATACGGCATTGCTGTTTAGCAGAGCAGCTTTCCAAGGCTTGAAGCAAGGCACTGATTAGTGTCAGGATGCTTGAGCAGAAGCAGGCTTAAAAGATAGAGATAAGGGAAATAAACAAAAATGCAATGTACTACATAATAGACAAAATATTTTTGAAGGGGATAAGTATACGTGCATATGTATATAAGAATAAATGTGTCCTTTATTTCTTCAAGAATATCAATATAATGATTCTGAAATAGAGGCTACGTACATCTTGTGATGGCAACCATCTGAAAGTCTTCAGCTTTATACCTTAGCTCTAGTGGTAGTTTCTAAATGATTATTTGCCATTTTCTATGTGAAAGGCTAAGTTTATTTATCTTTCTATAGTGCAGCTCTGTCACTTTCCTTACCTTCATCATCCCAGAAAATTATCAGCTTTACAGGTTGTATCAATTGTGACCAAAGATACGTGATGTCAAGGTAAGAAGCAAAGTTATGAGAAAACCAGGCGTCACCTGATTCCTTGAAAGTTTAGATCTTTGTGTGTGCAAGTGTCCCTGAAATCACTGATACTCATTAATGAGAGTTAGTAACAAATTAACTCAACTAGACCAGGAATATATGTAGCATACCTTTGAATATTTTAACAGTAGGTTACAAGCAGATTTGTAAACTAAGCTGGTGGAGATGTCATGGTCTTTGACTTTTGTTAACTGTGGAGTTATGTATATTTTTTTACTATTGTTGTTGCATATGCTGGAAAAGAAGTACCAACCAAGATTTTTTAGCGTACCATTTTCTTTTATGAGGAGGTGTGATATGAAAACATTTCAAATGTTGGCAGGTTCCAGTAACCATAATTATGGTTTGTGTGCAGAAATTACTTTTCTTAATACCTCAAGAAGAAGTAGATTAAGTCACTGCTGTTAACTGTCCTTTAAACAGTTAAAGTGTATCAACAGTTTACTTAGCTAATGTTAGTACTCACCCTCCTACCACCTTTCTAGGTCCAAACCTATGTTTTCTGGAATTAAGTCTTCTTTGGCTTTGTAACTGTTGCTTCTATGGAGAATATTTAATTAAGTGAAAAATGTTATGTAGAAAGATATTTAAAATCAGCTATAAGCCTCTTTACAAAGCATAATGATACTGTACATACAAATCACTTGTGTTTCTGTTGGATGAAATGGGGTATAAACATTCTCATTGCCATCAATATATGTCCTTGACAGCAGAATTCCAGCCAAACCTTGGGTTGCATAAATACATTAACTCCATTACAGTCCATGAAAGTACACTTAATCACATCACCTAAGAATCTGGCCTACAGCCCATAACAAGACAATCCTTTGGAGAGTAATGATATTTTATACTTTCATCAATCATTCTCCTAGGTCTGTTGTTATTTGTGGCAGACTAAAAAATGTCTCATAATAATCAGAAAGGCCAGTCAAGGCTGTTCCACAGAATTTGCTCCCAAATTAACTTTACTAATTGTGGCCCTGCTTTAGGAAAATTTCCTTTCAGAAAGCACAAGAGCCTCTCTTTAATAATGCAATATTTACATTTATTTTAAATGTTCTGAGTACAGATGGATTTCAATATATCAGTCATATTCTTGATTTTTGGGCTCCAAATTTTACATTTTATTTCCTCTGATTTCACTGTTTGCCTAGGACGTATGTCTACGACCACGACAATAATAGATGGTAAGAACGGATCTGTTCCCTCATCATCCATGAAAGCGGGCAAGAAATCAGTTACGGAAGACCTAGTGACAACATTCAGCTCACCAGCAGCATGGCTTCTTGTTGTCGCTCTGATTGTTACCTGGTCAGCAGTAGCTATTGTAATGTTTGACTTGGTGGATTACAAAGCCTTTGCAGGTAAAACTCAGCATATTCTGTTTGACATCTTGTATATTAAAATTTAAAAATTTATTAAGGAGTGTGTATTATGTAAATATGCATGTCTCTTGCCTTCTTGGAGTCAGCACAGTGTCTCTGCCGAGTTTACCAAGAGAGGAGATATTGTGAGAAATGTCGGAACATATTAGTTTATACTTCATACATCTTTATAATTTAAATCTCTCCATTTTGCAGCCCATCCTTATCCTGGAAAATGCATATGTCAACAGCAATACGATATGTACGTGAGCATGCATGGTCAGATTTCTGTTTTGCAATTTCTATATAAAATTATTTCAAAACTAATAAAATGAATTATTAATTTATATTTTCTGAAATATATTTTAAAATCTCTCATAGTTTCCGTGAGTATCCTGATACCTGCTTACACCATTCAATCACAAACAATATGCAAAAGATCATTTATAAACATGTTAACCCTAAATTTGTCCTCAAAAAACAAAAGTACAAAGGACCAGATCCTTAACATTAGCTAAGTCACATCCATATCTTCAGTAAGGTAATAATTCAGTCCAGTTTAAACTGATCAAAATCAATATACAAGCTCAAGTTTTGGTGTATATATTGTTTTTTGAGGGCAAGGCATACATGTGTGGTACAAGGACTGTGATTCCAGTTGAGAATGGGGAAGAAAAGAATGGTGAATAAAAGTGATCTCATCACTAGTTGATTTTTATTCCTTGTAGCTGGCAATAATATGTAATAGAGAAAAAACTACCTGTGTGTTTTAAAGGGGGCATAGTATTCAGCAAGCCACTTTGGAAGCAAAAATTTAGTGAGGTAAGAGTGCTGAACCGACTGGGAAAGGTGTAAGCAAAACAGGAAATAAATGATTAGGGTCCTTTTCTTTCTTAAAGAACAGACTTAAAGTTATCCCATCTGTCACTATAATTAACTAGGAATTGAAATTTATACTTCAGACTTTTAATTCAAAACAAATTAAATTGATGTTTCAAAGTTGATTTCCTGGAATTTACTGATAAATCCATAGATTTTTGTCCTGCTATATATCAATACTGACCTCAAGATTTACTGAAAAAGCTTTTGAGGCAGAAAGCTTGAAAGAAGCCTACCAATCTTGGATCAATAGATGACACAGAAGCTTGAAAAATAGACAAAGTATATGGAAACCCTCTTTTCATTTATTTATTTTATACTTCTCATCTGCCTTTGTTTTCAGAAGGAAGTCATTTGAATCCCAGCAAAACAGAAAATTCCTCTTGAGCCATCCTTCCAAAACAGGCATCAGATTTTAATATGGGCACCATATATAACGCAACAAAGTAGATGTAAACAAAGAGAGAGAAGCCACCATATTCTGTTCACAATTTTCCATATTAACTATCAATCAATCAATCATATTCTCAATATGTTTTTTTCAGTAAGCAGTCAGGAACCAGGGTATAATTCAGACAAAACTCCTAAACTAAGTAATTCGTAGATTGTCTGTCAGCTCATGCATGCTCCGTATACTACTCAGGGTAATATTAAGCAATGAGAATCTGTATTCTTATTGAAAACTGAAAGAAACTTTCTAAGCAGATGGAAATCTGATGGTCATGTTGTAATGGTTAAATGACCTTAAATCCCAAAGGTATTGATGGAAACTGACATTTTCAGATCAGGCTATAGAAATAAAATAATGTAGAGTTTAATCTGCAGAGTTCATATTTTGTGGAGATAACTGAAAGATGATACTTCAGTATTTTCATGGGCTCATTTCTTTTTCTTCCCAAAGATATTTCTGTTCCTAAGTGATTAATTAAGCCAGCATTTAAATCAGCTCTTAGTGGTAAAATGTTAAGAGAAGGAACTACTGTGATACTTCCAACCTAGAATTATTACACTGCTTTCAGTATTTCCAGCAATATAACAGTGGCTACATAACTCTTATCATGGCCCCTGGGTTTCAGTTCCTGACTTCCTGCTCAGTCCAGTTTTTCCGGGTGAAACCTGCTGATTCATAAAAAACCCTATGGAAATAGCTGAACATTTCACATAGGAGCTCCTGGCTGGGATTATTGATATTAAAATGATTTTCACCCACCGAAAGTTTGGTCTTGCCTCCAGTGAAGCTATGCTGTACAGAGGAGAATTTGGAGCATATTTTAAAGTGACTTCTTAAATCTAAAACCTAGTGGTAGTTTTTCTTGGGTTTGACAGTGTTTACAGTGTTTTACAGTTTTTAACTGTAAATGCAAAATTCCAAATAAATTGTATTCAACTGTATAATTTTTAATCTATAAAACAGGTATATTCAGTGTATTTTTTTCCTGAAATAACACTTGCCTTTCTTAAGTCAGTGCATCCAATTTCTTTCCTATTTCTTTACTTGAAGTTCCATGAAGTTCAACTTTAGAAATTATGCATAGCATATGAATTAAGAAAGCTAAGAGATGAGAACTTGGTTAGTCTAAAGAAGAAACTGAGAAGTGTCCTAAGAACAGCCTGAAGATTTTCAAAAGGTAGTTGCAAAGACAGCAGGTGACAAAAAGTTACGAAGGTTATTTTCTTGTAGCATCAGGTGATATATCAAGGGCCAATGGCCTGAAGTTGCTGCCTGGGAGTTTCATGTTGAACGCTGGGGAAAAAAAATGTCTGGGAGGGCGGTGCAACACTGAAACAGATTGCCCAGAGAGACTGCACATTCTCCATACCTGGAAGTCTTCAAAACTTGAATATATGGCCATATATATATGGGCAGTCATATATATGGCTGGATCCAGAGTTGGCAACAGTCCCTTGCTGAGAGTGACTGCACCAGAGGAGCTTCAGAGGTGCCTCTGATCAACGTCTATGTCACTGCAAGTTTTGCACGTTTTTGTGAAAACCTCTGTTAGAATTGAGAAAGATATTTAGAAGGCACCTAGCCAGAGATTTGTGGACACACATAGATGGAGCAGATTCTTCTATCCTCACATGTGGGAATGAATCTGTCGAGCTTTGTAGTCAAGATTTCACTCACTCATTCATATAATTTATCCTGTGGATTTTAGCATATATGTTTCACAGTAATTTGTAGTGGGATGACTTAAAAGCATACTGTGCACATCTGCAGAGCCAGCCTTTTGCCAGGTTTGGAAGAAGCAAGGACCTAAGCTAGGAGAGCTGTGGGAGAGCTGGGTAAATTGTCACACACCTACACACTGGGGCTGACTCTGACCTACTGACTCCCACCGGAGATTGTCGTTATGTTTCTGTTCCAGAAATGCCATCTCTCTAGTAAAGTCACTAGTAATGACTATACTGCACAAGATCTGACTGTAGCAGAAAACAGTAGTGGCTAAACATAGTAAAACAGGCTAGAAACCATGTGGCTGAGGCATATACATAGAATTGTTCCTCCTGATTCTCCTACAGAGCTGCTAGCCTCTGGCAGATAAAGGATCTGTAACCCACTAAATTATGATTTTACCCAGATTTACCCTGAGATTACATGTTGTTATTCGTGGAGCTAAGTAAAATCACACAAAATTGACCTCAGCAGAGAAGGATGTATTTTAAATTTTAACTCAAGCATTGTTTTCTTATTTGAATAATTAACATTTTTGCTCTCATTATCTCAATGGACAATAGTTCCAAAATACATATAGTATTAGCATATGTATTGTAGCTGTTATGTGTCCTTTTAATTTATCAGCATAAGCTTCATATTGACTCTATGATTAGAGAGTGCCAATACACAGATTTTGCTTTGCTTTCATATTCTTTTAAAAGTAAACTATTGAGTTTGGGAATTTTGACAATTTAAACAAAATTTGTTTTGTCCCCTATGTAACAAAATGAAAATTACTTGCTTGCTTTCATTCTAAGTTAGATGTGGTAAATCACTTTTTGGGAGGCCCTCTCTATTCACTGTCTGAAAAGGAGTCTTTAAAAGTGAGGAAGAGTAACACATCTTCTAGATAGCTGAACTTATGTGACATGAAGCTCCACTTACAGAAAGATCATAAGATATATTTTGCGTAATTTTATACATTGAGAACCTAATTGTCATAAATTCTATAATATTCTGTAGCATTCAGGAGGTACAGGATATGATACAAAATATTGCAGGAGGATCTTGCATTATGGAATGTACATGCAAAACTGTACATCATTGGTAGCTATGGGTAAGAAAGTTTGTTCAGATGTTAGAACGTCTGAGAATTTGCAAATCAAGTTTGGCAGTGAAATTTGAGGGAAGCATGAGCCAAGAATTATATCAGTGTTGAAAGATTTGCCTCTATTCTATCTGCCCAGAAGAGGGAAAATAAATTTTCAGTGTTTCACTTTGGTGTGTTGTATTCATTCCTTTGAGGAGAAAATTAAAGTTTGTATTCCTATCATGTTACAACTATAAACATAGCTGAAATATTTCTAATACAGTATGAAGGTGACTTGTATTACAAAAACCTGAGATAAGACACTATGAATCTTATGCAGTATATGATGTGTGTGAATATGCAATAAGTAGCATACAACATTGGAAGATCTTTTATACAATCTCAGTATTTCCATAAAAGCAAAAAGATTAATTCTGGTTTGATATGTGCTTTGCAACAATTTGTTATTACTGCCATCCTGAGTGCTAAAAAAAATGCACTTGGTTAATTGGCTTCATAATTCATGAATGTATTTCACGCATTTCTTATACACATAACTGGATTATATATTTTAATTTGTACACATAACTAAATAATTTAAGATTATTTTAGTCCTAAAAATTGATTGCCCAGGAATCCACATTTGCTAATGGGCTAATAAAGTGTTCAGAATTCCCTACCATCTCTGTGACCAATTACAGCTAATTAACACCACACTAATTTCAGCTTCAGAGTGTTCAATATTCAGGGTAAATTGGTAGTGAGTTTACCAGTCACCTAAAAGCCAGAGTAAATCAAACCAAATGAAATCTCACCAAATCTATGAAAGTCCAAACTATCCAGAAAATTATCTAAGTGAAAACACAGAACACATATAAAATGTAGCCAGCTTGCCCTCTTCTTGTGGCTATTTTCATAAAAGAAAAAAGATCAGGCTCTTTGTGGTGGATAATTCATTGTGCTCAACCATAGAGAGGCTTTTTAGAGACCCACAGCACAGGCAGATCTTTGTGGAGGTAAAGCATGCCAATGATGGGAATGGAGGCATGGAGCTCCCAGCTCCACAGTAAGGTGCAGGAATTCTAGTAAGATGTTCTTATTAATGTTCTTATTGTTCTCCCTTCCCTTCCCTTCCCTTCCCTTCCCTTCCCTTCCCTTCCCTTCCCTTCCCTTCCCTTCCCTTCCCTTCCCTTCCCTTCCCTTCCCTTCCCTTCCCTTCCCTTCCCTTCCCTTCCCTTCCCTTCCCTTCCCTTCCCTTCCCTTCCCTTCCCTTCCCTTCCCTTCCCTTCCCTTCCCTTCCCTTCCCTTCCCTTCCCTTCCCTTCCCTTCCCTTCCCTTCCCTTCCCTTCCCTTCCCTTCCCTTCCCCCTTCCCTTCCCTTCCCCCTTCCCTTCCCCCTTCCCTTCCCTTCCCTTCCCTTCCCTTCCCTTCCCTTCCCTTCCCTTCCCTTCCCTTCCCTTCCCTTCCCTTCCCTTCCCTTCCCTCTCTTTTTAAATTAATAGCAAAATATCTGAACAAATTGTTATGAGCTTTCCTGCATCAGCATCTGACTAACACAGTCTGAAGTCATCATTTCCCTGTCTCAGCTTATGGCTCCTTCTGTTACTGACCCACAGAAAGCTTTTGGATGGCCTTGGGTAGCCAGAATGATACACCTACTTATGTGGGTTTTTTTTTTTTTCCAGTAGAGGAAAACAAATGAACAAAAAATTAAGAACCTGCTTTTCACATTAACATCTGTATTTTGGATAAAAAAAAAAGACTGAAGAAAATATTGAACAAGACTGTAAGCAACCTGTACTGTGTAATTGGCACACAAACATTTATTTTCCCAGTCTCCTGCATGATAAAAATGTAAGCTGCAAATCCTGTTTAAGCCACATTAAATTCAGTAAATTACAGATATCCTACTATTATTTTTTTATATTATATTATTGAGATAAATGTTACCAGGACTACATACATCCATTTTTCTTCTGTAATTTTATCCCGCTGTAGTCATCCTGTTGGACTTATGTTCACTGGTAACTTCCAAAAACTGGTGGGAAAAAAAAAAAAAGAGGGGGGGGGGAGAGAGAGAGAGAGAGAGAGGAAAGAAGAGAGTACTTATATTTACTCCTGTATTTTATATCAACATATCCAGCAATTTTGAAACTGATAATACCTTTACACTTACTTAATATAAAACATTTAAACCAGCAGCAAATTAACACAATAAATCATTTTGTCTCTTGGTGTAAGAGGTGTTTCACAGTCTTACCAAATTAAAATAATTGGTAAAAACACTTCTATATTTGCAAAACCCCGTACAAGTCTCACAAAGAATATAGGAGTGGGGTGTTAAAGGAAAAAATAAAGTTGTTGGTCTCTGCTGTGCTCACCTTGGAACTGACCAAAATAATGATATAGTCTTTTGAAATACAATTTTTACTGTATTTACAGGTCTCAGTCCAGAGCATGAGTAAACATCTTATGCATTGAAAAGTTCTTAATGACATTCTTAATTGAATTATAAGGGATTTCTGCAAATGTACCTACCTAAAACAGACAAAACATTTTTAACTGTCTTCTAAAACTGTAACACTTAAAGGGCTTTAAACTGAATCCCAGAAGAAGGGCTGCCCAGATGACAACCTATTTCTCATTTATGACCTTGCAGAAAATCTTACAGCTGAGTTAAAAATTATCATTATTATTGTTATTGTTATTATTACAATATTATTATAATATTATAATACTATTAATATAATAATAATAATAATAAAAGCTATAAAATGAATTTTTACTGGAAAGATTGACATCCTATGGAATTCTACAGTTCTACAAGTACTACATTCATCCCAAACAGTCTAGCCTATGCAAGTTGAAAATACTTAACTTCAGAAACTTACTTGATGAATAGGGAAGGATCTAAGAACAGAAATAAGGCTTGCATGCTTACAAGCGTTCCATGGAATACAAAATACAAACCAAATTTCTAGTCTGGAGTCTTACTGGTGAAATTTCTAATTTTAAACAAACAAACAAAAGAGTAATTCTTTCATTGACAATTGTGGTAATGTAACTTTTTGGTCATTTGCTGTTGAAGAAATACATATCCTCAACTAGAACAAATTATATGTACTATATACTCATTTCAGCAATAGAATATGTAACTTTTGAAAATACCTGTGCCTTTTTTAACTATTTTTATATTGCTCTGATTCATACAGTATTATCTCACATCTGTAGAGTATTGTTTATCTTTCTAATGAACTCCAGTTTCTGCTTCATAACAGCAGATCCTCATAGATAAAATTACTCCATGACCCTTCATAACTGATACCTTTAGTTGGGTGACGGCTGAGAATGTTCATGATTGCTAATGGTGTTTCTTCCTTTTTTTATTGGCCTTCCTTGGGTTCATCCTGTTGTCAACCGCTATAGCCACCTATTCACAACATTGCGATGATCCCTGTTTACCACCTGGTAAAGACACTCTGCCTGCAGTGTTCTGAATACGTGTGTGCATGTGCGCTCTGCTTGCCAGAGCTAACAATGCATGGGCATGAGCAGAGTGCTAGGATATGGTAGCACTGCTTCTCTGCTAACCCCCAGATCTGCAATCTTCATTTCAATAGCAACCCCTTTACTTTCACATCCTGGTTGAGACAGGTCTGTCAGCTAGGAGAGGCCTGCCATCAGTAGATTCCCTATATTCCCAGGAATTAGTGATAAACAGATATATTAATTTCATTCCGATAAATGTCTTTTTAAATACCATCGGACAATTATTTAACAGCACTGCCTTTTAAATCTGAAGTTAAGATCTGTATTCTCAGTTAGGGAATTGAAACCTTAGAATGAGCCAGAAATAATTCTTTAAATTATTTTAGATGAAATGTCTGGCTGTTTCAAGAACCACCACCTCATTAGGGTTTGATCCATCAAATCAGAAGCCTTTCAGCTGATATCAAACCACGTCACATAAATTACATAAAAAACTTATGCTAAAACGATGTCCCTGTACATATATGCCTGTATGTCTATACCAAAAGTACCTGTAATGTCTTGATACTTTATGAAACATTGTGAATTGCTTCCTAAATTTTGGAAATTCTACTTATAGTCTATATATTTTTGCATTCATATTCTATATAAGTATATTCTACTTATAACTTCTTTGCTCACATTTGAGGTAAAATTCATTTGTCCAGTTTCAGGTGAAGTTTTCTCTATGGACCTGACCTCAATGTAATTCGCTAGGACTGATGTTAGAAAGAGCCAGAGAAAAAAAAATATACTACAGAATGTAGTCTTCATATTTACACTTTAAGTACCTATAAAATAGAATTTGCTGGGAAATACTGAGGTTGAGTTTTCTTTGGAATTGTTTTTATACTGGTGCAATTCAATGATACCCACCAGCGTCTATCATGCTGCAAGCATGACAAAAGAGATAGTCTATGAAATAGGACATAGGGACACCTATGCTGAATAAATTGGAATATTAATAATGAAAGAGTTTCTGTTTGTATGTAGTTTTATATGTTAGATACCTCTCTTCAGATGACCACAGAGTAGACGGCTAATAATAACAATCAAAAACCTTAAAAATTTATAAACTTTCAATTTTAAATAAAGTTCTCTCTGTTGTAGTACAATGGGATATGTTTTATTATGAAGAATTAGTGTTAGGCTTTTGCATTTTATCAAAAATGACGGAAATTCTCTATCTTCATCAGCTGTACCTTGTCAGTATCAATAAATTAAATTATATCTCATAGATCAATCCTTACACCAGATAATTACCATCATTTGTAATTTAATTGCAGTCAATTCATTGGAGTCAAAATATGTAATTGATGGAAATCCAACAGTTATTAAGTCAGTCACTGAAATTAATTAAAAAAGAAAAAAAAACTTTAAAATAGATTGAACTCTGACTATACATTTAACTATTTGACAAGCAAAAAAGATTGATGGGAGACCACATTCCTGGCAGAATTATTAAGACTGAAATGACGACTGAAGTGATTTGCACAGATAAATCAATTAGCCACTTTTTTTTTTTTTGCACACTTCATAAGAATAAATGACACAGACCATGAAACATAACCAGATTTGCTTGAGGTGTTACAACAAATCATAATGTGATTAATCAATTCCTGTTTTGAAAAGCCACAGTTACAGGGCTTATTATCAGTCTCAATTTAACAAATAAGTAAATAAATAAACAAATAAAGTTTTCCTTAAATAGAAAAAAAAAAAATTTACTCACGTTGAAATTACTTTGTCACTTTATGAAAATCATTTCCTGTCCAAAAAATGTACCTAATGTTGACGGAAGGACTTTGGAAGTCTGTTGTTGATTGATTTCAAAGAATTGAGGTGAGATATCTCTCAACTTTAAAGGTACAAAAATCTATTTCCAAATAAACTGGAGTAGAAATTGTGAGTCAAAAATTCAGAATGGGAGAAATTAGATGGCTGGAATTCTTGTACTCATATTTTGAAACAAATTAGTGTTTTTGTACCAGTAACGCTGCAGAACTACAAAGGATTATAGCAATTTTGATGGAACAAGCATGAAAGCCAGTTTGAAAATACATGGGGAGTTTTCAGAAGTATTTAATACTTACAGCAGATCCAAAAGGATTTTTAAGTTATTTTAACCATATCTATGTATGCTTAGTAAAGAAAATCCAAACAATATTCCAATTTTTCTTGCAGATATATAAAACAGTTGACAACATTCTGGAAATTTCATTTGTGTTTTCCTATGATAAAAGGTAATATATAAAATCCTTCCATTTGACTGTGATTCATACTCCATTATTAATTCTTCCAAGTTTAAGAACTCATCGGAAAGTTCTGGCAATTTTAAATTCTGAAGGTCCCACTGGGAAAGAAAAAATATATATATATTATTATTCTAATTGAAGTAAAAATCCCAGCACAAGTACAGCTGAACATTTACCGAACTGAAAAACATCCTTTATATTGCATCACGTAATAAAAGGCATAACAAAATAAAATGTTATAGCAAATCATTGTTGGTGGTACCCATTTTTGGAATTTTGCTTTTTTGGAATGCAAGTAATTTATTGAGATAAATACTTATATTGACCTGGAATTAATTATGAATGTAAAATTACAGATATCAGTGTACAGTGAAAAGAAGGATTTAAATGTGAAACAAGAAACACTGAGAGGATCCATGTCATATACTTTACTATCTAAAAATATGGTCTCGTGTCCATGGTAATTTTTCAGTCTTCCTTTTTAGTCAATGGATACAGATGGATAACTTTGGAAATTAATTCATATCACCCTAAAAAAGGCTTTCTGCATTGGCTTTTGAGGGAGTCTAGAAATCACCAGGGATTCAACACCTGGATTTCAATACGATGATCTGAATTTAAGCTGTGATTAAATGAAACAACATACTGCCAACAAAAGGCATTCAGTATTAATTACGTTTCATCCCCTAGCATAATCCGTTGAGTAGCCATTTGCTTCCCTTCCTCTCCTTCCTCCATTCACAATCAATATTTAGTATTTTTCTACTACATTACCAAAGAATCCCTGCTTACCAGTTCAGCAAAAGGTAGAACTTCACATCCTGTGAGGTACTGAGAAGTACTTCAGGACTGAGAACCACTGTGTCTTCACATGGCCTCTTTACACTTTGTATTCAGGATCCTGCACCTGCTGTTGCCAGCACTCCTGGCACAACAGATATGACACAAAATACACAATACATGACATATTTATTATAGACTATAATTACAGACTATAGCTATAATTACAAATTATATATTATGCATTATATATTATATAATGTATGCTAGCAAAAAAGTGCATTTTCAGTTTAGTTTATAAATAATCTGTATTCTAAGGTCTGACAAGAAATGAAAAGCCCGACAGAGATATGAAAAGACAGTTAATCCAATTTGAATATGCTGAATACAAAACTAGTTTAATAAAAAAATCATCACATTATACCCTTACTGGACATCTGCAAATAATAAATAATAAATAAATAAATAAATAAATATTACATAAAAATATCAAGCTCAAACTTTGTAATGAAAATTTGTATTCTACCAGTTACATTAACAAGAATATGAAAATCCTCTGAAAATGGAAAAATGCATCTTTCTTTGCATGTTTGTAAGACAAGTGGCATTTTTCTCTCTGCTTGTTTCCCCCTGAATTGCTTTATTTCCTTTTTTTAGTGTGTGTTTTGTCTAGGTAAAAAACATTGTGCTATTGTCAAACTTGCAGGGAGAGCTAGAAACATGGATTTGATCAGTAATTCTTTCCACTTCAGGATTATCTGGTGTAGTGCTATTAAGCACTTTAGGATGAATTATTACCGTTAGCATTGTTTTTTTTTAAAAGAAGAAAAAAAAAAAGAAAAAAATTTCTTTTTTCTTTTTAAAAAAAGAAAATATTTAACAAAAGTTAAAAAGAAATCTGTGCACAAGTTGACATCTTTCCAGGTCTGTGTCACTTGAAGCACACTGCAAATGGATCTCATGGTATCTGTTTGTATACAAAATTTAATTTTGCAAATACCACTGAAGTGTCATCTACACAGCCCCAAGCCGATTTTTTTGAACTTTCTATTTTAAACAGGATTTGCAACTTGGACCTGTTAGTGTAGGTGTTCCTGGAGAATATTGCCTTTGGACATTTACAATTTCTAATCCCTTTTCACAGTTTTCTATGAAGATGTTATGAATTAAAGACTGGAATATGATGCTGAGGGCTCTGGTTCATCAGCAAAGATGGCTTGCCTTGGGGTGGTTACAGTAATTTCCTCTGCTCTTGATCTCGCTCTTCCCCAAGCAGTTTCCATGCCTGCCTGGAGGGACAATTCTCCTACCTGTGAAGCAGTTTGTGAACTGCTAATTTATAGCCCCAAATATTAAAATACACTGACATTTTTGTTTATTTTACAGCTGTAGTCCCTGCAGCTGTAAAAGCCCATGGCTGTAAAAGCAACTGAGCCATCCCTAAGCAGCCAATGGCCACAGGGTGGGTAGATAATGAGTAGGAACTAGGGCAGCTGTCCAAAGTTAAACCTTCCCTACTTGTGAATCAAAACCTCAGTTTTATCCTAAGCCCCACTGGCCATGCAAATTCTGTGATTTTGCATACACTTCTTAGCATCTCTAGATTAGAGTAAGTGCAAATTACATCAGGTGTTGGGTTGTAGATTTACTTTTATTGCCTGATATAGGTATTAGTTCTCCTGGTAAACAATGGATAAGGTCATTTGTGGCAAAACAACTAAAAAAAATAAAATCTCTGGATCTCAGTGTGTGAGGCCAATGCAAATAAATGTCTTCTGATAAGCAAAGTCAATACTCTTTGGTACGCTACTCAAAAACTTTCAGATTTTTTTAGCCTGTTACAAACACAGTAGCACACAACAGTACATTAAATGAAGAGTTCACAAATATTTCCTTACAATGTTGTCATTCCATCATTGTGCATGATTAACTTATTTGATGTGCCTGATTGTTCAGTAACATATATACATATATATATATATATATATAATATAATTTTCAGGAGGAAAAAAATATATTAACCTAACTATTCAATCTACTTTGTTAACAAACAGATCCAAAATAAAATTCAGTCTGGTCTTTTATGTTTCAAATTAGTTAATTACAAATAAAAGGAAATATTTAGTGATATATTTATATTTCAAATGAAGTTAAAGTTGAACATTTTTATTACAGCACTTCTTTAGAAAATAACTGTTCATGCTGTTGCCATCAAAGAAGTTGCTTCAAGCCTGTACTTTGCCTGTCTTTGTAACCTGCAAGTTCATGTGAGACTACTTCTGATCTCTGCTAAGATTTGGCTTGTGAGTCAGAACTCTGCAGCCAGATGTAGTTTTGAAGAGACATGCATTTAATTTCTTATTAAAATATTTGCACAGGAAGATAGTGGTAAACAGAGAAATAGTTTCTATCTTGATCCTGTTAAATTCAGTGTATATATTTCTATTGAAACTACTAGAAGTGAGTAGGCCAATGGCAAATAAGATTTGTGATCTACCTTTGATTGTCTAAATTTGTGGGAGAACTTCACATACATAGGGCAATTGTTCAGTCTGAAATTTCAATTACAGTGGACAGTGACATAGACTGATTGACAGTTACCTCTCCTCCTAAACAATATTTGCTACAGATTTCTAAAAAAAAAAAAAAAAAAGCTTGGTGGATGGAAAGGGTGGACAAAATATCCTGTCAGAGACTAGAGATTTCATCTGAAATACTATGTCAACATAAACAGGGTAGGAAGAAATTTTGGTGAAATTACAACTGGAGATGCTTTTAAGAGAATCCTTTTATTAATCACTAGTGGTTGCTTTCTCTGAAGTGTGGATATGTAGGGAGCAGGGGCCTTGCTTCCATTGCAGGTCTCAGCAAGAAATTGTTGACATTAGGAAGATGGAGCACATGGAATTGCGCAACTTTCTTGTTTGCCAACCTACTTGCCTACAGGAGCAATAAAACAACTAGTAAGATATACAGATGTGTACAAGTGTATGTGAATTAAGCTCTAAAATAGTTCTAAAAGAAGAAGCATAAACGTGTGTATGTTTTTGAGTATAGTTGGCTGTGTGCCATAATTTGTGTTTCACAACCCCTTTCATTCTGGACTCGGGTTTGTTTTGGCCCAAATGTACATAGCTTTCTTCTTCCCTTCCTTTACATGTTCTCCATGGGAATGATGTGATGTGTCTATGCAGTTGAAGCAGGCCTCAGTAATTTCCTAGTCCAGGACTAGTGTAAAACAGAGGTCTTGAGGAGAGATGTGATATGAGGTGTGGGACACCCACATCTGTGAATACTAAATAAACATTGGATGCAAGGGACATGGGCCAGCGATGTAAACTGGGTTGAAAAGAAGAGATTACCTAAAAGAATAAATATTATGTGAAATCAAATCTATATTTATCTTTGTCCTAACCAAGCCTCAAAAGAAGAGACAGAACTTGAAATGCAGTATCAGATCAAATTGTCCACTGGGTCATGAATCACTCTGCTAAGGGCAGTAGGAATACAGTTTACACCAGTCTTGCACAGAAAGGAGAGCTATCTTCAAACCCTTGAATAATAAACATTAATATTCACAATGTTTGTTTGTATTAAAGGAGGTAATATAATTAGTCCTGTGTAAAATGAAGATTAGCTTTAATCACCAAATGAGTACTCTTTTCAAATCTTTTTTTCTTTTAAACTCTGCACTCAGGAAGATCTGTTAACAAGCTCAGCACAGAACCACTGAGAATCATTCATGAGACACTGGAAGAATCCACTGATTGGCTTTATGGCTTTATTTCTTTACTGTCTGACATCATATGGAGTGATGATGATGACACTGATGAAGGTATTCGTAATGTAAAGACTTCTGTAACTGCTCTAACTGTTGTCTTACATTCATTATGTTGGCTTACTCAGCTTTTAACCTCACAGTCAAGAAGGTCAAACAAAAAGAAAAGTAAATGTTGTTGCTAATAAAGCATCTACTGGCTATTCCAATCAGTAAATTGGTCTCTTTGTTAGCTTTCATCTCATGTTTAATGTACCATTACAGAAAAGCTGTCAGAATTAAATATTACCATTAGTACATATTAAAAAAAAGAGCTAATTTGTATGACTTCAAGGCCAAAACCAAAATATGCATCAGGATATTGCTTCAGAGAATGGCAATAGCTATTTTCTTTTAATCAGTAAGAATCTCAAGAATATCAGGAAATATACAAGGTAGACCTAGAAACCTAGATATTTAGTTTTATTTTTTATTTTATGTACTGATGACAGAACAATATATTGACACAAGAAAAATATGACAAAAATTACTATTTTGGCTGGACTAAGGGGAGTTTGGATGGCAAATTACAAATAATGAAGTTTACTAAAAATTACGGTTTTGCCAGTACAGTAAAATTCTTCATCTGACTTTATCTGATAAATGAAAGTAAACTGCTAGTATTTCAAGTTTGGACATAACAATCCTTCTGTTACAGAAAAAAAAGTAGTTCCCTGGTATGAGCAGACCAGTAGTGTATCTTCATGTCACATCATATTGTTCATTCTGACAAGCGATGAGTGTAGGACTGACATCTTCATTCCCCAGTAGTTTATTTTACATTCTATTTGGTTACACCAGAATATAATTAAAAAACAATGTGCACTAAAACTAACTTCTACCTATTTGTTCATAAGCTTGAGATAGTATCTATTTTCTACCTTTACATGGGTGCATGAACTTTTCCATATATGAATTCTAATAGAGATACACGTGAATACATGTTTATGCTACATGTAAATTTGTGAACTGGGCATTCTACTCTGAGATATGATTTACAAACAATAGAAAGCCACTCTCTCATATGGTTGAGAAACAAAAAAATGTGAAATCTGGAAAGCTTGCTAAAATTTCAAAAGTATTCATTTTTATCATTTTGTAACTCTTGAAGAATCTGCAAGCATTCAAGTACTTGAGTGGTTAAGTGTTAATGCAAGCAGAAAAGGTCATAAAACACCTGGCATACAAAATCTCAAGATCTGAATGCTCACTAAGGAGTATTTGGAAACCTTAATCCTGCTAGCCAGGTGGCATTTCACTGATATCTACCAGGAGTGTGAAATGGCTATAAGTAATGTACTGCATTATATCATAAAAAGTAGGTGCATATGAACTCCCTGCCTATTGTGCACTGTAGCCAATGTAACAGAGGCTGCACACTCACCACTATTGTCCAGACTAAATCCTTGAAATTCAAATCAAGGGCTCATAGTTCCACTGAAACTGAGTCTCTTTTGCCTTGAATTTCACCGAAAGTGTTGCTAGTACAATCTTGCTAACCAGCATATTCATTTTATAATTTGGAGTTAAAAATGAATCACTGGGCTTTTTCTTAAAACAAGGATATGCGCATAAATCCAAGCAAATTGCAAATGCATTATCACAAGTTTTTATTCAGAAGCAAAAAATACAGATTTGGGTGTTTCCTTGGTCTCTCCTTTGCATTGAATTTATTTGTCCTAGAAATCCTCTATGGTAAAAGAGGATTTCTGAAAATCTCAGAATAGGGTGCTTGCTTTTCAGCATATAAATAATAAAATGCATTAAAAAATAAAATAAAATAAATAAAATAAAATAAAATAAAATAAAATAAAATAAAATAAATAAAATAAAATAAAATAAAATAAAATAAAATAAAATAAAATAAAATAAAATAAAATAAAATAAAATGAACCAGCATGAGAAATAGCATATTGTTTTATCTTTTATCTGTTTTTTGTTTTTGTTTTGTTTTTTTTCTCATGGTTTAGGTGAAGTGGAACCTTCCCTGAAAAAAGGTTGGTCAGTTGCTTTATTATATAGAGCAAAAAATATTTTTATAATATATTTTATGAATAAACTATAGTCTGTTCTATAGGTTATGTCATTATTCATGTCAGTCTACTAACCAAGTATATTGTGCTTTAAAAGATTTCATAAATAAGAAACTCAAACTATAATACTTGCTGAAATGTTTGCTTTCTGCAATAATTCATTTTATTATTATGCAAAAAGCTGAAAAAATGTTTATAACAAGCTGAAAGAATTACTGAAATAATATTATTTGTAACATTGCCCTGTATATGGGACTCTTATTAATGCTAGTATGAGTTACACATATGCCTGCATAGAAATAGTATTTAGAAATAATAACACAGAAAGAATATTTATCGAGAAATAATGACAAGGTGTTGTAAAAGCATTTTACATTGTGCCAATACTGAACCCTAAAATAAGGACTACCTCTGAATCTTCTGGAAAAAAAAAAAAATACTGAGTTAACATTGAATTTTTGCAACAGACAGGAATGAAACAAGTAGGACTTATAAATCTTTCCAGATGAAGATTGTCATGCAGCAACATAAAACTTAAATTCAACTTCTATTAAATCAAAATGTATTAGAAGGCTTGGGATATTGGTGATAGGATGTAAAGGTTTTCAAAACGAAGGCTTTTTTTTTGCTACAAACTGAGCACAAGTTAATAATAACAAGTTGTGTTACCAGGCCTGTTTGATTTGAATTTGGTATCCATCAAATGGTAAATCAAAAGGTAAATGCACATATTGAAGAATCTATCACCCAAGTTGGTGCTGAGATTACAATCCAGTTTTCTCTGAAGTTAATTGGAACTGGATCAAGCTTGTATTTAATGACACATTCTGTCAGTCTCAAAAGGATATCCAAGGACTGAATAAGCTTGAAGACCAGGGACATTCATCTTTCATTGGACGATTCTTCATTTTAGGACTGAAGAAAACTGATATACAGTGTAGGAAAACATTCCAGCTTACTCCATCTGTAACATTTTCAAAAGGGCTCAACATTGCCCTGTCTCTTCTCCCAGAGAGAAATGCATTGCTAATTTGACAGCAGGTGCAGAGTCTAAAGCTGTCATGCATTGCTGTCAGAGCACCCAAGTACATGGTTGGAAGGTTCCTACTCACCATGGGCCAGTGTAGCTGGCTGGCTTGGAACTGTTATAGAGGTATTTCACTGCTTGGTAAGACTTAATCCATGGAAACATTACAGACAATGCCATTTTCAGCACTGCAATACCTGCTGATTTAGAAGTCCGTGATATCCTCTTGTCTACTAAAGGCAAGCTCCTTACACTTTGTGTTGGGACACGTTAGGTTGTAGAAATATAATTCAGAAAAACCATCAAAAAAAATTGGAGGCTGCATAAATTAGTCAGTTGGAAGTGCTGAGATGATTGTTAGGACCTGGTATTCATCTCTTCCAAGGAGCTGAATACCTAACTGCCAGCTTGAGATGTTTTCTTCAGGATTCAAAGTTCTCAGCCCCTCCCTCACAGATAAATGCCTGAGCACACTGCCTGTGCTTGGTGTGAAGAAAATGAAGGAGAGGCTGGTGATTCCTCAGGAGCTGGTACCTTACAGGACAGCTCAGTCACACAGATGTGTGGGCCCAAATTCAAACATGCTTCATCAGCCTGCACTTTTAAAGATATTTTGAGTGGGCTTTTCCACTTCCTGTATGTTTGCTCAAGATGTTTCTCTCCATGTTTCAGAGGATAAGGAGTTTCATCCTTGCCTCCCAGTAACATGGTGTTTCTTGACTAGAACTGACGAAGGAAGTGATCTCTCTGGATATACCCATTAACTTTCACATAGCAACATCCACAAATAACTTTTTACCATCTCCAGATGACTGAAGGTCTCCATTTCATCCTGACAAACAGGATCTGGCCTTGATTATACTTGAGTGTACTTGATTATACTTGATCTTGTCACCTTTTTTTCTGGGCTACAAAAATACAAGATGTACGGCCTGAAGCCATGTGTGTTTTTGTTTGTTTGTTTGTTTGTTTGTTTGTTTTGTATGACTGCTATTAGGGCCAGACCCTAAGAAGGACCTGCAATTTTTGGATATCAAAATATTAGCAGCTAGATCCACAAAATCAGCACCAAACTTTTTGGCTTTGGAGTGTTCTCCACTTTCATTTAAAGAACCATTTCTACATCATAGTCCCATATACTCAGTGCTGCATCCATAGCTTTGTGTATTATACATCTTTAGATGTCTTTTCTTATACTTGGAGCATTTGAACATCCTAAACAAAGACCAACAGTTAGACCATATAGTGCATACCGGAAGAGGAACAGAGTTTGTTTTCCACATACTTAAAAGTTAGAAGTTTCTCTCAAATTTCGTTCTGGAAATGTGCATATGAGATCTAATATTGCTATGCCTGACTTTTAAGTATTTGTTATTTTGATAAGAGCTTTCATGAATAGGTAGATAAGGGTTGTTTTTTTTTTTTTTTTTTTAAGTCTCCATACCTACTTTGGCTGTATGGACAAGCCTTCATATTTTTATTTTTATTTTTTTTTCTTTTTTGACTGGCAGTTGTAATGAATGCTAAAATGTTAGCACAAAAATTACTTTATAATGTAAATATAGTAACTGAAAAAATAAGATTACTGGTACTACAATAAAATCGCATATTGAATAAACTTCAAGGGTGGTGGTGAGGACACTGCAGTGATGAAAGAAAAACAAATAAATAAATAAAAGTGCAATGATAATTATGAGCCCAAAGAAAGCAAAGATCACCTTCCTAGAGATGTAAATTGAAAGCAAAGATAATAAGAATATTAGCAATGATTATGGTCTGGTACACAGAACAGAACTAATATCAGTTTCAGAATCCTTTAGAAAGAATGAAAATGCTTCTCAAGTGTCTTTTTTATTGCAATTATTTTTGCCAGCCTAAGTCTTATCACTAATATTTATCTTTAATAATTGGAAAAGTGTGAACATTTGATATTGTCTAACAAAAATAATGTAGCCTTCACCAGATGTAGTGAATTTTTACAGTCTTTTTTACAGTCTTTAACAGTGTGTACTCTCAACATGCTAAAAATGCAGTGCTTTTTCACAAAAGATGCTCAGAAGCCTAATAACAGTTTCTTGCAGGCTTAATACATTTTTGGCTTCATTTCCTTCTAGAACAATGGTTTTGAAGGATAATGCTGTTCATTTTCTAAAGGTTAGTTTAACCTTTAGAGACAAATCCAATTATTTGACATCTGTATGTTTTCTCATATTTTGGTCCTTTTACTAGAATTAATTGTTACAGAAAGAGAGAGAAATATTTATTATCTTTTTGTGCACATCTGTTGTACCTAGCATCAGCTCTGAAGTTGGTAAAGAGCTGAGAAACACAGTGCACAAAATTGAAAATGAGTACCTCTAAAATAAAGGCAGGTGCAGACACTTTAACATTGTCATCCCTGGCTAAAAACGTGATTATTAAACTGTCTTGGAAATTCATTTGTGTTTATATATTAGTAATTGAAAATTTAAATCTAAATATGGGTTCCTAGTTTAGTTTGCCAGGGTACAGCTGCCAAACTGTGCACATATAGCAGTCAGTTTTGTATATTAAAGTAACATCTTCCACTGCAAAACAGGCAATAATTTCTGGCTAGGAAGCATGAATCTTGTGCTTGGACTTAGGAAGAAGTTGTTCAAAACTATTCAAAATATTCTAACATCAGAGTTGTTTGTTTTTAACTTTACACTCTGAAGCTTAGTAAATTGTTTTTCTCGGATATTATTCTTGATTTAATATTTGGGCTTAGATGAAATCCCTGCTCCACCTCCACTCTTTCAAAAGTATGTCCCTTTGTAAGCAATTCTCATTTCAATAAATATAAGGAACTTAGAAAGCACTGAGCAAGAAATGTAGCACCACCGTGGTATTGTTACCATCTCTATATTAACAAATAGGTTTTCATTAGCATAAGATTATTTTATATCAGCAATCAAAACAAACTTGATTTCTCTGAAGTAGAGACAGACCTCTAAATTTCTGTGAGCTAGGGTGTCTGTATGAGTTAGAAAGATGTATAAAATACTTATATGAAATGATTCTATTTTCTTTTTTGGTATTAAAAAAATCTTTAAAAATGCAGTTAAATCACAGATTAAAACAAGAAGGCACATACAACAGAAATTTCTGTTACAATTTGCAAGAAACTTTATTAATTACAAATAAATTTTTTAGGAAAATACCTTATTCTTCTTTCCACCCTGTCTTCAGTTCAGATGCGAATATATATCCCTGAGGATTAGACTGGTAATTAATATGTTCAAGATACACATATCATACTCTTCTGAAAAGACATGGCAACTTCCAAGGGTGCAGTAGTTTCTGCTAATTTATTCTCAGCAGTTCTGGTCAAGGTGCAGTTACCCCATACTTGTCTCTGGACACTCACTCCCATTAAACCCACCATCCAAGCCAGAATTTATTTAGCATGACTATTTGTTTTTCAGATGTGGGTATGAATCTGAGCTAACAACCACAAACAAAATGCTCCTGGAAGGAAAGTTTCTCAACCACATTATTTCCTACATCTCCCTTTGAGAGTGATCAAACAAATATCTATGCCAGCTTGGCTTGGGAAACCCCTTTCCCAGGTAGAAATAAGCTGCTTAGAGAAGACTAGTAGGGGATTTGGTGATTTGATTTGATTTATTTATTTATTTTGCTGTTTGTTTTTGTTTGATATTATGCCCCTTATAAGCCTAGAGAGAACTGTTACAGTGTATTCAAAAAGAGTAGGGAAAGACTTACTGACAAATTAAGATTTTAGTCCTAGCATTTAACTACGTCAGATTGTTTTTATCTATTAAGTAAATAAGAATGATATGATCAGGCTAAAAGTCCAGTTCAGCCAGTGAATGGGCCAGAAGTCCCTACTGCTGTCCAAGAGTGATCTATGCAAATGCCTAAGGGAACAAGAACTGTTAAAAACATAGCAATAACATCCCAGAACTATTTTCCATACTCCATACATTTGCCCAAGTCAGGGACTACCTGAACCATGCTGTCACTGAATTCAACAGGGTGGTTGTAATCCATCTATCTACTCACAGTGAATTCAAGGCCATAGACAATATGTACACTGGGAACAAAACTATGGTGGTAATAAGTTGTTGGAACCAGTTTGGTTTCATAATAAAACTTTGAAGAAGACATTTTCCTTTTCCAAATTTTCACATGATTAGTTAAATAACAAATAGTCACCTTAATCTGTTATCCTTAAAAAAATTCTGTATGCATTAGAATTTGTATTTTTTACTTTTAACTTGGTGTCACAAAGAAACAATATTTTCCCATACTAGAATATATAAATATATATATATAATTCTATATATAACTCTATGTAAATAATATATGAATACATAAATTCTTACAAATAGCATAATAAATCTATCTATATATCAATAAATATAGCTGACTAGTGCCACTTTAGATAACATACTGTATCTCAGTTGTAGCAGGGACATGCAGAAGTTACACAGGACCTAGTGGAGAAGTACACCCTTATGGACCAGCTGGTGAAGACCAGAATACCTACAGTACCTTTTTAAAAAAAATGCCAGGTGTTTAAAACTCTTGCATTTTAAACACTCTACAAATAGGGTTTACTAAAATTTTTAAAAGAACCATAATTTCTTATAAAAAGATAAATAAATATAATAATTTGCTGTTACTATAATTTATATCTGAAGAATAACTGGAAAAAAAAATGCATTGCTAGATAACATGGCAACTATCTTTTCTTCCTGGGAAGAATACAGAAATTAGAACATCAGCTCCTACCATTTAGAAGTCTTCTTGTTATACAGTAACAAGCCTGGAAAGAATAAGAAAACAATTTTTACTTTTTATTTTTCTGGAGATAATATTCATGTTCAAAAAATATTTATACAAAGAAATAAACATTTTCCAACCAAAAAGTTGGAATGGACTAGAGAAAAGAAATTCAGACTACCATTTATGCAGCCTGAAAATTGAGTTGCTGGTGTGGTAGTTATATGTGTGTCTTAGAAAATAATTATTCAGTTCCATTCATCCCTAAAGTATCTATCTATTTGTACTGGTAATGCCTTCTGAATTCAGTTTCTTTTATGTTGCCATATGGTAATGTTCACTTTTCTGTGTATGAGTTGCTATTATAGATCCCTGTAAAAGGCTTTCACTGTCTCCCTAGGCTGCACTTTACTACAAAGCGTTTGGCATATCTTTGTGTAAAGTATACCCTTTGTTAAAAGATGAAAATCATTGATTGATTCAATTCTCGGATGTTAAACTGCTTTTCCAGACGTATTTTTTTGCATTTTGCATTTTGTGGCATCCATTTCTGTTATTAATGTTCTTTTAACAATCTCATCTTCTTTTACATACTCTCATCAATATAGTAATAGCATTTCCACTATAAAATAGCATTTTATAATGTAAGGAAAATATTTACCATATTATCAAGATGAAACAAAACTACTTACCTCTAGGGAACAGGGATGTTCATTATAGTTCTTTTCCCTATTGAAGAACAGTGATTGAGTTTCAATTTTAATCCAAAATTGCTATCTGTAGAAAAAAAAAAGTACACGGAGAACTTTGAACCACAAGGCTAGTAAGAATTCTGGGCAGAAGTGTAACAACACAGAGGTTTTCAGAAGTTTAAGCTATCCTCTTAAATCAGGGAAACCCGTAAGCAAAACTTAAGATAACCCATGTTATCATGGTGGAATTGCATAGTGGAATTCTTCATTTGTGCCTCAGCAATGTGGCATTGGGGATGATCTTACTCAAAAAGAAGAGCGGAGTATTAGGCAGATGCCCCCCTGGCTGGGAGTTTACTGTACCAGAGACAGAGCAAATTCCTGACCTAGCAAGTAAGAGCTAATAAAGGACATAAATATGTGTTAATGTATATGTATAAAATACAAAGAAAAGAAAACAGAATAAAATTTATTTAAATTTTCCACATGGAAAAAGGTTTCTCCCATTTGGTTTCTCCTCTTCTCATTGCTAGCTAATTCTACCTCTGTGGCCTATGTTCAGTGAGAATTTGTCTGGCAAGACCACAAAAATGTAATAAGGTTAAAGGTTCCGCCAAAACTCAGATAAACTTACAGTACCAAAATCTGGGGTCCTGTATATTTCGGAGTGAACTCAAATCCTCTCACAGCTGCTGCTGTCCCAAGGAGAGGATATAGTAAGTGGGGCCCTATGCTTGTGACCCATAGAAATAGTATCTCTCTTCTGCATGCCAGGCCCCTAAAAAAGAAGCCTCCCTTAGCACATCTAGAAATTATTCAATTTATAGGAATATACATTGACAGTCTAACACAATAAGGTAGAATCTGCAGAGTTGCCATTTTTTAATGTCGAGCGTAGGAACTGTGATTAGTCTTGTGCTTTCTTTTTTTCTGTTTGTTTTTTTTTTCAGCACACATGAAAAATATATATTGAATAGATTTATGTAGAAAAAGACATCTTTAATGCTAAAGATTAGAGATTTTTCTGTATATATCATTTTACTCTACTCAGGGGTCTACAATTTTTGTCTGTATTTTGTCTGCATAAAATTATATTCAATTAAGTGCAGACTATGATAAAACTGATTATGAAAAACATCATCTAAAACTTGTCCAATTTTTTTTTTTTCTGTTGGTTGAAATCCATAAAGAGAAACATATCAAGGCATTCCTTTTTCATTTCAGAATCAAGGTACAGAACTGCAGTCAGGGAACAAAAATACAACACCAGCGATAAAAAAAAAATAATAATTTAAACAACAATAACAACAACAAAACAGTCAACATATTAATATACTTGGAATAAAAAATGACTTTTATGTAAAAAATGTTTAGTGTGAAGATCTGCTATTTTCCACTTTTAATTCTTTCCAAAGCCTAGTTACTAAAATCTCTTCATACAAAACAGTATGCTTATGGTCTTCTTGAAGCATGCCAGTGCTGCTTGCAGGATAATTAGTCAAAGATAATTAGTGGTACCCTCTCCCCTTAAAAGCTTTCTGTTAAAAAATAGTTTTTCCACTCTAAATGGAAACTTTATGAGAGGGAAAAGAAAACCCACAACATAAAAAACAGCCTCTAAAATAAAAGAGTTTATGCACCATGTAAAGTTCCAAGTGCCTTGGTAAACTGAGGCTTCACGATGGACTTTGTCTCTGAGGACCATGATCATTTCCTTTTCTTTTTTTCTTTCTTTTTGTCGTTGTTTTGGTGGAGGATGTACCTCAACATTAGGATTTATCCCATGTTTACGGCTAATTCTTCAGCCCTGGAATCTTTTATCAAACTTTCAATCTCATCTCAGTTTTTCAGGAAAAATAAATATTTTCCTATTCTGCTAAGAGACAATTTTATATTGAAACATTTTCCTTTTGCTGGATTAAGGTTTTTTTAACACCCCTAGTAGATATAAGAAAATGTCCAAACTTATAAAAAAACAAGTGGAGAGATCAATGACGCTAATCAGTGATTTTGTCCCCCTACCCAAAATAAAATAAAATAAAATAAAATAAAATAAAATAATGTTTTAATAAGGCCACAGCAATGTAGTGATACACTTCTACTCAGTGCTAATTGCAAAAACTATAGCAAAATGAATGATATTTCAAACATAGCAATGTGGAAAAATATGTACAAAATTAATTGTCTTGAATATTCTGTTAAAAGGAGGAGTGGAATAAGTTCACTCCAGAACATTGGAGATTATGGAAGAGCGGGTTATAATAAAATCTTTACATGGGCTGGGGTGTTTTGCTGTTATGAAAACAGCACACACACTATTCTGAAAAACCCTTTCTTCCCAACACATCTTGTTTTATGTATACTCTTGTAAAAATAAGATAAAATAAAACATCAGCCCAGAATCAAAGCACTCCTCAGCAAGATGAGGAATATGTCAGCAGGTCATCTATGATGCATTTATATTATATACTGGTGAAAGTACAATAGTGTGGAAACAACTGAATATCTCTTGAACTAGAATCTAATCTGTTTATTTTTGTCCCACTTTGGCATTATAAAAAGGTTTATATAGCAGAAAGACCAATAACATCTCTGTATTCTTAGGAGAACATTAAAACCTACTTGTTTACTGTATGCTACCAAAGATGGGTAAATTATTCAAAAACATTTGAGGGTCATGTTCTCTTTGTCTCTGATAGCTGTTCAGTGATGCCAAACAAACTACCAAGAGGAGGGAATAAAGACAATTGCAGTGAAGTAGTCGAGCTTTGCTGAATAGGTTTAGGAGCACTCAAAGCCACTTCACAGCAACCTTCACAGTTTAGGACAACATGCTATTTTGGGTAAATATAGACCAGAACAAAGGGTTTGCACCAAGAAGGAGAAATGGTCTTCTGTGACCTCTGTCAAAAGTAGTCTTATGCAGCACATGAAAGAGACACAGCAAAATATGGAAAAGACAAGGCAAGACAAAACAAAAGGATCTTCATTTTCACTCCAAATTGTAGTTGTGAATTCTAAACAGATGGATAAACAGTTTTGAAACTGTACTTAAGAAGCACTGTGGCCCGATAGTTCATTGGGTGCTCAACCATGCATTGGATAAGCACACAAACCCTTCAGCGTTTTCATTGATAAGAGACAAATCACCTCCTGTCACATTTTCACAACCTCAGGAAAAGTTGCTCTGTACCCCAACCTGTTGCTATGAGTCTTCAGAACAGAGGAAAATACTGATCTATGAAAACATGGGATAAAACTACGCTACTAGCAAGCTTTAAGGAAGTCACTTAAATTGGTCATATGCGCCACTCGGACTTTCTAGCAGTGAACGTTACTACCTAAACTCTCCTGTAACATCACACTGTCTTTGATTCCTAGATATATGCACAATACACCATTTTAATTCCCTAATTAAATATTACCTCTTCTTTTTCCCCATTATTTCTGTTGCTTTTTTTTTTTTTTTTTTTTTCCTCTAGACTCAAGCTACATGATGTATTAGTTGTTAGCTGGAAGTTGCTCTAATGCATGAATTCTTTTATTCTCCTCCCAGCCCCATAAGGATAACTGTCACCCTCACCAGCTGGTACTATCTAGATTAAAAATAGACATCAGCTGTGCAATTGCAAATTTCTCCTGAGGATACCAGCAGCAGGAGAGTTGACTACAATTCTTCATACAGACAGCATCTAGAAACATATTAGAAATGTCATTCCTCTTATCTTCCAAAGCTCTTAACACCACTCACTCCTGCCTTGCCCTCAGTATCTATTTCCACCATCTCTTCAGGATAATCAGCTGCCTGCTACCAATTAGTCTTGATAAACTAGCAAGGATATAGTCCTATTAAATTTCTTGGAATAGCTGTAAGGGTTTTGACTGCTCAAAAGCAAATTATCAACCTCTAGTACAACAGGACTGTGAGTAGGACTCATTTTCCTTTTCACACTTAGACGTTTATGAAAGAATGTCAAAGCACTAAAGGTGTATATCAGTGTGTTACCTGTAAGAGAATATGAAAAGAAGATCAAGTGGTAAAAATTGCTTAGGGAAAAAAAACATAATGTATTATTATTTCAAATGAAACTTGATCAGTTCAACTATAAAAAGAGGAGATAACAAAAAATCAACAGAACAGACAAAAGCAGAGGAAGAAGTGAACTCTGTTGATGACAACAGAGGTTTCCTTGCCCTGTTCCACAGGGGAGAGGCGTTGTCTCTTCAGTCATGCTCAGGTAAATCTGCACAGAGCTGAGCTATGCTAGGTCAGGGGATTGCATTCTTTTTCTCTTTCTCCAACCTTGATCTTCCCAGAGCTGGGGCTTCATAGTGCATAGTCAGTGCCAGGCTGTTGTTCAACATCACAAAATGCTGATAATGGGAATTATCTTGGTGAGGGGTAGGGGAAGCTAGCATCCAAACTGCATGTTTAGCAGGGATTTTCAGTAAAGCTGCCTGCAACACTGATCCTTAGTGAACCATGTGGGCCTGTTCTGGGTCAAAAGCACACAGATTGCCTGCTAAGAATATATTGGCACTATCTCCTTTTAGCATCTTGAAATGGTCAGTGAGAAGCCCACTAACTTCCCTTCCTAGAGTTGTTTAAAATAATCACTCTGCATGTTCTGTATATCCACACAACACCCAAGGTCTAGAGAAATTGGTGTCAAGCAGTATCCATATTTATGGAAATAAATTACTTATCTATTCAAAGCCCAAGAAACAAAAGGGGAAAGATAATTTTTCACGTCTGTTTGATAAGTGGGGAAAAAAATGTATACAACTTTTAAAATACATACTACCTTGCAATAATTTAATAAACTGTGCTGTCATCTCATAAAGAATCGGGATGGTTGCCATGGTAACGAAGATTATCCTTGCTGCTGCTTGATTCTGTCAGTTTTCTAAACATGAATTCATAATATTTAGGATTTATTAACAATGTGTCACATTGATAGAGATAAATTACATGCTTTAAACTGGCCATGTATGTCTTCTATGATATTATAGCCGCTTTGTCAACTCAGCAATAAGATATGATGTGATTACTAGAAAATTAAAGCTATTTGTCATAAAGGATGAGGCAGTATCAAAACTCTCAGAACAGAAAAAGTCTCAATAGAGTAATCTAATGTGTTTCTTTATTTTAAATATTTTTGGAGTTAGCTAACAGTCACTGTTTTCTGTCTTGTAAATTGATCAAGATCAGCGTATATTGAAACTAGATTTATTTGTGCTGGGAAAATTTAGGTTATAATGCATCAGAATTGATGTCTTCCAGGCTGCAATATTTCATGATGGTTCTAACTATAATGCAGAGTTTGTGGAGAGATCCTAATGATGGCATACTTTGCAATATATAAAAATACATATACACACACTTATGAAGTTGTATTTCACTTCAAGGAATTTTTGTAGGGTTTTGTGCAATGTATGGTATCCTAATTGCAGCAGAAAATTAGATGACATTCTCAATGCTGCTGTCTAGAAAATATCATTTTATGTGCATTACTGAAGTGTTTGTGTCAATAAGTGCCATCACTGATACCATGTTAGGCTAATTTAGATGGCCAGTTCTACAGTCATTGTTCCATATATATTTGGCAGTTGAAGAAGCAATAAAAAATTCACTAAAATCACAGAAGTTTTAACACTTTTTTTTTTTAAATAACAAGTATTTATATATTTATTTATTTTTTTTACAAGAAAAAGATGCCTATTTTTTGTAGTGAGACACATAATAGGTGGTTGGAACACAGTGGAGTTGAGTAACCTTAAGTCAAGCAAGGAGAGGAGGAGAGGACAAGGGGCAGAAGTTTTAAACTGAAAGACAGTAGATTTAGATTGTAAGGAAGACATTTTTTACAATTAAGGTGGTGAGGCACTGGAACAGGTTGCCCAGAGAGGTTGTGTATGCCCCCTATTAGGAGATAGGCCAGGATCAAGGCCAGGTTGGATGGGGCTTTAAGTAGCCTGGTCTTGAACCATTCCTACTGATTGTTAGAAAACTAGTTTGTGTATCCTTTTAAGCAGAACAAGAGGGAAGTGTTTGAAAATTCAGTTACTGGATTGTCTTGGTAGATGGAAAAAATATCCTCATACAGTTGAAAAAAATAAAAATAAAAATAAAAAAATCCAAGCTCAGCTGAAATACAGTAAATCAATACAGCATGATTTCTTCCTAATCATAACCTTTGAGGTTTATAGAACAATAAATGAACTACATAGCCAGGCTGCAAAATACAAGGTGAAAATAGAACAAAAGTCCTTTTGGTTCATTGACATCATATAATTTGCTTAGTTATGCTGCCATACATAGACAGCTAACAGTAATACATATTTTCGTCTTTGTTTTCCTTTATCTCCATGAAGTAATGTCCTCTCTCAAGGCTACATAGGCTGATGTTACAGCATAGTTGTTTCTTGTGAACCAGGCAAAATCATTACTTCAGCTATGATTCAGATGGCTAATACTATCCGATAAAAACATCTTGTATTTATTTAAAATGAACTATGCACAAATCAGAGTCTTGGAAAGAGAAAATACCATTTTCCATTATATCTCTTCGGCAATGTACATTCTGTTACAGCCGGAGCCGATAACTAATGGGATAAATGGAAGATTTCAGTTGTCTTCAAAAGGCATTATAGTAGCTCCTTTGAGTTGAGATGTAATATACACTTTTTTTTTTCTCCCTTGGATTAATTTTGGTGCCAGAGTTCTTGTTATTTAGATTCTGCAGACCAAGATCCTAAAATACAGGGTAGCACCTCCGACTCTGGTCAGATTTTATGTGTTGTTGTCAAAGGTTTATTTGATCCAGTATTTTATGCCAGTTTTCCACTGCAGGAAAATATGCATATTGCCTAATCAACCAGAGGCTCTGTTGAGCCTTAATGGCTTTACTGGGCACCTCTCATAAATGGCCTGTATATTTCTACCACTGTAAGCAAACAGTGCTATGCAAGCTTGATTTAATTCTGTTTTTGTTGGTGGTGGTTTTTTGTTTTATATTATCCTGGTTTTGACACAATTAGGACAGTAGAAATATATAATATAATATATAATATATAATATATTATTATTATATATATAATATATAATATAATATAATATAATATATATAATATAATATCTATGTCACAGGTGAGGATTTTTTTTTTTTTTAGAAGAGATGGCATAGCAAGGACATGTAAATACTATACTGTACCACTTTCTCTTCTAACAAAGCAGTTCTTAGCTACGGGATTTATTAAATGTGCTTTGGTATACAGCATGATTAAAATGAGTCAGTCATTCTTGGAGACTCTGATCCCTAACTTGGGAACTTTTATCTCTGTTTGTAATTTTTATCCAACTATATAAGTCTATTTTTATTGTGTGTTGGAGCTACCAATTGAGCATTTGAGCTTTAAAAAGTTAGAAAATGTAGTAAAAAGAATATTTACCTTCCAAAGGTAATTCTGAGAACATAAAAAACTAATCCTGGCAAACAAGTAGACAGACAGAAAAATGCTTAGTAAAAGCATGTTTTGTGTTTTGTTTTTTTTTTTTTTTTTCTGATTCGTAGTCAACATATGTTACCATATAGCAGTTACAGGTCAGCAAAACCTGTTCTTGACTTTAAAAGCAGTTATATTGCTTAATTTAAATCAGAATAATTATTAAAGTCATTGACTGTTATGATTTTTGTCCACGTGTATTCTGTATGTATGTATATATAGATATAACTGATAATTTAACTTTATTGTATATAATTATGAATATGAAGATGATAAAGTCATGGCTATGCTATAATTTTTGAAGCACTTATCTAATTTTATTAAAAGAATGCATCTGATATTTTCCTGTGTTAAAATTATTTTAATATGGATAAATAAACTCTACATTGTTTTCAGAAATCCATAAAGGGAAACCAGAGAGACATGAAAAACGAACACCAAAAGGTAACATTATTTTTTTGTCTGTTTACTTACATGTATGCATATAATATACACTGTATTCGCCAACCACATATTTTACCACTGTTCTATTATAGAAGCACTCAGAAGCACTGTGGTTGGCACAGTCTGTAAATAATTAAAATTTCATGTATGCCTTAACATTAACAAATAATGTCATTTTATATTTGTTGGGCTATATTATAAATGCACATTCATAATAAGATTATCTTGTCCATACTTATCCAGGAGTCTTTTTGTAGCAAAGGTGCAAGAAGGTAGAGTGTTGATGAACATCCTCTAGTGCAAAACACATGAAGTGTGTTGGGCAAGGAAGAAAACAAATTTATAGGCCAGTGGGTGCCATCAAAGTTAGGAAGCACTAGTTAAGAGTGAGCCAGGTGTGTATCAAAGATAAGAAAACCTCCATTATAAGAACCTACTCTCTTTCAGAGTGTTTAATCTCCTCTAACTGGCACTTCCCAAAATTAACAGAGGAACTGGTTTGGACTGGTTTTCAGAGGTCAGGTAAACAAAGCTTCCTGAGTTATTTGCAGATTTTTTAAATTTATTTATTTATTTATTTATTTTTGTCTAATAAAACCTTCTCTGGAAAGGTTAGGATACACAAAATCTGATGAGCATCTCAATGATGCACCAGTGTCGTGCTTAGTAATCATAGGAGGAAGCAAGAAGTAAGCTTATTAAAAATAATGTGTATATACATACACCCTCTCTCATAAAATTATATTCATTTTATATGTATATTTCTTTCTAGTATTTTACAGCTCTAGTGCTAGGTTTCCAGTTCTGTGCTAATCAGGGTCATCTGAAGTACCCAGAATTGTTTCCCAACTATTTAATAAATCATGTACCATGGAAATGAATTTTTTAGGGTATCAGTGGGCTAGCTGGTCAATAATGAACTCAAATCCATTAGCAAAGTATCCCAGATAGGGAGTTTTCAAGCACGGTATTCTAAAAACACAAATGAAGTTGCAGCCTTGACCAAAGCAGCCTCCTGTGTACCATTCCATCTGTACAGAAATACTTTGCTTTACATAGAAAAACATTAATGTGGCAAAGATGATCACAAAGATATTATAAGATGCTAGGAAAAAAAGCACTCAGGTGTCGTTAGTTAAGTCCCTTTATGAGTATGCCTTATAATGCAGTCTTTAATTACACAATCAATTGCAGAAGTGCAAGACAAATATATTTTTTTGGTGTTTGGTTGTGGTTTTTTGTTGTTTTGTGTGTGTGTGTGTTTTGTGGTGGTTTTTTTTTTTTCGGGGGGTGGGGGGAGGGTCTCATATTTCATAGAATCATAGAATCACAGAATGGTTTGGGTTGGAAGAGACCTTAAAGACCATCTACTTGCAACCCCCCTGTCATAGGCCAGGACAACTTCCACTAGACCAGGTTGCCCAAACCACCATCCAGCCTGGCCTTGAACATATTATATATATTTATGCATATATTTATGTATATTTAGTCCTCAAAATGCACTTTGCATGCAGTAGGAACAATTACAAGAAAACATTCTGTCTGACCTCAAGCTAAAATATGATGAAGGCATGAATCTGTAGGGAGATTTGCTCTTACCTTCTAACGTACCTCCAGTAAGCATGGGTAAATATAATCTTTTATTTTTTTTTTTTTTTTGATAGGAAAAATCTAGAAATTAATGCATTTTTTAATAGAAACAAACATCCCAAACAAATTTGAGTCCTCCAACCACAAATATGGGGATGCTGGAGTTATAAAAATAATTTTAGACATATTTTTGAGTAGTCAAACCCCCTGAACTGAAGTCCCAATAGGGAAGCTGCATCCATAAGCCTCATTTTGAAAAGATTGTACTGAAATATCAGCAACAGGTACAATGAATGGAATTTCCAGATAGAACTGGATAAAATTATAAGAAAGTTTCTTAGAGTATTAAAAGCCAGGCGGATTTGTACCCTAATCTTTGCCTTTAATTAAATATTTTGATAAACTACTAATAATGAAGTGTATTTTCATGATTGCACTTAGTCAACTCTGAAAAGCAGAAATACACTGAGAACTGATTCAACAAAACATATTTTCATGCTTAAGGGCAGTGAAGTTTTGTTATTACATTTTGTGATAACATGTATATGTTAAGCATAAATTCACTACAAAATAGGGTCTTTACAATTTGGTATTGGATGTATTAGTGTTTACACAAGGCCCAACAGCACCCTGAGCTATGTGAGTAGGAGCGTGGCCTGCCCATGGAAGCAGGTGATTATCTCCCACCATGCAGCATTCACGAGACCACTTCTAGATACCATGGCCTCCCAGTATAGCAAAGGTTTTGGGCCTCCCAGTATAGCAAAGACATGGATAAAATGGGATGAGCTCACTGTGGAGTCCCTGACATGATGGGGATTGGAGCAGTTGTCCTGAAATGAGAGGCTGGGGACCGGGGCTGGCCTGGCCTGGGGCAGGCGGCTCCAGGGGTGACAGCACCCCAGTACCTGCAGGAGGTGGTGGAGAGGAGGGAGCCAAAGACACAAGGTGGCTCAGCTGTACTAAGGGAGGTTCAGGTGGGATACAGGGAGAAACTTTCTCCCCATGGCACAGGCTGCCCAGGAAGGCCACTCTGGAACAGTCCTTGGGGTTTCCAGCCTCAGCCCTACACAGCCTGGCCTGTCCTCAGCGCTGAGCCTGCTGCCCCAGGGCTAGGATAGGGGCATCCCCAGTGCCCAGCCAGCCACAGCTGTCCCACAATTCCTGCAATATAATAATATATACTGCTTTTGCAAGACTTTGAGAGCTACAGATGAAGGCACTAAGACATAGGTGCTATAGCTTTTATCACTGTTGTTGCCAATGAATAAGAGGTAACTATCCAATATTTCAGCAACAGGGAACAGTAACGGAATATATTGAGATAAAAATATATGTGTGTGTAATTTCTGTCAAAGAGAGAACCTAATGATAACCCAAATAGACTGATAAAAGAATTTCTAATTCTTATGGAAAATAGATATTAGCAATACAATGAAATAGCCTGTACCACTGGAATAAAAATAGCTCATTAACACAGATTTTGAGAAGTCATGGGAAAAGGTTCAGAACTGCATTAAAATATACATTCATCAAACAATCTTCATAAACTTCACTTACACCAACAAAAAGAATTCCCCACACTAAAATCAACATAACATCATCATAACACTGAAAAAGGTACTGTGGCTTTTCCTGTATATACTTCACTAATACACTGCTGTTGGAGTGAGGAAGAAGACAATGTGGTGATGAAATGCTACCTCTGACAGTCATACATTTAAAAAAAAAAAAAAAAAAACAGTGATTTCAGCAAAGACACTCATGTGCCTCTGAAATTGGTACTATCCTCTCTGTTTTTGGCAGAAAGTATCTCTGAATTTGACCTGATTTCAGAAATAGATTTCAGTCCCTTCCAAACTATTTCACTTACTATGCATAGCACATATCTGTCCCTCCTACCCTAATCACAGTAGGGCTGTACAAGTAATGCAAATATTAAACATCGCAGAATAAAGCTGGCTGTGTTTTAGCATATGGATAAATTATGTGATCATGAAGACAAATATAACGTGTCCACACAATTTAATTTTCTGTAAATAGCAGTAAATTTCTGTATTTGAGACAGATAAATAGGTAAAATGAGTTGGACCATACAGATCCACACTGTACCAGAAACCCAAAATAAATTGACAAGATTAGCAAGTTAAATAGCATGTTTAGGTTTGATGCAGGGGATGTGTATCTTGATTTCTAGACTTATGACTATAGATACATCTGAGGTCACTATAAACTAGGTTACACGGGTCCTGGTAGCAATACAGCTGCAGTGTCTCAGGCACAGCTGTCAAGTATCAGTTCAGCCACATGGGCTGAGAGCAGCCCAAGGTAAAGCCAATGCTTGCTGGTAAGTAACTTCACCACCACCAGTAGCTGGCAAACTTGAACATCAGTTCAGATGGGTGAAATGCCCTCTGACTGCTGCAGTTAAATCTAACTTTAAATTGTATTGTAATGCACGAGAAATTGTCTTGCTCTTATATAGGCATTTAAACTTAGTGTTGAAGGGCTACATCAATCTTACAGTTTGGTGCTGCAGAGCACATGCATGCCTGGTGCCAGTGATACCATTTGGGGCAGGTGTGGCCAAGTTCCAGGCAAGCTTCTTCCCTCTTTACAGGTAATTGAGGTGGTTTGTAATGAATGCAGGTGCCTTCACAGTTCCCAAATTTCTGGGATTTCCTTAGAATATTGTTTAGGACTTGGAAGTTTGTGCCCCTCTGCAGATCAATTATTTATTTATTTATTTATTTATTTATTTACAGGGGGTTCCTTCAAGAACGATTAAGTTATAGCCATCTAAGGTTACTTGGCTTCTGAATAGCAGTATCTACACAGAGATTTAATGTTGTCTGACTAATGCACTCTAACTTCATTGTATTAGTTCATTTATCTTAACTTTTGTGAGTGCTGCTCTGTGGACAGGCACTTAGTCAGTTAGTTGGAGCAAGCAATCTCTACTGCATGCATTTTGCACCCATCACCTACCTTTATGCTAAGCAATGAACTTACTCAGCTGGAAACTTTTTACTTAGCTTAGATGTGGAATTAGTTCCTCCTTATTACATCCCTTTGAAGTTGCTTTTTTTTTTTTTTGGGGGGGGGGGGGGGGGGCGGTAGGGTTGGAAATGTTATCAAACACTCCATCTCAAACACTTTATTTAAAAAAAAGTAAATTTCATCCGCAATCACTGTCTTCCATTCGATGCAAATCAAATATCGCATTAGATGATTAAAATTTGGAAAATATCACATATACATTATGCTTCTTTTCTTTTTTTATTTTATGTGAAGTAAACAGAAATATTTGATTAAACTCAGAATACCTTGTTAAATTACCTTAAAAAATTCCATTATTAACTCCTATTTTAGATTATTTATAAATTTAACACACTCCAGTCATGAAGGATGAATCTTTTCATGCTTGGCTTTTTGCCTCTGGCTGAATTTTCATTCAAAGTCATATAAAAATGTTTCGTCAATTTCCAAAATCTAGGTTAGTGAAAATTAGGTTGGGGTATTATATTTTTTCCAATGCTAAAAACAGTTCATTCTGAACTTATGCTTTTTATTGGTATTTGCAAGCAAGTCCAAGCAAATTTCTTTAAGTTGTGAGAAAATTTTAACTTAGGCAATTGTTATGAAAGCAAATGTGTTGTTATTTTTCTCTGGATGAACCCAATATGCTATTTAAAAAAAAAAAAAAAAAAAAAAAAGAGAGATGATCTTTTAATAACTTAATATGTCGTAAAGCAAATAAAATGGTTGAATTAAAGTTGGATGAGCAGTTTTAGCTTTGGCATTTTTCAGCTGAAGAGTGCTTGACTTAGCAGCCTTAGAAATATTTTTATGCGCTTTCTCTTATTTTTTATATATGCAAAAATATTTGTATTAATCCTAGGTTGTTTCCCAAAAACATGGCTGTATGGCCAGCCTGCCTTATTTCTAATTCCAACTTAATTCTTTCATCTAAGCTCTGGGAACTTTAAAAAGTGCATGCATTAAGCCCTTTACAACAGAATAGATATCCAGGTGACTAAATCTGGAAAAGATCTGTAGACAGTGAAGTAATTTACATGAGAGAGTTTTCAGAATGACATATAAAGTTGAACATGAAAGCATTTGAAGGGGAGAATACAGAGTTAATGTAGAAAAGAAAAATCATATTAAAGTTTGTCAGATCAAAAGCTTCAATGGACTTTGGTGTCCCTGGGGTGCTTTGATTGAAGACGTAAAAATGGCCAGTCATTACAGCTGTGAAACATGAATCCTTTAATTTTTGGCAACACCTGCCCTTTCCAGATAAGGTTCTACCCCAAAGCCATAGCTCTGGACAGTATCCATATGAGGTAATGGTAAATATTATAGTCTGAGATTAGCAAACTCTGAAGCTTTGGGGATATCAACACCCAGGATAGGGCTCTTGGATTAGCCAGAGATAGCCTTCAGCCTATCATGGGAAAGAGACAAATAGTTTATGCTTTTGCCAGCCTAGTCTCTGCTTATCCACATTCCAGGCTTCTTGCACAGCTATGTCAAGCTTGTTTTATTTCTCAAGAAGGAGCCAACTGATCTCTTTGTGTTTTTACCTTGGAGTCCACACAAATATTAATATTTCTTTGCATTTGTGCCCTCTATAAGTTTTTGATCACTTCAAGGAACCTTAAATTGTCCACTTTAATGTCTGCTGAGATTCAGTTTAGTTAGTGTCTTTCAATGCTTGCTTTGGTTTCTTCCAAAGCTTGAAACAGGGAGATGTTATGCAGACTTGGGGGGGGGAGGGGGGCGAGGAACACACACACATATCCCCCCCCCCCCATCCCCCCAAAAAAAAAAAAACAGAAAAAACAAAAACAACAACAAAAACTTTTTCAAGGATAGTTTGCCTCCCTTACAGAAGTTTGATGTTCAATGGCTAAAAGACAGTTTCCTTATGCCAGTCTCTTGCTACACATTTCAGCTATATTTTTTGACATAGTGACTATAAGGACTTCTGTCCAATATACATAAGTTCTTGTTTAACTACCATTAATCATCACAGAGCTATTTGCAAAAATCTGCTGCTGTCCCATCCAAAATTGACAATGCACTGATTTGAAATATGTTGCACGATGCTTGCACTTGCTAATACAGATGCAAACAAATAAGAGCATGTTAAGAGCACGTTACAGTTTCTCATACAATTCACAGTATAAATTCTACAGAATATAGTGAGAGAGCAGAGTGTTTTTTCTTGGTATGCTACTAGATGTCCTAAAGCAAGTGGTTGACTTAAAGTCTGTCATTCATGCAATAATATTCATTCAATGTTATTGCTTGTGTGTTCTTCACAGCCTCTTTTTTTTTTTTTTAAGTGTAAATTAGCTGTCCAGATTCCTTAAAAGCTTTGAAAAATCTCCTTGCAATCTCTTTCTTATGTTTTGCTAATTGTTATCAACAATTATTTGCCTGTTATGACTGGAAATGTATTTGAGTAATGCAAACACATGTAATGACATAATGAAATTATGGAATGTTTATAATGATTTTTTCTTAAAGACATAGATCTATTTTTTAATGAAGAGATATTTAGCCAACAAAAAATATGCTTGCACATCTATGAAGTTACATTTGCTGCAAAGCTGATGAAATTAATGTATACAAAAATTTTACTGTATTTGTATATAAAACTTGCAGTTGTCTTCTAATCAGGGTTGTGTTTTCTGTGGTTTACTTGTTGACAGAAACTTGAACATTGCAAAGAAAATATTTTCTCCCTGAAATTAACAAAAAATGCTGGTCTTTTAGAAGTGGAGGTTGACAAGGAAAGTGTTTATCTATCTAAATAACTGGGATATGTAATATAACCATGTCCATAAATATGGTCTAAAAGTTGAGTGGACAGCAGAGTCCACAAGGATTCAAATTTGCCTGCTTTCAGCAGGACACGTAGTTGACTCTCCTTGAAACAGCTGTTCTTTCTTAAGTTACTCTTTTAATAAAAGAAATGTAGTCCTATAAATCCATCCCATGGCTGAAGCAACATCTAAAAATAAAATAAAATAAGAAAAAAAAAAAAAAGAGCATGGAAAGCAATATGCTAACCATTTATTTATTTATTTATTTTGTTAAGAATAGAAAGCAATGTTCTCAAGGACTGAAAATAATTTAATCCATCAGAAGCCTTAGATCCAGGGTGCCTGTGTAATGGGACCAAACCAGATTGCACAGATTAAAGTTGCTGAATAATCTCTTATGTTGCCAAAATATGGTCCAACATTTTAAGACTTTTTGCAGTAAATAATATTTCTCCTGGATCTGGAATTAAATATTGACATTGAGAAGCTCTATACAAGATCTAGTGTCTGTTACTCCGAGCCAAAATTTTACAGAAATTTTCTTTAATTGTTTTGGTGGAATAATAAGTGCAATACATAATACCTGGAGATTACAGATTTACTGTTTTATTTACTTTTTTTTTTCTAGTAATTCACAGAGACAAACCTGAAAAACAAGAAAAAATTGAAAAGAAGGAACCCATGAAAGGTATGTATTTAGCATTTGATACTTTTGTTTGTTTGTTTGTTTTACCAGTGGATTAAAACAGTCTGATCTATTGACTCTTAGACCCATTTGGAAATCCCAATTATGGATGGAGGAGGTGTTATGAAAGCTAGCCAGAAGGGGAATGAGGATTTTAAAAGCACTTTAGATTCGTCACTCTGCAGAAAGGCTAACATTATATTCATAAATTAATGAATAAGTTTGTACTTGATTATTAACTTTTAATAAAAGAGATGCCTAGAGCATAAATAGGTGTCTTTTTATTCTTCTTAAATAAATCTAAGAATAATATTTATCTTTGGGCACATTTCAGAACAAAATGTAATGACTAAATTATATCATACAGGGCATGGCCACTTGAGGTGTTCTACTTCAGAGACCTGACTTTAAAAACACATTTCTCCCAGACTCAGACGTGCTGAGGGAGAGTGTTAGAGAGGATTTGATAATTTTCTGTTGGTGTATTCCAACAACAAATTACAGGCTATCTATTGTAGGAGTCAACTTCCTTTCCACCCACAACTCATGAAAATGGTACTTAGAGCCACCATTTAGTTTGCCTCTTGTGAGGCATTTTTAGGCAAAAATGGTATTTTGTTGAAACATACCTACTTGTCAAAACACTTCAAGATTCTAATGAACATTTCCGTTACATAAAAGTTTGATTAATAAGTCTCAGACTGGAGGAAGAAACCAATTCAGGAAGAACAACAAGACCAATGCCCATAACAAATCAACCAAAAGAAGGAAAGATCCAATATTCAACCACAGTTGATTCATTTCAGACCAAGTCTCGTAACTGAAGTGAATGTACACCTTCTTAAATCTGTGATTGACTAGGCTTTTTTAGTTGTCTCTGATTGGAGCTTTTGCATTTATATAAATAATTTAAAATAACAAGACTGACTCTAGAGGTTAATGAGAGACACGTAAGTTCAGGTCTCTATTTGACTGAAAATTTATTACTAAAAAATGGAGTGGTTTTAACAAGGGACTATTATTCTGAGATTTGGCAAAATGACAGAGCAGAGATTATAATGTCCCATATTATAACATGAAAGTGTCATTAAGACTTTTTTTAGTGGAAAACTTGGGAAAATCTTTGATTTGCTTTGACATGAGAAGAAATTTTAATGTTTTTAAATGTTTCAAAGAACAAGAAAAAACATATCCCAAGCAAATGAAGAATAATAATTATAAATCTTAATAATGCCATCTGTGTACCTGACGTTACTTGTGTCTAGATGCTATCTCAAGATGAATGTATTAGGTTTTTTTAGTGAACTGTTGCTACAATTACTGCTAAAACGCTACTGCAGGTAGAGTTTCCCTGTAATCACTGTACTAAGATTATTTTCAGACTATATAATATATTTTAAAATTGTGGTTGTGGGTATGTCTTTCTAAGGCCCATTTCATTGTGGTGTGCCTGAGAAACCCAAAATTTTTTATGAGTCCCTGTATTTTAAATGTTTATTTTCTACTTTTGAAACATTTATTTTTCAGGTTTGGCATATAGATTAAGTAACATCCTATTCTAACTTCTAATCAACTTCTGTGATGAAGTTTAGGAAAGTTATCTAATGACACAGAGAAAGTACCCTTAGAAATGACTCAGTCAGATATGTCAGGATCTCACTCTGAGGTGTTTCATTACCGTATTGGTAAAATAATAATAATAAAATAATAATAATAATAATAATAATAATAATAATAATAATATAAAATAGTGAGAGCTTGAATGCTCCTTGCTCTTCTACTTTTGTTTCTAGTCAGACATGGAATTCATGGTACTGTGAAAAATCTTCCTTATTTGATCCTGTTTGACAAAGGAGTTTTACTAAACTGGAATGAAATCCCCACAGGAGATAGAGTTAAAGCTATCCTGTAGTTTCATGGCTGATTTTTCTGAAGTGCTGTTAAAGCCTCATGCTTATTTTCCATTGTCTTGAAAATTATTGTCAAAAATCCTAAGAAAGGTGAGTGGAAAATATTATATGAATGAATGGATAGCATAATGCAGTTTTCATTGTCAGAATGTTAGTTTTTACTTTGAAGCTAATTATGGCTTTGGGATCATCGTTTGCCAGGAACTGATCTCAGCCAGTGTCTGTTACTAGCTATCCACATCCATTACTAGCTATCCATATCCATTGCTAGTTATCCACCTCAAGCCAGCTGGCAAGTGACAGAGACATCATTTGTGCATGTGACACTCTTATACTCCAGGACTGATTCCAGTTCTAACAAGCCTCTGCCTCATAGAAAATGGGGTGATCCAGGTGATGTCCTACTTCTAGTATAGGCAGCAGCATTTGCTATGAGCTCTGCCTTTGTCCTTGACAGTTTTCTGAAAAACTGCCTTCAGGAACAGGCAATTGCAAGGGATGTTCTTACTGTAGTAAACAGCTGGGGAATGGTACCATGGCTTGAAAGATAAGCAGTAACTTGTTAGCCACAGTTGCCTGCTAATAACCATGTATGATGCATGCTGTACAGAAGTGCATGGGATAGCTCAAGAATAACACAGCTTGTCATTTCATCTCCTATGATTTAACTTGGTATAATTGTTTCTGATTCTTAAGTTTGTTGTACAATGGTGGTGGTTTTTTTTTAGATGTATGAATGCATTTCTTCTTTCCTAGTGACACATAAAGACAAAACGGAAAGGCAAGAAAAACCTGAAAAAAAGGAGAAGCATACAGGTATAGATTTCATGTCAGGATTTATGTTATATTTTGGGGTATCTCAGGACTAAATGTCTTCTTCACTTCCATTTATGTATCCTCTTGACTGGAAAAATGTCTCCTCTTGACTGGAAAAATGACTAGAACTTTATTAGTAAAAATCATGATGTAGAGGAAAGGGTTTTAAACATACAGACTGACTAGTATTTTGTAGACCTTCTGGATTTTTTGTTTGGTTGGATTGGTTTGTTGTTGTTGGGTTGTGTTGTTTGTTTTTGTCTTTTGTGTGTGTGTGCGGTTTTGTTTTGTTTTGAGAGAGAGAGATGATAGATAATATATTTTTTACTCTGGATGAGTATAATCTCCCAGTAATTTCTGAGTATTTCCAACATTCACAGTAGGTATGATTTCTAAGAAAATATAGTCACCCAGGAAAAACACCTAACATGAAAAGAGAAAATGTAATGAAGCAAGCCATGTTATAAAAATAAAAGTCAATTATTATTAATAATAATAATAAATAAATAAATACATTTTAAGTACAATACTGATCAGGACTGTTCCATAGATATGGAACTATGAATTATGGAACAACGGGCAGGACTAATCCTTTAAGTAGTTAAATATTCTCTAAGTAGTTGCAATAAATAGGTATCTAGCACAGCTTTATCTTTAACAATTCAAACTTTCTTTTGAAACATCATTACAAGCCTGGAGAGTACGTAGAAATGCTCATGCATACACTTTTGTGTTCTTAGTGTAAACTCATATGCCGGAGTCAAATAGGCAGATGAATGTTTTTACATGCCTGGTCCCGGTAGGGTATCTCAATGCATATGAGCTTGTACAAATGTCAGTTCTTCACACCTGTGGACAGGTTACTGTGTAAACATTAACCTGCAAAAAATTAGAAGATCAGAGCCCACATTGGAAAATATTTCAGACTACACATGACTCAGTGACTATTGCACAAATCAAGTGTATTCTAAAACCTGAGCCAGAACTCTAGTCTCTATAGTGTACTTTATTTCAATTTGTAAAGTGGAAATTAAAAGCAAACAAAAAGCCCCAAAGAGCATTAGTTATAATGCCATTGCAATTACATTTGTAATTAATTATAGTGTTTAATCATTCGTAGCTGGAAAAAAATGTTAGTTATTATGTAGGGTTCAGAAAGTCCTTCAGAAATAAACCAAAGTAATAAATAAGAAAACTCAATAATGAACCAAAGTGAACCATTAAAAAAAATAGTAAACAACATAAATACCCATGACTTTTTCTTTCTTGACTACATTCTTTCATGGTATCACAGTTTTGTCAGAAAGGCCATTCCTCCCTCAACTGATGACAGACCTCAGCAATGGTACATGAGCCTTTGAAAGTTCTGGTCGTGTGTTTTGACATCAGCAGCAGATAGTGGCAGCTGATTCAGTCTTACTGTTTCTTTCCATGGCTAGCCATGGTGACTAGATTATTCTTATGTCTCTTCTCCTTTTTCTTACAAAGCTGCAACATTTATCATTTTTAATAACCATTAATATTGTTGTTGCTTATTTCTAGCTATTCACAAAGAGAAATCCGAAAAGCCAGAAAAACATGAAAAGAAAGCACCTTCTAAAGGTAATGCTGATTATTATTGGATTTTGTACAATTTTAGATTTTTATCACTTATATACTTTGGAAGAGTGTGGAGATGAGAATTTAAAGTTTAAAACTCTTCTAGTCCCCACTGTATAGTTATTGGGTGCCCTCACTTTTGCTTGAGCAGGTCTTAATCAGCCTCTGAGTGAAGTCTTGAACAGCTTTTATTACTTCTTCTGTTCTCTTGTTTTGATGCACAGAGTTAATTATGAATCATTCTCATGCAGCTACAGAAATAAACCCATGACTGTTATATTTGCAGTCTTTGATGTATTTTCCTCAACAATAAGATTCAGTAATTTGCCTACAGAGAAGGCTTTGTCATGTGTAGCAGTTTTCAGTCTAGTGTTAATGGAGTGCAAGACTGTATATTGTCTCTCAGTCTGTCTTCCACCATACCCCAAAATAGATCTTCATTCTCTGGCCTTTATTTTTTGCAGTATTTTCATTCCAGTACATGATTTGTATTATCTTCCACAGCTGAAGTGGCTTTGGTACATCTACTAATTATTACATATATTCTGAAGCATTATCACGTACAAGAGGTCATTCCCAGTGTTCTGACTGATAATTCCATCTTTAGCCATGATTTGGACAGGGAGATTTAAAAATCCATTCATCTTGACTTGTTGTGCCATTTTTTTAAGACTAACATTTATTATTGCTTGATATTTTTTGGTTTTGGTTGGTTGGTTGGTTGTTCCCTCTGGAGTTTTTTTTGTTTTCTTTTTTTTTTTTACATGCATCTCTTTGCATCTCTTGAGGGGGAATGGGCTAAAGTTGCACCAGGGGAGGTTTAGGTTGGATCTTAGGAAGAACTTCTTTACTGAAAGGGTTGTTAGGCATTGGAATGGGCTGCCCAGGGAAGTGGTTGAGTTACCATCCCTGGAGGTCTTTAAGAGACGTTTAGATGTTGAACTTAGTGATATGGTTTAGTGGAGGACTTGTTAGTGTTAGGTCAGAGGTTGGACTAGGTGATCTTGGAGGTCTCTTCCAACCTAGACGATTCTGTGATTCTGTGACTCTGTGATTCTTTTTGGAAACCAGATATTTCCATAATGAAGTTAGGTTCTAGTCTTTGTCTCATATTTTTATTCAGTTAAATCATGAAAAAAATACTATGCAGTGTATCTAATATCAGTCTTTTATGGCATTCAAATTGATGATGATGGGGCACATGAATTAATTAGGTTTGATTTGAATCCGTTCAGACAATATAGATTCAATTGTACAAATCGGGCTTTATTGGATTTTATCATACTCTAAGTAGAAATGTGAAAACAGTAAGCAGAAGAGAAGAAAGAGAGAAAGTGGAACAAAGGCTAGTCTTAAAGACTTAAAATAACCTGAGGGGTAGCCATCATCCGGTTTGTCTTTAAAATTAATATTTGGAAGATTCTTCTGCTTTCAGTGTATAACCTGAAAGTGTAGGATTTTTTTATTTTATTTTTTTTTTTATATAAATGAAATCACACTGAAGTAAACTTGAGAAAATAAATTCCCACAGTGTCAGAGTACTTTTGAAAAGCAAATAACTTCTGAGAATCACTGAGATACTCCTAACAAACAGCCAGTCTGTTTATCCATTAATCTTCTGCTAGCTAACCAAATAATCGCTCAGAGCTTTAATGTATTTAATAGTAGTCATGAATCTGGTCACTAGCCGGAAATTTTTGTGAAAAATTAGTCTTCTTGCTCCTTTGGCCAGTATTACAGCTAGGGAGATTACTGCTGCAATCTATGACATCTAGGCTTGCTACCCTGTGTTGAGTAGTTCCTAAGCAATATGAATCCCTGTAGGTAACCAGTGCTCTACAACAATCACTGCTTTTGCTGGTTTTTAAGGCGCATTTATGCCCATAATGTGATGATCTATCCATTTCCCAGGTTAACCTCCATCTTGTCTGGGTTCTGCCCCAAACTGTATAAGCTACTAGGAGTGTAGGGCAGCCATTTCAACCTTTTCGAGTCCCCTAGGAAATGCGGATTTTCTAGTCCAGGCCAATTCAAGGGAACAGACATACCGTCTGCTACTGTCAGCTGCTTCCCCCATAATCAGGAGATTTTTTTCTTCTATGCTCAATAAAAAAAGACTTATTCAGTCCCTGCTAAAGGCTCCAGAAAACTTCAGTGATATGAATGCTTTTTAAAGACATCATCTAAGAAACATCTATTTTATAAAAACAAAACCAAACTTAATTATCAGTCCATATAGGTAGCAATTCCAAGCTGGGATTCAGTTAGAGGGGATGTTGCTTTTATGCAGTTATCACTTGAAAGAAGTGTAATTAACTGTCAAGGCTCCAGCAATGTTTTGCTCCAGCAATGGGTCCAAACCAGCCATGAGAGGAAAACTAGAAGTCACCACGTAAAGTTTTGACAGCCTTTCTGGGACATAGCAGTGTGTGTTTACACAGTGTATCCTGTGCAGACATGAATTCACTCAGGCTCGACTGTGAAGTGAGCACCAGATTTGTGGCTAGTGAGCCCAAGCTAAGCCCCTTTCTGTGAGACTAGTGTAGTCACTCAGCTTCCTGTTGGCTTGAGCAGAGGAAGAACAAGCCTTTGTCTGCTCAGAGCTTGAGCAGAGCACGTTTGTGTGATCTGGAATATATAGTGTAAACATTCCCTAAATATCGCCAGAACTGTGCGACTGACTTGGCTTCTGATTAAGTTATTCTCAACAGATATTTTGAAGCTTTTGACCCTTGTGAACCTGAGAAAAAAAACTAAGAAATTTACGGGGGGGGGGGGGGGGGGGGGGGGGGGTGCGGCAGAATAAAAGGAATCCTGAATTGTAAACTTCCAGAGACGTTGCGGTGTTTTAGCAATATTTTCTCTTTTTTTTTTTTTCCTAATATACAATTGTACTCATTTCTAGGAATTCAAAAAGACAAACCTGAAAGACATGAAAAAGCTGAAAAGAAAACTCCTCCCAAAGGTATTTATCTATTTCTACTACCTTCTTCCTTTCTTCCTTTCTTCCTTTCTTCCTTCCTTTCTTTCTTTTTCTTTCTTTTTCTTTCTTTTTCTTTTCTTTCTTTCTTTCTTTCTTTCTTCCTTCCTTCCTTCCTTCCTTCCTTCCTTCCTTCCTTCCTTCCTTCCTTCTTTCCTTCTTTCCTTCTTTTTTTTAACTGAAATTTATATCAAAGTTCATAAATTTTATTTTATTGGAGCAGAGAATATAATGTGTATGAAAAATCTTCTACATGACACTATAATTTGAAATAATCAAAATCTCTTTAGAACATCCAGGGATTAGTTCTATGCATAATCCCTTTTAAACCTGTTGAAATTTCAAAGACTGGAATTAAAGTAAAGATATGAACTTCCATTACCCTGAAAAAGAAATAGACCTATTTGTAAGTGATATGACATACACATTTTCTCTATAACTAGTTAAGGAACTTCTTTCTTCATTGTCCAGCAGTATATTTGGTCATATAGCTTTGTTTGAAAGTAGGAATTATACCTGTCCATTATATCTGTTTTCTGTATGTTTATCAGAATTGGTAGAGCTACTCAGCTTACATATTGCTAAAATCAGTCTGGTCAGCCTAGTGGCTTAATAAAAATACAAGTCCAGAGGCTTACAGAAGATGTGGATTTTGTAGCACTAGAGTTTTCCATCAAGGCTGGAGACATTTAAAGCTATGAAGAAAATAGATTTGTGAACATGACACTAAAGTGTTTTGTTTAAAACATATTAAGTTGTTTTTATCTACTGTTGGATTTTCCACTGAAGTGAACTAGAAACACATAATGTCAGCATCCATGTCTCAGATGAGAAAAAGCAACTGATCTATAAAGGTGGAAGGAAAAGTTTATGTCTCACCAACCTCTGTGTAGTGTCAGCCACTGACATTATACAATTTGGTAATTCTGCTTGGAAAACTCGCTCTTATGCAGGGCACATCATTTATTGTCCTGTCTCAGACTAATCTTTCAAATTGGGGAATTGGTGTGGAGAGAGACTCAAGAACACAAGACTCCTTGGTCAAAGGCCTGGAGTTAATACATAAAAGTGACCCTTACAAACGACTGTGCTTTAAATCAACTACACTTACAGCTTACAACAGTTTTGCTCTGAATTTTAAAGTTGTTCAGATTTAGTAGTCAGGTTTTAATATGCTTGCCTTATGACCAATATTTGTTCCCCTAGTTTATGCCATAAAAGTTAGCATGTTGTCATTAGATTAGTGTTATTTATCATAGCGTATTACCTAGTATCAGCCAAAAACTTGGTACAGGACTGAAGACAAAACATGCTTGCATCTAATATTTCTGTCCATGTCTGTTTGGCTTGGAGGAATTATAGTTTTCGTCAGATCTAAGCAAGGTGTTGATGATGAAGGAATGCTCCTTAGTAATTGCACAATATTGTTAGTGTTAGGTCAGAGGTTGGGCTAGGTGATCTTGGAGGTCTCTTCCAATCTAGACGATTCTGTGATTCGATTCTGTAATATAAAATAAATTATATTAAATATTATTTTGAGGGAAATGAATGACACTGAAAGTTTTTTTTCTTGATTACCTGCAGAGGAGAAGAAAGTAAAGAGCACCAAAGTGGAAGCAAAAGTTAAAAAGGAAGTGAAGGATGGAAAAGGAGAAGCAAAGATGCCTGAGAAGGTCAAGCAGACAGAGACTAAAACAACAGAAGTTGGGTTAATAAAGGCCAAACCGAAAGTTAAGGAGGAGAAAGCACTTCAGACTGTAACTAAATCAGAAAAGAAAGGTAAACAAAACCAGGAGGAAGCAGATGAAGATCTTAAAAAGGTAGTAGGAAAGAAGGAAAGAGGATGAAGTTAGACCTAACAAGGACCAAAGTCCACCCATGACAAAGAAAAGATCAGTACAAATAAATTCTAGATGAATCTCAGATTTCTAGATGGAAACTATAAGGAATAAACTAAGTTTAATCTAAATAACTGGAATGTTCTAACTGTAATGGCTAAAGATTCATTTTACATTATTCAGTTTGCATCCTACTTTACCAAGGACCAGTGTCTCTTCAGATAGGCTGGAGTCTTCATGGATTTTCTCAGAAGAATCTTATGCAGTGTCTATTGCAAGTCAAGTTACTTTGGAAAATGCCAACTGTCCAAAAACCTGTTGGAAATTATGTTTTGTTTCTACATCTGAATATGTCCTCATTTACAATAATGAAAGTAGCCACAAATGAAAGGGAATGTAATCATTTGTATTACATCAGAGCGTGTGAGGCATTGTCATGTAGTGTATGACATAGTGATATGCCTGACTGATGTAATTTGATGTGATGAGGTTGCAAATTTCCCCTAAAAAGGAAAGAAATTCCATTAACCTGGTGAACCTGGTGAGAGGAAGAAATTAAGTGATAAAACAAGGAATCAACCTGCATCAACACAAAATGCAGGTGTTAGCTGTGTGCTCCTCTTTGTCAGAATCAGCCTGGGATCTTCCACTCCCAAATTGCACTGAATGGTCCCTTGATTTTCCTGTGGCTATTCCATGGAGTTAGGTACAATTTTGTATGAATGAAGGCAGCGAGACCTGCCTTTCTGTAACTGTCATACTGAAGACACAGGATTATTCTGACATTAATAGAATCAGCTCAGCGTTGTGTGGCACACCTATCTGATCCTTTCAACTGATAACCACAGGTAAATCATTATGCCTGAACATCAAAGCAGTCATCTCTGCCTGGATATCTGAATCTGCCTGGGCAGATCCTCTCAGAATTTCATAGCTATCTGCTCTGGACCCCTTAGGAGTTGTCTAAATTATACATTTCCAGAAAGCTGAAAGGAGAGTTAGAGATAGGCTCCGTTCTGACATGCATAGTGTGCTGAGCTAGTATTTCTTAACATTTATTTGTATTTTAGTTAATTTTGGTTTTCACTTGAAATACTGGAGCCTTTGAGGCATAAAATTGAAGCAGCATCTTTCATGCTAATTGTTCTGACCAAGAGGAAAGTTCCACAAACTGTCGAGTTCTTGTTTTTTGTTTGTTGTGACAAGAGTTTCAGTGCACAGTTGGACCCACTCCATACTGTTCAGGTTAAGGTTCTCAAAAAGCAACAATGTGCATATGAGGCACTTTACTCCCCGACAACAAAATGTTTTTAAGTAAGTTGGGGTCAAAGATTACAGAGAGCAATAGAGAGAGGGTGTTTTGTTTTGGTTTGTTTTGGTTTGTTTTTCCTTTAAGTGATAAATATTAGCAAAATGATCCATCAAATATTAACAGATCACTTTGTAAATCTGCTTTAGAGTGTGATACCAAGGACTGTACACTGAAATGTAGTAGGTGGAAGAGGGAATGAGCAGCCGCAGTGCAGGAAGGAAGGAGCTTCTTAAACTGTTCTTTAACACCAGGGATACATGTTCAGTTTACATGTTCAGTTCAGATTACACGTTCAGTTACGTTCAGTGAAAGCTGCCTTTTTTGCTTTTGTCCTTCCTTTTTCCACCACAAGCCGCTGCTGTCCAACTGGATACTCTCGGAGAATTCAGTTCTATATTCGAGTCCCCCTGTGACCCAAAGAGATAATATTTTTTAAGTTAATATAGGCTTGCCAAAATTTCCTGATCCTGCAGTCCTTATTTTTCCTTGTTCAAGGGAGTAGTTCTTCCAGCTTTTCTGCATTAATTTAAAAAATATAACTGTAATCACAGAAGTATTGTTATGATGTCCTTACTGTTACATCATTCCTTAAGCAAATTAAAATTTAAAAAGATAGCTTGTCTCCCATGGTAAATCAGGTGAGGTCGAATGACAAAGATCTATGACTGTTTTTATCAATAAGAATTTTGTCCTGAATATTGAGGTGAATTATTAATGCTCAGGTGAATATCTGTGCCACTATTATAGACTTATGAAGTGAAAACTATAGTGTGAAATTCTCTTTTAAACAAGAGAGTTTAAATTAAAATGAATTTTTAGCCATGAAGTGATATTTGGAAAATCATCCCCATTTAACATTCCTTATATTTCAGTCTTTGCTGATTGGCAGAATTGGACTTTCATGGAAAGTTGCTGTGAACCTCATTATTTCATATACAGTAAAATGCTATTTTTATTATTCAGTTTAATGTTCTGTCTTTTATTTTTTTTTAATAAATCCCAGTTTTCAGGGGCTGAGTTACTAAATAGATATTACAATGAGAAGATTAATATGTAATCTTTCTTAAGTTTATTCAAATTACATTTCCATGGGAGGAAAAAAAAAAAAGTCGTCTATTTTAATCCTTGTTTATATTACTGTGATTAAAGACCAGATTATTTTAATATCAATGAAATGGTATGAACTGCTAGTCCCTCAGGCTATGTCTGTATCATATCTTAAATAGATCCAGAACAGGCTTGTGGTCTGTACTGTGACTGTCCCCATGCAGCTTATGTCCCCACACAGTTTTGCCCTATTGCCATTTAGCAGTTTCTTATACAATGCCTGGAACAATCCAGAGTTTCTTCCCAGTTGGCAGTATGGGTGAAGACAACTCCTTTTAGCAAAAGAAGGGCAAGAAAAATTCCAGTTTGTGGGCATGAGCTATGCCTTGTCATTTGCTCTCTTGGCTAAACAATTTTATTTATTTACACAGACGTAACCTGATTATCTGACTCATTGAGGCTCTATTTCCAAGTGTGTTGAAGTCAGTGCAATCACTTTGCTGAATTTAGATGGGCTTACTGAGAATACAGATTTACACATACTTGTTTTCTTACATACACTCTTCAACTTTTTTCCCCCACCCCCTTTCAGAAAGGGCAGATATTGCAGCCAAATTCTTTAGATTCCTTAAGGATGGAATCCAAGACTGGTGCCAGACAGAATGATAAATTTGAATTCCTAAATACAAAAGTAGAAACCATTATGAATAGTCATTAAAAGCTTTAAAAACAGTGTTTATAGTCATGGCACTGTTTATGTTCTGGCAAGTTCACCTGAAGATCTACAATGCTGACTAGAAGTCACCTTAGTAACAGGAAACAGTTGCATAGGCTCCTGTGGGCTAGTAGAAAGAAAATGGATAGTATATAAACCCTCCTAATTTCTACAGCTGCACAGGAAATCATACCAGAATAACAACCACATAAATGCTTCAGCATCAACTAATACTGATGCTCTAGTGAATTATGTAAGAAAACAAATAGCGCAATTTTATATACTTAAAAATATAATTTTGTATTTAAACCAACAGTTATGGTATTTATTTTTTTAAGTATTTCAAAGTCTGCATAACTTTGTTTTGAAGTTGGCAAATACTTTTTGGTTGGTAAGTGGATTTGTAGGTGACTAGGAAGGAGGTGCAACTGGAGATGGAGAGAGAGATGCAACTTGTGTAGCTTAGGAAGTATGGGGCAACAGTCTAGGACATATGCATGAATGTGCTTTATCCAAGGGCTATTGTAAACTAGCATAGCTAACCAGAGCTGACATTTAGTCACCAACATTAACTTTCGAAGATAATGTCCCTTGGAGTCCACTGGGACAATGTTCTATTTTCTGGCAAATCGGAGAGTACAGCAGTAATATTGCAATTCTTTTGCACTCGGTTACAATTGGTAATTTTCTTCACCATTCTTAATGTTCGCAATTTTGATCAAGGTCTTCAACTCTGCCTATATAGAGAAGAAATCAATAGACAATCAACATTTCTGAAATCAGAGTTTCATTTAGATACCAAAGTCTAAATTTCTGAATAGCATAATTTTAATATTTGGATATAATATATGCATTATATATATATATATATTTAAATAATAGTGTTTGGAAAATTGTGTGGTGAAATGATAAAATTATCTGGAAAAATCTCATTGCTACGGAAGTGTAAGTATACAGTTTATACTCTCATTCAATAAATTTACATATTGATTACATAGTTAAAGCAGTATTAACAAAATACTGTGATTAAAACATTTATTGAATTTTGTATTGTCTGACAGAGGCTACTTAAAATGGATTCTCAAGGATATGAAAAAGTCTTTGGGCCATGCAACTGTTTGCACAGTGCCTGTGTGGAGAGCAAGGCTGCACATTGCTGACCTGTTCCACACACTGCAGGCCAGAGGTTGGTAACTGGGGCACTAGTAGCTCTGGAGCTGGGAGACTTGAATTAGATCTAGACTATAAACGGTCTCTTTCTGAGAATATGAGTTACTTCAAGGCCAGGGAGAGAAAATATCCCCAAAATATGACTTTGCATTGCTAAGCTTTATTTTCACTGTTAAATAGAAACAAACTTTTATATTTGCTTTCTTCATTACTTTTTTTTCCTCTTTGCTCTGTTAGATCAATATGCATTCTGTCGCTATGTGATTGACATGTTTGCGCAAGGGGATTTTTATCCAGGTACTTTCCTACATCATTGAACTCTGTTCTAATATTCTTCTGTTCTCCTGAGAGTTTCTGTTCCTTTATGCATTAAAAGTGTGTTTTGTATTGTTGAAGGTCTCACAAGTGCAACAAAGAGTGTGCAAATAGGCTTAATAAAGCATAAGAGCTAATGGCTGTCTTGTTAAAGCTTTTAATTTAGTCTACCATGCATGAATTAAAATTAAGGTTATGTTAAAAGTAGAGTCAAATTAAGTCTATATAAATTGCTAAAATATTCCATGCTTTTTTTTTTGCTTTTTTTTTTTTTTTGGCTGTGATGCAAGAGGAAGGAGCTTATCATTAATATCTTATTGTGTTTTTTTCTTAACAAATAGTAAACATTAACCCCAGAATGCTTCAAGAATAGAGAACCATTGTTGTTCTCAGTGTATAAAATATCTTAGCTGAACCATCACCTCTGTGTTTTATCTTCCCTCTTCCCATATCTCCATGTTCATCTGTTCTAATACAAACAATTCTTAACAAGCAAACAAACAAAAAATGAAGCTAGAGCTACTGATAATGACTGAGAATTGTCTCATAACATCACATCAATTCAGTTCACCCTGACCTTATTTAATTGTCATTCTTCCTTCTGAAATTATAATGGAAATCGTCCTCCGGTACAAGAGAACATATGATAGAGAAGACAGAATCCTAGGAATGATAAGTAATGATATTTATGAAGAGTCAAGGATAGAATATTAAGGCACACCCTAAGCAACAAGTTTGCAAGCTTCATTTAGTCATTATTTGCTCAAGAAGCTCTCCACTGACACTCACCTGAACTGGCTGTGTTTCCTTATCTCTACCTTGTAGCTTTGGTCTTCTCTTGACGTGTCTAGGCACAGCCAAAGTTAGGAAGCCCTAAGGATGTAGTTGAGAAGCACAGACTCTCAAAAGAGGGAGAGTGAGGACACAGATTTTTATGGATGGAAAATGAATAACCTTGAGATTTTGCAAGGAGATGGTTTGTTTGGCTTGTTCTCAAAGAATGAAATGGAGAGTGGTGATTGAATTAAAGGAGAGAGAAATATTATATCACTTCTAGGATGATTTTTAAAGATAGCCAGTTATAAATGGGTGGACTGGTCTTCATCTAGTCTCAGAGTGAGAGAAGCAGAGAAGCATTAAAAACAAAAACAAAAACAAAAACAAAAACAAAAACAAAAACAAAACCTTCCAGAGACCTTCAGTTATGCTTTGATTTAAAAAGAAAGAAAGAAAAAAACTCCCTGTAGCAGATGTGATTCACACATCTGTATGATTAATAAATCACAACATGAAGAGTTGCATGGAGCTCTTCAAGATCACCCTCAGAGTTCTCCTGACATCTGCAAGAAGCTTTGACACGTGTCAGAGCGCTTTCTCCAGACAACTCCCTGGGCTGTTTGGTACTCTCCAAAGGCAGAGCAGACCTGCTGTTGGAAGGGAGTTTTGGAGAAGATGGCTTTTCATTTTTGACCTCTCCAGCCACAAGGAAACTGTGAAGACCATGAAGGGGAGCAGGGACTCTGTAGTGAGTGGAATTTCAGAAGATGAAAGACACAACCATCTGCTCTTGCTTTCTGATGTTTGCGTTGTGTCACTTCACTGTGCTATGACAGAGCTTTTCTGAGAAATCACAGGGTAAACAGCTGAACAAATATTCAATGGACATTGAGTGTCAGTTAGCCTTGTGGGTAGACAAATAGAGAGACAATTCAAGACCCCAGAAAGTGGAAACAACTCACAAAAATGCTTAAATATAGGTGGAAAGGAAAAGGGTAGCTCCTTAACTTAGGATCTCCAAAAGTCCAACAGTGCCTATACTTGTAAAACAACTGCTTTTTGACATAAATCATTTGTCTACATATGAAGTTAAATGCTGTGAATGGTTTTCGTGACAGAGCATGATATATATTTGTAAGAAGTAAAATAAAACAAAGCCTTCAAAACAGGCTTTAGTCAATTCACAGTCTGTGAAAAACTATGCTGAAACATCCAGACCATGTCTCTGAGAAGCAAGATAAAGGCCAGGTATGCCCAGCTTTGTGCTCTCTATAGAAATTGCTGAGGAGTGTGCCACCTAACCACACCTCAGTTAGTGTTTGTTACTGCCTTTCTCAGGCAACATGCTCATTTCACACTGGCCTTTGTGAAATGAAACATGATAATTCATTTTCTTGAATAGATAAAAGTGGGGAAAACAACAGAACACCAAGTCCCTTTAATAGCCATAATATCCAATTAGCTTTACAATCTGATATATTTTATCCTTTTGTCAGTTTATATATTTTATGTTAAACTACATTGTCCAAACAAAGAGATCTAAGGCAAATTCAGCTAAGGAATTTAATTACAGTCACCCTGACACCACAATACTTTCAAACTAGGAATCATTTCTGTCAGCCCCACTATTACCATTTGTGAAAGAGAAAAAAATATATATATAATATATATAAAAATAGAAAATTCCTTTATATAGGTGTATTGCCTATTATGTAGAATATTTTAAATATTTACACCCTATATGAATTTCTATCTTAGTGACTTTCATAAGAAGAGTATCCTGCTCATTACTTTCTTTAGGCACAATACATGGATTTATATGTCAATAATAACAATGCCATTCAGTATATATTCTTTGATGGTATTTTTGGAATTTCTGTATTAGTGAAAAGATCATTTTATTTACTGGCAATATTATCTGATTTTAGGTTTATGTAAATTTTATACAAGAGTATAAAGAAAAGTAGACCATTTAACATAGCATTTTATAGTTACCATATAATTAAGAGCAACACTTAGATTCTTGCATTTCATTAATTATGTACACATTTTAAAAGATATTAATACATTTTGACAATAACCTGAATTGGAGGTCAGTTTACACTCTTGCTTTGATTTTAAGAAGTGAGGCTGAAATGTTGTTCATTTACTCTAAGCTTTGTTTTGTTACTGTAGACTTAGCTTTAAAAAATGAATGAAGTATAGGTACACTGTACACAGTGGATTCATTGGAAACTATAGAAGGGAGAATTTTTGCTAGGCTGATTCATGGAGCATCCACATCCACTTTCTTATTTCTCTGGCCTGTATTTGTCCCTGACTTTGAGTATTTTCATGCAAATCTTCCTGTAACTCCCAATAATTATATCAATACCAACTAACTTCCAAGACTTCAATTTTACTGTATGTAAAAGAGAGTATCTGAGGGTCTCAGCCTTTTAGAATAAAAATGAGTGGAGTTTTAGCCATAAGCTCAGGTAGGTTTCACTAGGTGAGAAGTCCAAAACTCCTTTTTACCACTCTGCTCACCTGTTTTCCCTGCAGTATTTACCACCTTCCTTTATACAGAATAGTAGAAATATTTCTTGAACTACTCTGGCAGATCAAGAAGTTGTTCCAATGAACAAGTGCCTTTTCTTTGCAGCTACCTAAAGAAGTGAATTCTTGTGTGTATCTCTCTTTTTGCATGCCCACCTAAGCACGTGATTGTGCATGTTGCATACTGCTGAATTAAGCAATAAACATCTCTTGGTTATTTTGTCCTAATGCGGCACCCTTGTTTTGCACAGGTATATTGTATATTTATGTTTGGATTTTTTATTTTTTAATCACTTGGAAATTTATTTTAAGTAATTAGTTTTATTTTGTTTCAGTTTTGGTTTAAAAACTTACATTTCACATTACCCCGGACTCACTAATTGATGCTTTTTACAGTTACCTCATTGACAACAAAGATCATGGAAAATCAGAAAGCACAGCTGTGATGTTATTTAGATATTAGCATATCTAAAATCTTTGCACTGAAGTATCCAGTGACCATCTCCAATAATAGGTGGGATGCAAATGAATGTGTCCATAACATTTCCTTTCATCAATTTACCCTCGTATGTTTATTGTTTATATCCATGCCAGGGGATAAAAGCCAAAGTAATGTAGACAATCTTGTTAATCTTATACTGTTGATAAAATATTTGCACTGAAGAAACTCAAGTTTTCTGGCACTGTGAGAGTGTATACCGATAGTGTAAAACAGTGATCCCACCATCTCATACATTTCTCCCCCTAGGCACATATGTTTATGGGAAAAAAGTATATATATGTATAATAATAAAATAATTTAAAAATTAAATTAAATTAAATTTTAAAATTAAAATTAAGTGAAATTAAAATTAAATTAAATTAAGTTAATAAAACATAAAACAAAAAATACTGTTAATAAATTCAGGTAAATTGTGGCCAGAGTCCATGAGGAATCCTACAGCCTGTTTGGTCTTGGAAAAAAGTAACATATTGAATGACCTCCATGTGCATAATTTTCTTACAAGACTTGACTCTTCTTTTCCATTGTCAAGAGCTATTCAGTCAAAGAGCAGGGATTATTTCTATAACACAAATGTGGTAAGAGAATTACAAGTCAGTGCTTGTATGATACTTGCCACCTAAAATGATTTATATAGATACTGTTATAAAAATACATCAATATTATAAGATCATGGAAATAATATTTCTGTATAAGATCTTAGAGCATTGAATACCTAATTTTGAAAGTAAAATTGTCTGCATTTACTGTGGGTGGGCTGTAGCACTGGAGTTAAATACTTGCCCTCTGCTGTACTGATAGCTAAACTCTTTAAGCTCTTGAACTATTTTTAAGTGTCACTCCTGCTTGATTAAAGACTAGGATGTGTTGTGGATATATCAATGACAAGGTCTAACTTTTCACCTTGTTACATCAGATTTACTTGGGGGTAAATTTGGTATGAGAGTAGTTCCTCTGGGGATGTATTTGATGCACTGCAGTTGAAAAATCAGTCATAGTAAATAAGAAAATAACATGATATCTGCTTCTTGTTCAGAGAAATTCTGCATGAGAAACTGTGGAAAGAGTTATAGGCTTACATGTTTCACAGAGAACACAAGATTTTTTTTATTTTTTTTTTCTAGAGATGCTTTCTGATGTTCCCTACTCAATAGCCCTCTCCCCAGATTAAAAAAAAAATAAAAAATATTTTCATTAGTGAAATGCTAGAATGAGAGTTTTGGAGCTGTGACTTCGTTTTCAGAGCTGATGGTTAATTGTCCATATTTGTTCATGAAAAAAAAAAAAAGTTTGTATGATGAAACACTTGTCAACACTTTTGTCTCCACTAATGACATAAATGAAGATGATATAATGACAGAAGCATTTATTCCACTCATGATCTTCTGGGAGAGTTCTGATTACTTTTCAAATAGTCTGAAAGGAAAGAAGTAATAAAGAGTAATTTTAAATATATGTATGAGAAGTTTAACATTGTTTTAATTATTGAAATATGTCTAATTTATTAATGAGCAAGTTTTGTAATACTTTTAGCTGTCATTTACAGTCTAAATATTGCTTCTTTACATTTCTATTCCGTTATGCAAAACTATGAGATGTCCACTGGTGTCATTTTAATTAGGTTCTTGTCTATGACTCACCTCTCACCCCAATAGCTGTGTCTATTTGGGTAAACTCTGAAATGACATTGATCTTTTAATGGGGACGTTATCAGCACACAATCCTGACACCATCCCACAGAGGCAAAACAGCTATCCATTATTCCCTGTTTATATCATCCCACTGTGAATCAAAGCCAGATGCTGGCACATGAAGCAGCATCTGTCAACACTGTTATGGCACTTTATTGTAACTTTGCCAAAAAAATTTCAAACGACTTTCACTGTCTCAGAAGCAGCTACCCAGGGAATGCTTGGCATTCTTATTCTGTAGAGGAGGATTGATTTGTTTCTTTAATAGCTCACTGCAAGCCACTCTGAAGAGTCAGTCTTATGTGATTTAAATGAGGCTAGATCCTTGATTTTAATAGAAATAAACCATTCTAATATGGGATGGCAAAGACACTAGACTAGCAAAAGTAGTCTCACACTTTTATTATTGTTTTTTATTATCATTCTTATTTCATATAGTTCAGAATCCATTCAGAATTTCAAAATCAAAGGTCATTTAAAAAAAATACTAACAGTATCTGAAAAAGCTGGTTGTATTTTGGAGAATCATCAAAAGACTCAGCAACTTTATGTTAGAAAGTAAAGTATTCAGAAAGTAAAGGCAAAAATGTGCCCCCCCGCAAAAAAAAAATAATAATAATAATAAACAAACTAACAAATATTGTGAATTAGTTATTACATTTAATGATTCATTGTCATCATTGGTTTCCTGTTAGAAATATTACTATAAATACTGATGATGGTATTTCAAGCAGGTTATAAAATGGAAGCATTGTAGAGTTACAAACCCTTTTTCAGGACTCATTATAATTTTCAGAAGTGAATTCAATATGAAAAATAGCCACAGACTAGCAATTTAAGCCAAAAGTAGCTTTATCCATAATTTTGGAGCAAAGCTGGCAAGGAAACAACTCAGAAGCCTAAAAAACAGTATAAGCCTGTAAGACCATATGTTTGCTTCTTAGAGCTTGGATGGCTTAAAGTATGAGAAAATGTACAATTCCTGAAAGAAAGAGCCTCTTTTTCAAGCCTGTATTGATTAGCTTTTAAAAAACAGTATAATGGAAAAAAAAAAAAAACACTATTATGTCTATTGAGGATTTTGCTGATAGTATCTGTATTTGGAGCACACATAGGATTAGTTATTTATAGGAATGGGATACCATTTTCAACAGAGCTGAGACTGTGTTATTAGTAAGGCTGGAAGAAAAAGCTGTCTCTGAAGTCAGGTGCATATAACTGACAAACTTCTGTTGGTAGGGTTCAGAATTTACCATGACAGATTATTCTTTTAGCAAAAATTATTAGTTTAGGCAAATTTTTTTAGACATTTCTGAAACTTAGAAAGATATTTTTTGTTGGCCATTTAAAAATGCCTCCTTCAGCCCTTCCCTTTCAAATGTTTTGTGTATTCTTAGACTAACTAAAAGTGGGACTCACTAGAAGGCTTAAGTGTTTCACAGTTTGGAATGCCTGCTCAGCAACATCTACTCAGCAATTAGTATAGTCAAAAGGAGTTTAGGATTATCTATCAGATCCATATATATGTACCTCTTGGTTCTGCCGTTTCCTAGAGAGCAAGCTAGAACTACGAAATGATTTTGTGTTTGTGATATCGAGCGCGACAAAATCTGTATTTTCACTCACCAGGATGTATATTTCTAAACCTAAAGAATCAACTACCTTTAGAATATACTTCTGAAACTGTCTTAGGGAAGTTAACTTCTAGGCAAGTATCTTTCAACTTTAATAGAATGGAAGACAGCTGAAATCTATGCAGTGTGCCCTTAAACACTTTTTGAAGCTGAATACACTGAAACATAAGAAAGAAGGAAATGTGTACAGTGAAGTGCTTCCAGTTCCCTTTTGAATTTTTTGTTAATGGCAAAACCTTTAGTTCTGTTATGGGACTGAGAGAAGTTACTCTCTTCAGCCAGCTATAGACTCTCTGTTGTCTCTTGTGTCAAAGGATGAAGCTCAATTTTAACAGGGATGGTACCTGGTCATCATACCTCACAGATAAGAGCACAGGCAGTATTACACTTCAACAAGATATATTCTCTTGGAGCACTTCCAGATTAGCAATAATTCCTCACCTTTTCTGTTCTGAAAACATGCAATGCAGAGGACCGAAAAACATGCAATGCAGAGGACAGAAGACTGTTCCTCTGTCTCCTAAGCAGTTTATGCTCTCCCTCACTTGCCACCTCCTTCTGCAGATATTCCACAGCCATAGCGGCAATTGGGTGTGGCAGGTCCATTCCTTTCACCTTCCTCTGTTTGGGTACTTCTTACTTTTGCTTTACATTTTCTTTCTGTGCACATCTTGTCAAAAAAAAAAAAAAAAAAAGGCAAACATGCACCTTCCTAACATACACCTGGAATGAGTCAAGACTGATTTTTTTTTTTCTTCATCAAGAAATGCTATTCTTCCTTTCAGTACTTCAGTTTCCTTCCTTTTGTTTCATTTTGTCCTTCAATACACTCAGTAATAGGTGACAGAGTAAATTACATACAGAGTTCAAAAGACATTCAGTGCCCACACACAGCATTAAGCCTAAACAATGCTTTTATCTTTTTCAGTTAAGCTTGACAACAGAGTCCTTTCTTTGCATGTGATATTCACTCATATAATTGCTGGAGGTTGGGGAGCACTGTGTTTCTAGGCAGCAGTTATTTTGTGAAAAACCATACATGGCGTGTGATTTTAGTCCTGGAATATTTTGGTGGCATATAGTGTCATCTTTATGTAGAACTGCAAAATGAAATGTTTGCAATTCATTGCACCTCACTTCGATATCCAGAAGTTAATTGCCAAACTCTAACCTTTAGCTGTTTTTATAGCCAATAGTATGAAATGGAGGCCTCCAGAGTACAATTTCATCCCAACAGAGATGCCTAAGATATAAAAGATGAATCACCCTTTAAAGGTACAAATTTTTATCCATTGACTATAAATGGATCCCTTGGGTGACTTATCTAAATTTAACTGTCTGAAAGTTAACTTTTAAATGTCTAAAGCTAGTTGAGAAAGAGCCTACAAACATTCAAGAAGTATACTAAAAACTTTCAAGAAAAGGTTTAATTTAAATGAAGACATAAAAAGATGTGTTTTCATATAAGATTTCAAATGGCATTATTAGAAGTAGCTGTTGGTTTAGCCAAGAAACCATCAGTGCCACCCTGAAAAGTATGAAAAGTTGAAGAAAGGATAACAGCATTTTCTGAAAGACAGAAGGGTAAAAGGAAGAGGAAAATAATTTCTTGGAAGAATATGGAGACCATTCACATTCCGAATGTACCAAACAAAAGTTCCTTGCAACGTTCCTTTCCCCATACACACACACAAAAAAAAACATAGTTTCCCAAAAATCATAGAAGAGGCCTGCAGCACAAGGGTTGGAACTTATGAAAACTAATCCCAGGACTATTTTCCAGGAATATTTTTCCTCTACAGGAAAGAGAATATTTCCTGGGAAAAGGAAATGGAGCAGAAGAATCAGAAATTAGCAAAATGGGGTTGGACAAAGTGATGATTATTTCTAGTATTAGAGTTTTTCTGCTCCAGTGTATTTCACCATCTTTCCTATCATTTACATGAAAGCAGCTTTACTTGAAATTGTTTCAACCTGCAACAGTTCAAGACATGTATACTGTTTTTCTGTAGAAACTACATTTCATGAGAAGTTTTGCATCAAACCTAGCACCATCACGTTATGAAGGATGTAGCTTTCAGTCTCGAATTTCAAAGTTCTGTATTATCAATATGTCATCTTCTTGTGATTCTCCAAAATATTACAGACAAGGCACTTTTAGAAGAAAGAGAAAGTTCACTGAGTTTATCAATAAAACAGAGCCTAACCTTCAAAGGTATAAGGTACTTAACGCCTACCTAACACTTAGCTCTCGTTGATTTCAGTGGGAGTGAGGAACAGGAGCTAGTACCCAACACCTCTGCACAATTAAGCCCTACTCCTGATATTTGATCTAATAAAATCTTTCAGCTTTTTTCCCTCTAACTTTGAATTGTGTTATTGAAATACTAATTTCAGAAAAATTGTTATAGATTCACTCTCTGAGGTGATGCTTAGCTATAGACAAGAAAAGTAAGAGTCATTTACTTTTTCTTCCTCATTCTGTTTGAGAAGTTAAAAATTTCTTGGCTTTTGATCACATCCATGTGGGCTCAGTTGGACTTCCAGTGCTTTCTGTACTAAATTCATTTCATCAAACTTCTCTAATTGTAGTGAGGGTTTATAGCATCTGTAATTTGATTTTATTAATGCCAGGCTGTCATTTAGCAAGGCTTGATGTATGCACTCTTTCTTGAAGACAACATAAAGTTTTAGCAGTCCTGAAGTAATGTCTAGATAGCTTTCTGACTTCAGCACTGGATGTTTCTGAGATGTAGTTGGACTGATGCTATTTTACAGATAAACCAGATTCAAATAACTCATAAATTACTGAGCAGTGATCCCATTGCACAGCAGTGTCTATTGCCTTTCAACATAACAGCTTATCAGTCCCTTCCATTTTGTTTAATTATTAGCAGCAAGTATTTAATTACACAGTTTTCTTTTCACTGTTTTAATTATTTTCCTGTGGATACTTCATATTGTGAAAAGTATGCATCTATACCAACTTCAGACATTCACGTTAATCATGCTAGGGATCACTGTATACGAAACCACTTTATTACGGTTATTTAGGGAGAGAGAGAGAAGCTGAATATGTCTTTTCATTTTATAATCTCTTTTTCCAGTCTTTTTGCACTCCAGTATGCAACAATAACAACCTATTATTTTCATACAATAATCCATCATTTTCACTGCCCATGGACTCAGCTCTTTGAGATCTAGCTTTAAATATTTCTAAACATAACATGTAGGATTATCTTTACCTGCTAAATGCAGGTGATAAGTAGCACAAGGAAGTGGAGACAACAGAGGGAGCTGAGTAACATGTGATGATGACACAATACAGAAACAAACTTACATAAGTTGGTATTAATAAACTTCCCACTCATTAACCCATGGCCATGCTGAGTAAAATTTGCTTTGCAATGTACAGTTCAAGTATGGAGCAAAGACTTGCCTCCAGCAATTACTGGTGACATAATGAAGTGGGATGTTGCAACACTATAAATTTGACACTTCAATTCAATTTTCTTTTAAAGTCAGGAAAGGCTGTGTGACTTAATGTATAGTGAAAAATCTCTTAAAACTTTACTCCTTAACAACTTCAATCTTCTGAACATAAGCATTAGAACAGCTTTTACAAGATACAGATTGAGGTAAAGAGGGATTTGGAGCCTCAGTGTGAAAAAACCTCTGGAAAAGAATTCTCAACAAATAAATTGTTGCAAGTAGATTTAACTGCACAGCTCCGTGGTGCAACCAAGATATACTGCATAGATTTCTGTCTGGGATCAATAAAGCTGGAGTAGTTGAAACCAGCAAATACCACTCCCCTAAGTCTGCCCATGCCTCTCTTGCTTGTACTTGCTACGTACATTTGTACCGAGTGAGATACAAACCCACAGGAAAACAAAAAAATATCAAGCAAATTCCAAGTGACTTTAATCGGGTTTGGTGGCTGCATGAAAATGTACTAACTAATGTTCACAAAACTCCAGGAATCTGAGCCAATAAAAACTCATGCCTGTTCAATTACCAAATCAAATTGAGTTAGAAAAAGCATTTTCTGTTCAGAAAAATCATTTAAAATTTATATGGATTTGCATATATACGTGCATGTATATATACACACGTGTTCATGGCTGCACATATATCTAGTATATGTTATATAGATGTAAACATATAATTGTATTAAAAACAGAGGACTATCAAGTTGCTGCTGCCTTTTGCTTGGCTTCTTGAGAAGGGAAATTTAATCCTTCCCCTACTATATTCTGAAGAGCATTTAGATTATCAGTTTGCAACCATCCTTCCTACACTTTCACTGTTAACCTAGTGGTCCTTGCTTTTAACTTAATAGGTGGATGACCTCCCAGGGGCATTAGATTATTTATAATAAGCTTGAATTTTTTATCTCTGTGTTGAGGGAGGGGAATCTCTCAATAACATGTTTTATGCATATGTTAGATACTATGTAGGGTTCCAATAGCATCTGTGCTATTTTTAATGCATTTTAAACCCAAGTGGAACATATAGATAGATTTGTCATTTTCTTATACATCATAATAGTAACTGGCAGATAACCAGTATAAGAGAATATTATAAATTATTGTATTGTAATTAGTAATTGCTGGATATACTGTAACAGTGTTTTTCCTAGGTGCTATCAACCTCATGCAAAATGAGAGTTTCATTGCATATTGGATAATCGTCCATTTATAAATGGCCACATCCTCAATGTAATTGAAAAACAGAAATGCATATTGTCTACCGGGATAAACATCTCTAAATGTCTCCTTCTATTAATAATTAATTCTATCTGTCACTGTTAAAAATTGAGTTCCTTATGGGTAATTAATATCCTGTTTTTTTTTCAGATTTTACATATTTTTTATCACTTTTAAAGCCTGTGGACTACATAAAGATTAGTAAATCAAATCCATTACACTTGGTCAAAGTGGCTGCCTCTATCCCAGATATCTATTCGGACTGGAGCCTGACCCTTGCTAACTCCAGAAATGAGCCAATGAATTGTTTAAGACAGTGCTACTTGGTATAGGTCAAAATTATCAGAGGCCATTCAAAAAATATTGTAGATTACATATGCCTGAATTCCAGAGCCGAGTACCATTCCAAGGCACCATTTAATTTACTAGTCTGCATAAAACCATCATGCTATCAGACATTACTCAGAAAGATCACCTATTTAGGGCATTTTCATTTAAGTTCCTTTCCCAAAACAAGTATTTACATTGTTCAGAATAGTTACACAAGTTCACCTCTTGATTGTCAGCTATTCTGTCTTAATGCAAAAAATTTCTTCATATTTTTTCATACACTAATACCAAGTCAGGAAACCCTTCCCCATAGCAATGACAGCCTAATGTCTGAAGAGTAACACCTAATAACAAGGGAGGCTCATCTTTAACTTCAGGTAACTTATATGTCAAAACTGGAAGACTAGACAGAACAGTGGGATTCCATTAAGATTTCAATCCTCTAAAAGCATTTTTAGCACTTACCTCATTCTTCTAGTCCTTGTTCCAAGCTTCATGAAGCATTTGATCTGAATCTATGTTTCATGACAAATGACTCTGCAAAGAGCTTGCTTACCTGATTTCAATTATTTCTACTATTATTAAGAAAAAAGGCACACCTGGGCAAATCAAGATTTATTTGAAGATATTTTTCCAGGCTATTTGAGAGGTAATACACCAAAGCATTGGTTCTGTTGGCCTGTAGGATTCCTGCTGTTCAGATAACTAAAACTTGGATGTGAGGGAGATATGAGGAAAGGTGTTTCCACATATTGCTTTCTGTGGTGACATTATTTCTCCCCCCATATCCAATTGTAATATTCTGCCATCTACAATGATTTTTGTTATTATAGAATAATAATAATTTTAGAAATATTTTCTTTAATTCCCTGAACTTTTGATTTAGAAAGGTAAATTTAAAGACTATATCAATTAAGGTCACTGCACTAGTCAAACTGGACTGATCAGGGAAGAAAGAAAATCCATATGCTTTGCTATTATCCTAAGAAATAAATTTATCCTCAGTACTTGGACATGATATGCTTGACACTATAATAAGAGACGCTATCATAAGAAAAGAAAGGTAATTAAAGTTCGCCTTGTATTCCTTATCATGCAATATATAATCTAAAATATTCATCAAACAAATCAGAAGGATTTTCTTCATCACATCTCAAACAATTTAATAAACACCAATGACAGATTTTTCACAGAGCTTGAGGACTGTAGCTTAGTTTCAATGAAGTATTCATTTAGTATCTAGTGCCTTATAGCTCCTAGTCAGCTTTGCAGCATTTTTTTTTTCCTTTCAGGCAGTGGAGGAAGCTACTCACATCTTAACATGACCTTTTTTTTTTTTTTTTTCTGTGTGGTGAGCACATTCTAATGAGCTTAAAGTTAAAACTTTCCATTCTGCATCAGTTTCCATGAGTTGTAATATGTTGTCAGATAGCTATAAACAATATCACACATGAAGGAGGTATCTGTAGCACAACTGCATGAACTAATTATACATAGAAATCTAAAAGACAAATCATTCTTTTTAGCTTATCACATAGTGGAAAAATAAAGACTACATGTGAAATCAGTAGTACAGTACATGTGAAATGAGAAGTAATAAATATGCAGTCATTAAATTCCAAAGCTGTGATGTGGCTGCATTTTTTAAGCAGAGAAGTTGTATGTCCAGTAATAACAGTAGCAATCTGGATAATGACTTCTCATGATTCATGGACTATACTGGTTGTCCACCAAGATCATTGGAAATATCCTGACTTCCTTTCATTTACATTGTGGATATGTGTCCAACTGGCCACTGCTGAAATCAAGATAGTAGACACCATTAACACTAATGGTCTGATCTACTGAGGCCAATTCCTTACTTCTATTTGTGAATTCTCTACATTGCAGAAAGCCACTTACACTTTATAACTTACAGAGGAAAGAAAAAGGTAGAAAAAAAAAGAAATTTGACTTAGGATATCCCCTTTAACATATTTCATCAAAAGAATGGATAAAATATTTATTTAGCTACTGTCCTTTGCATTCCCATCAAAGTGAATAGAAAGACATTTAATAACACATGGAAACATTAAAGAAGCTTTTTATCAGAGTGGATTGGAACCTGCTCAGAACAAACATTCTAGCCTAAGGGAAAGTTTTTGATCTGTGAAGCTTAAGCTTTTGGTGCTTAAAACACTCTCATATTAGATCATGTGGTCAATTTGCATGAAATAAATGATTTGCTTAAAACTTGTAAAACTATAAAATAGAACTTGACAAGTCATTAGCAATAAGTGGTATCGCACTGGCATTATACTAACTAACACTGGTGCAATCATTAGAAAAATGCTACTACAACAAAGAACAGGAAAATAATGGGGCCATCTTGTACTTTGACCTGAAGGTGCTAGATCATTGTCCCACACAGCAGACATCACACTGCAAGCTAAATTATTCTCTGTCCTTCTTTATCTACTCAACATTCTGAGCCACAGTCCTTTACTACCTTTAACACAAAACAATTGTTCCAAATTGTAAAATTTAACACTTTTTCCATCTAGGGATAGGTGATCTAGTTTAGGTAAAGGCAAAGAAAACAAGAAAAAAAAATTAAATATTTAGGTGTTTTTTTTTTAACTTTAATCAAAACGAGGAGAAAGAATAAGATTATTTACCCATTCTTCATTACATGTTACATTGTTTTGGTTTTCTTTGTGAAATAGGGATTCAATTAATGAAGCTTCTCATTGTTGACAGAACTTATGAGTGTAACTTTTAGATTCTTGACGGAAACAAGTGGTATTCAGCATCTTGTTAGCTTAGTTTAGAATTGCAAGATGTTCATTTGAAACACAAAATGTTTGGAAAAATATGGCTAGATATCTGGATTTCTGAAGTTTTCCTATAGTTCATTTCAGTCACATGAGGCTACAGTCATTCTGTGGTGAGATTGGTAAATATCCTTTTGTGGTTACCACCAAAACAGTAAATAGGTGTAAAACCTGAGATTTTTTTTCATTTGTTGCACAGTGCCTTCAGTACACTTATTTTGTCAGTGTCTCAACATTTTTCCAGTGGCTCAGACATGTGAGTCAGTTTGAGCAATTCTATGTGTGAATTTTTTTACAATTAACAGGTGAACTAAATTGTGTGCTTGCAAATTATTTGCCTGCAATCATACACATGCTGATGAGATGAAATAACATTGAGACCATAGCGCTCAAATCCCACTGCTGTCTTCAAGATGATGATTTTCTTACGCATTCCCCATGAGTATACATACCTTTGTAAAATGAGAGGGGTAAGTATGATAGTGCAATTTCAAAGGATCATTAAGATATTTATTTCTCTTCTGAGTCTATCACCAGTCATGAGGCATGGCTTTCAGTTTTTGTTGTAGATCTGGAGCTGAAACCTAACAACTTCATTGCATGTGGGCTCAGTTGCAGTGAGTATGTGCTAGTGCATATGACTATATTTTTATTATATTTCACAAATTAATTTTATTTCACAGGATACCCAAGAAACTGTACTTTCCAAGTGACCATGACAGGATAGCTAATAAGCATAAATAGCAGAGAAAGAAATTAGAAGGAAATAAGGAGACTGCAAATAGGCATTAAAAAACAAACAAAAAAACCCCTAAGTAATATAAAAGTATAATACATCTGTTTGTGAATACTTGAGGAAAATAAGTGAAAATATTTTTCATAAAGCATTGTATCTGGACATGTACTTAGCAGAGGAAGTCCTAGTTCAATTTTGTGAGAAAGTACAGTTCAACACTCCAAGAGAGTTGAGGTATTTCACTCAGCAGCTGGAATCAGAAGCTAGTCAGTGTTTACAGTGCATGACCTTCTTGGTACTGGTAAATTAAGAATAATCGTTGAGGATAAGAAACAAATGTTTTTTACCAGTCTTTCAAGAAGTTCATAATAAGTGGACTTGAGGGAACAACTAAAGATCATTTGCTTGACAGAAGAAAATATGCTTTTACTGTAGAAGAGGCATCATGAATATGTAACTTTATTATTACAATAGTATTCTTCTGAGGTTTTTAGTCTAATGAAGAAAAATAGATCTGTAAGCATTTCAGCACATGCTTGAGTCACTTGGTCTTTATAGATTTAAAATGTATCTCTTTAAAATAATTATGATATTTTTTGAGAAATACATTTTCTTCCTATGATGTCTAGAAGATAATAGCTTTTATGCACAATGTTAGATTTTAAACACAAAAAATTCTGAAGGGAGCTCATCCTTCTACTGAATGTGCACAGCCTGTTATTAAATGCATTAAATCCATGTTTCTTAACCTGTGTACTCGTGCAGGACATAAGGAAATGGCATCACCTCGTCTTCTTCTAGAACATAGTCCAAGAAAGAAAACAGCAGCTATTGAAGGCAAGTTTGAGTCTTTTCCTCCTTTATTGTCTTCTACTTATTAACTTGACTCTCTGTTTAATGGATTTTGTTTATAAATATAACCTGTATTACAAAACAGATGAAATGACTAGGGCTAGTTTTATGAATGGTGCAATCATATTTGCGTTACAAATCTTCCTTTCAGTAGTCCCACAGATGGTTCAGTGGATTTCCTGCATGAAATAGATTGCAGGACTAAAACCCAATCTCTAAAATTCTTTGGATGGTGTAGCTTATATAGTAACTTAGCTATAAGTTGCCATCTAACTGTAAAGCATAATCAGCATTATCCTCTTAATTTACTTTGGATTACTATTTCAGCTATTGTAATTCAGATGTGGTTTTTTTTTCTGTATATTATCTACAATAATGAAGATAATATTTCTGGCTGTATATTTATCTCTTTTGCAAAAACCACTGAAAGAAAAAATGAGAAGTCAGAGCTTACATTCAGAAGATTAAAACATAACTCTGCAATCAAATTATATTGTTTACAGTCTAATCATATCAATAAACTGGTTGAAATATGCGTTTCACTTTTAAAATGGACTATACCTGATGACTTAAAACCATTACTGCAACACATTCTTGGTCTCTATACTAAAATATTTAATATTATAAAATACATGAGTCTTTTTATGTAATCATTTATCAGATTTCATATAGTAAATTTGTTTAGTCACACCACAGCACTTACTTGTAGAGGTCTTAGTTCTATGTTATTCAGAAAGCAGTTGTGATCTAAAATAAAAGCAGATGGAGTGGCAGAAGCATAACTAGCAAATGCTACAAGGTTTGCCTGCATTTGAAAATGGAAAATGAGAGATTTTGGCAGAACCTGTGACTGAAACAAACATTTAAATTAATTTGATTTCTATAATGTGTTTATTTTCAATCAGAATGTTTAGATAAAAACAGGTAAGTGACTTACTATCTCTCTTCCCCTTTTACCTCAAATAAATATTTCTTGATGGATACATTCTTGGAAGGAGTACAAATCTGTATTTACTTTGACACAACATAATATATAAATAGATTTGCCATCCTGCTTGTTTAAGGCAAATGTTTGAACCCGGCTTATCAGCAAAAAGAAGTCCCTGAAATGTTAAACATTGTTATCCACCAATTAGCCATAACGAAAAAAAGGCATAATGGAAAAAGACGTCTGCATTTGTTGAGTGATAAACTTAATCTTTAAATATAACTGTTATACAACATGAACTAGAATCAAATTAACATTAAGTTCTTGATTTTCAAAATCATGAGGTGCATGCAATTACTGCAATTGCACACAGAAATGACTATTTATGACCAGTTACACATTTGTGGGTTTCATTAGCTCATTTATGCATGCAATTGAGGTAATTGTGAATGTAAATTAGGCAAACACCCATTTGGCAAACAAATTGTGGGACAGATTATGCACTCAGAAACATACAACTAAATACTTTTTAAGGCTCAAGACCAGTCACTAGGATGCAACACCACTCATGCAAGAGTTTTGAAGGAAAGGAAGAAGGAAGAATTACTGTGAACTGCTGTTGTGAAAAGCTGTTATATTGCACTATTGTGTGGTTTCCAAATACGAAAAGCAAGCATATATATATTTACATATATAAAGGCTTTAGGAAACTTAAACTCTGGAGCTTTATTTCAGCCCTTGGGAAAATAATTAATTATGAGACTAGCTGGCATAATATCAGAAGGGAGAAAGAGAAGTAGTCAGAGAAATTTAAATCCCTGGAATAGCTGAAGAGACATCTATCTGTGTCTTCATAATGTTTGCATACCTTTATGAGTAGTACATTGCTATTACTGAGCAGGAGAAGGGACAGGTTGAAACAAAATACTGGTTTTATTGTAAATACAAAGATAGTATTATAAATTCTAAGGACAGTGAACAGGTACAAGCATTCATTGATTGAGAAATGTACTTTATGGAAGAAAGTGGCCTGGCCTTCGATAAAAGTAACCAACCCTGAATAAAAAGTAAAACTTTAGGAAGTAACAGAATGGTTGTCACAGAGAAAAATCATGAAACCAATCTATTTAGACCTTAGGCATTCCAACTCAGTGGCATTCAGAGATTAGATACAAAACCATGCAGATGGTAAAAGCTGAAAATACTTTATTTTTTTTTTAACTACTGCCCTGTTTTGCCACTGACTTCTTAGGTAATCTTGGACCGTTTTTGTTTTCTGATAATGTGAAAGTAGTGGCAGTAGCATATGTCTAATAATTTTAAGTGTTTTATACTTTCAGATAGAAAGCTTTTCCTGGATAGTATCCAATACCCAGTAGAAATCATTCTCTGCTGAATTCATAAGGTCTTAGAAAATCAGCACATTGTTGTTATGTTTTAAATATCAACCTTTCTCTGCTTGTCACTGTCATTCTCTCTTCCTTTGCCTCCATTGTAAGTCTTTTGTAGACAGTGACTACGTAAGATAATCTTAACCTGTATTCTGTTTTGTGTAGTATGCAATAAAGTGCATTGAAACGCATGCATATGAACTGAACTTCTCAGATTTCTCCTGGTAGGAAGTCAACATGCTTTGTGCTCATTTAATCAGAAGGGAAAAGGGGAAAAAATCATTTCTGTTCCATTTCATGGTGGTTTGGCCCTTTTCAAAAAAAAAAAAAAAAAAAAAAACTTGCTGTCTTCAGATCTTACACTCAAAGTTCAATGAAGAGTTTGAAGCTTTAGGCTACAAACAGAAAAGAATAACCAAACCAAACCCAAACAAATCTAACCAAAATAAATCAAACCAAAACAACCACAACAAAAAGATCCAGTAACAACAATCAAGGGAAATAAGGAAAGGAAATTTGTGAAGAGGAAGACACTGATTCTTACTTCTACTTGTGTTCCAAGCAAAACCTTGTTTGCCCAACCATGAAGTAAAATAACTCATTTTACATCCTTTATTATATCTTCTGGAAGTAGGACTCTCATATTGGCTGACACTGTGACACTGCCATCTAGGTAGGATGCTGGTGCTTGCTGTAATTTGATTTTGCCTGTTTTCCATGGCTCTGTGAATTTTTGTCTGCAATAGGCATCTTCCTTGATTGTTGTCTTCTTTTAATTCTTTTAACTCTTGCTTTCTTGTGTTTTGTTACCCACTGACATCCTAGTGCGGCTCTGCAGAAAACATTGGTTTTCTGTGTGTCTGCTCTCTCAGGTCTTGACTTTTTTTCTCAATTCACACAGGTTTTAGCTTCCTCCATTTCCCCATTTGCCTGAGAAATAATTTCCCTTTCTGACAGTCCTCCCCTGCTGTGTTCTCAGGCATGGCTGGGCAATCTCTAAAGAAGATGCTGCAGTTAGACTAGAAATGTAAAAACTAAGCTCAGAAATGTAGTTAGTTATTGGTAAAACATCATATTAATTGTTACATAATAGCATTCCGTTGCTTTTCCATGAGATCAGAGTATCTTTGTGAGAAGCCTGTATCTAAATCCTTCTCTCAGTGGGAGGCATCTTAATGCATGTTACCTATGAACTCAGACAGCATGTTTTGTTACACAAAAGTACGTTGAAGAGCATTGTGTACCACCAAAAAAAGCTAAATAAATAAGTAAATGAGTAAATAAATAAATAAAAAGTAAATAAACAGCATCGTATCTGACTATGATCTTCCAGGTTGTATTGTGCTAAAAATCTGTGCTTGTATCTTTGAGTGGGAGAACATTTATTACAGAATAGTGATCAACATAATTGTTCTGATCTGCTAATGGATCATGATGGCTTTTGAAATATCTCCCTCCTTTGACTGCCTGTTCTTTTCCATATTGCTATTATTTCTGATATTAAATGAAGAAAAAAAGGGAAACATATCTGAAACATCTGTGGAGGTTTTGTGATGGAAAAAAAAAAAAAGATCACTGTTTGAATTCTCCAATTACAGTTTTGCAGAATGCAGTAAATTGAATTACTGTGGGATACGTATCTTTAACTTCCTCCGCAATTCCTGTGGAGGCTAAATTCTCATTGAAACATAAATCTGCATCTAACTTTGATGCTGTGTAGAATGTACACTATCTGACTATCTTAGGAAGAAATTCTAGTCTATATCTCAGTTCATGAATATAACATTAGGGGATATAACCAAGAGTATCTAAATTACTAAAGCCAATACACATTTTGTCAAAGCTTCCTTGATGTATAGAAGTGTATAAATCTTGTACAAATCAATCTGCCTCTGTACCGTCTGTCAATGACCTTCTCTTCTGTACACAGATTGTTCTATAAAATGTCTGGGTTTTTATGTTATAAAATCAATTACCCTTTAAAAAAAAATAAATGAAAGATACACTAGAAACCTTGAAAATATGTAGAATTTTGAATTTTTCTCCTGTCTAGAGCATTTTTAATAATGCTGACATTATTTGTGGATGAAAATTCATTGTCTGATAAATTTTAATCCAAAGGTAAATAAATAAGAAAAATGTTTATGTGAGAAATATAATACAGGGGGCTAGTTTTTAAACTAACCTGCTAAGAAAACAAACAAACAAACAAACCATTAGGATATCTTTAACAGGGTACTCTGTACATAGCATGAAAGCAAGTTTGGTTGGGTTTTGGTTGGTTGGTTGGTTGGTTTGGTTGATTTGTTTTTTTGTTTATTTGGAGAAATGTGGGCCAGACATTTCCATGAGTCTGTACTGAATACAGTAAAAGCTATGAAATCATCTACGCAAGATTTCAAAGTGATTTATTTAATGATTTAGATTAGACATTTAAGAAGTAAACTCTAATGATTTAGCTATGATGAAAAAAGCCTAACTCCACACTGTTTCAGAAAGTGCTTGACATTTTACTTAATAACATGAGGCTCTTTTATTCTAGCATAAGACAGAAAAATTAAACAGTAACTAAAAAGTGCTTAGCAGAATGTTGAAAGTGAATTAAAGTATAAAGCTACATATATTTAGAATAGATATATTACTATACTCTCTCATTTTTATTATTATTTATCCAATTTACTATATTGTTTTATGAAGTTTAAAATAAGCATTTACCAAAATCTTCCCAATAAAACAAAAACAAATAACTTTGAATATAATTTAAGTTTGAGTTTTTTTGTTTGTTTGTTTTTATTTTTATTACGTACTACAGGTAAGCAATAACCTTTTGCATATGATGAACCTGCAAACGGAGAATACTTACATGGATTAAGATTCTCTGCTCTTTCAAATGCTGAAATTCCATGAGGCAAATCCCTGAAGAAGAGGTCATATATTGCCTGGTCACCTCTTCTTCCTAAACCTCAGACATTCCTGCTCAAAAGCATGAACCATAAAAGGCATGATCAAAACCCTTCCCAGCACAGGTGACACAATTGGTGCTGCTGTCGATTCATGTTGCCTAGTAAGAATGTTAACAAGTACAGAGAAGGCTAACCCTGCTGCCTTACCTCCATTAGTTTGGATCTTGCAAAGGAAGGTAGTACCATAAGGTGTCAGTGTTCCCCTGGGAATTTAATTCTTCATCACAATCATATTTGCATCATATTTGCCATTAGCTGTTATGCAATGGATTTCCTACTGCTGGTCATGTCATGGAGGTTGGCATGCCAACTCTTTTTTCCATTAGCATGCATTTTCTGGCTTCGTTTCCCTGGTATTTGTACTCCTTTGCTCCCTACTGTGTTGTTTAGCGAGGGCAACATACGGACCCCTGCTATTAGCAAACAGTTTTGGTGCTTAATTCAACAGAGCTATGAAAATGGAGCCTGTAATCATTCCAGAAAGAAATGAGAAATACTTATGAAGGTCACATGAAAGCACCATGAATCTCAAGCATGATATTGCTGTTGCATACTTTCTGCAGAACTTGAAAATATCTCCATGAAGGAATCTTCTAAGCTGCCAAATACTATTTCAGATTAGGTTTTAAAAACAGTGAAATGGTTTCAATAAGCAAAATCAGGCTTTAGAGACTGCCTAGGACATCATGGTGTGCTATATCTCCAATGACCTGTGTGTCCAATTAGTCTTTCATTTGCTCAGTAAGACAATAAATTGTATTGTGTTAATCTGCTGAAATGCAAAGTTTAAAACAGAACTTTGCTGAAAATTTACATAATTTTGACCTAAGTACACACCTATAATTTAGGAAGAATGTGCAAGTGTGTGTATGTATGTGAGTTTGCGTGTGAGAAGAATTAATTCTAAGACAGCTAGATTAATATGATTTAAGATTCTTTGCTCTTTATTGACTTTTCAGTAGTACGGATGAGACAAGACAAAATTGTTTCTCACAGAGAAAATAATTGGGCCAACAAGGACACTCTTACTCAAGTAAGGGATTTTTCAGAAATATCTGAAGTCAATTTTGACTAGAAATTTAGATGTAGTTGAAATATTTTTTAGTTTCTTTGACATCCTGAACCAAGCAGAAATATTTCCTTGCATTCTTCTTTTAAGTATTATGGTTAATAAAAGGGTCCTGTGTGAAAACGAGTGACACTAATATCAAAAGTCAATGACCAGTCATTGATATTCTCCGCCCAAAGCAAAATGCAGAGGGGAAAGAAATCTCATCAAAAGTGTAAATGTAATGAAATCAAGAATAAAGCTTTCACTGAGTTCAGCAGAGACAGTCACCAATTAAAACAAAGGAAGAACAACTTTAATCTCCTGAAAACTAATAGGAAATAAAAATATAGCTTTTTTTTTTTTGAACGGTGATTTGAAATTATGACAACTTAATGTTTGCAGAAAAATTGAATGAAGTTTTACCTGTTGCAACCAGTCTGAAACACAGTATCACTGAAGAAGGTAAATCAACTCACTTTGATCTGTTTTATATGTGTGTGAGTACACACATACCACTGCTATTCCTTGTTTCTGCCAGGACCAGAATTAGCAGTCAAGAAAAACTGTTGTAGTATTTCACAAAGCCAGGCAATATCAAAAGCTTCTCACAAGAGCTTTTCTCCCAAGATTTCCTGACAACAAGGTTTTAGATAAATACAGATAAACCTTGTATACATGTCTGAACTTTAGAAGGCTTATTTGAACAAAAACATCTCCAAATGTCTGGCATACAGCCCCACTAGTTAGTTTTTGTTATTCCCAAAGCTCTCCACAAGAAGGTATCTGTGGCTGCATTTTACTACCCTCCTTACCTCTTCTTCTGAGAGCGGGTGGGATGCGCTGACAAGTACTTCCAGAGTCAGTGTCCCCGTAAGTACATGGAGCATCTGGAATGATATGGAGAGGAAAATCTCACAGCACCACCATCTTCAACTCCCTGGGCAGCATTCCCATGACACTATGCCTAGCAACTCACATGTATCCCTAAATTTAGATTCCCCTCAGTGCTGCCACAGTAAGACACTGGTCTTGCCATGTCTGCTTTCAAGTGGTGCGTTGTTAGCGTGTTTTTGTTATCTCCCCTCCCACTGTTGGCTAAGCATTAGTTGACGTCCCACGAGGCAAAAGACATTGACAAAACTGTTAAAGGTAATTTGGTTTGAAACACCTCTTTCCTGGGCTCTTTTGAATCTCACTTGGATTTTAACCAATGTCCTCAGGCCCTCATCACTTACTGAGAAATAAATAATTCTATCTCACATGCTTCTTTGCTTTAGGGCTGGTCACTTTTCTCCAGTCATTTCTTAGGAAAACTATATGCATTTGTTTGTTTTACTCTTTTCCCAGTCAAAAAAACAAAACAAAAACAAACAAATAAAAAAAAAGAATTTCACATTTTGTAGCACATCACTGCTTTAACTTAACCTTTTCATAGTCCTTAGTTTCCTCCTTGATCTAAACAAAACACTTTTGACAGTCTACAAAATAAGTTGACTAAATGCAACATCTATTGCTTGACTTACTGACTGAGTCTGTTACTTTATACTCCACCATCTGCTAATATCCCTATTTCATTCTTGTAAAGGTATTACAGGTTTTTGAAGGTGAAGTCTTTTTATTTGTATATCCCTTATACCCTGTGCATTAAGACATGGTTTTAGACTAGAGTTCCTGGTGGGGAAAAAGAAAAAAAAAAGAAAAGAAAAAAAAAAGTATACATCATTACTTGCATTATCAACTAAAAGTAACAACAACTACAACAATATTTTTTTCAATAGTCAATGGCATTTGAATTCCATCTTGTAGCTATCCCTGAATCATCAAAAACACCTTGTGTTTCCTTGTGTAACCTACTGTTCATGCATATTATGATCCCTCTTTATGCAGCTGATCCATGGAGATTTATAGTCCTGCTACTGCTCCTAGTTAAAAAAAAAAAAAAAAAAAATAAAGTACCTTCAATTAACAGATGGGGTTCATAGTTTTACAATGCAAAAGACCTGTCTAATCTCCTATTTATTTATTTGCTCTACCTCTTAATTTAGCTATGTACATATCGGAAGGAAAACCACTGCATTTACTGTTTCAGAAATGACAATTTTTCTGGTGTTAAATATACACTTAAATATGCCACAATCTAAATGTGAACTACTCAGGTTACAGGAAATAAATTTATTCAAGAAATGGAACTGCTTCCTTAAATCACAAATGACTCTTCCCATAATACCCATTTATCAAGTTTATCATCTCATTTACATAAACTTCTTTCAGTAGTAGGTGTACTTCTGTACAGTAGGTGCATCAAATGGGGCTAGATGCAACTGAGATTTGGATGGAAGCCTTGTGACTGTTTTTCCTGAGACTTGACCAAGATTGCATACATCGGATTGGGCAGCACTAACAGCAAATAGGGGCCACAGTCCTTTTATATTTCTCTGTAATCATCCTCTAGAAATTTCATAACAAATACAGATGTCTCTAGGCCCCCTGGGAACTAAATATTTCAACTCAAGACTCTGATGTTAGAAAATTATGTCAGTGGAATTAATTGGTGGACAGACTTAGCAATAAAACCTCTGCAGCCAGGGATATATTATCTTTGTACTTTAAGTTAATTGCAGTAAAAATTCCTGCTACCTTCCATATGTCCTCCATGCAAAGCTCCACTACTCAAAGCACCATGTCTCAGTTCACGGCTCTCAGGACAGATATGTCTCTGAACCTTGCTGTGATATTTGGAGCATATTTTATGTGGCAAAGCTGGGCACCAGAAGCTTGTGACATGGTGCACAAAGGCCAAAATAGTTTCTGATTAAAAAGAATCTTTTTGTTTGTAAGGACCTTGGGCATCCTGTGCATCACCTGGCACCAGAAATGTATGGAAGCGAAAGCAATTAATCTAACTGGAAGAATGGAGTAGTCAACAGCTTTACCAGAACAGAGGCTCTCAAAATAAATATAGATAGATAGATAGATAGATAGATAGATAGATAGATAGATAGATAGATAGATAGATAGATAAAAAAGAGAGATCACAGAAATACTAGCAGCACTTCAGTCTAGCTATTAGGAGTAGAAGTTAGTGGAAAGATGGAAGTATGTTGATTACATGTAGAAATGAAACACTGAAAAGTCATAAAAGTCATAGGTAGCACAGGAAAATGGAGCTGTGAAACAGTTTATGTGTAATCTAATGTTGAAGAGTCTTCAATCTTGAGGAGATGGCCATGTTCTCTAGCAAGAGTTTATGAACAGCTTCTCAAAAAGAGAGAGAGAGAGAGAGAGAGAGAGAGAGAGACTCTCACTAGGGAACCCAAGAGCTAAACAACAAGAATATTAAGATACACTTTTAATATATACACAAGAATCTTCTGACACTACGTGTGGTTAAGAAACTTGCATATCACAAAGCATGTTCATGGAAGGAAGGAATATGGAGCCTGAAGCCAAAAGCAAAATAACTTTTTTATGAAACCATCATGGACAGACTGTGGAATTCATGTACTCTATAAAAATATGATTTTTTACATCAAGCATACATATCTTTTGTTTTGGTTTAGGAAGTATGTTGTGCAGTACTTTTTTTTTTTTTAATTCTCTGTATATATTTTTTCATGCAGAAGAGAAGTCTATTGTGGTAACTAAGGAAGTGAAAAGTAAGTTTCTTCACTTTTCTTTTATCTTCATGTTAGTATATGCAAGCGATAATAGCATAATTACTTCTAGGATCTGCTGGCTTCTGGAAACACTCCTATACCCAAAATAATTTTCAAGCAAAGAAAAGATTTTTGCTTGAAGGCTTGTGCTCCCGTGTTTGTGACATTTTGTACAGTAATAAAACCTGTTTTTTTTGTCGTTGTTGTTGTTTGTTTTTATCCACATAAATCCATAATAAAGCATCACCAAAAAAAAAAAAAACATACTCTTATAGTTACATTACCTTTGTCAACACCCAAAGCCATGCAGCACAATCTGAAGATGACAAATTTGCCTTTTTGTTGATGAGAATTTTTTAATATATTATTATATATTATTAATAATTAATATTATATATTAATATTAATGTATATTATATATTAATATATTATATTAATTTATTATTAATAATATATTATTTATATATATATACAGACATGCGTACATATACGTGAAAATAGTTGAACTTCTCTTTCCTTCTTTAGAAAGAAAGGATGAAAAGAAAAGGACTGATATAAGGAGGTCTGTTACTGAAACTAAGAAGAAAGGTATGGTTTGGGAACATTTCTTATTGGTCTTATTCCAATTTTTGACTCAAAGCCTATTGTTGTTTGTTTGGTTTTGTTTGGTTTTGTTTGTTTGTTTGTAGTCCCATGCTTCTGTCTCTATATTGTCCTTCTCTTAGTTCCTTAATCATAATTTGCATGTTACTGTTTCTTCTGTACCTGATGTCTGATGTGTTTAGTGGCTGATATTTTCTGAACAATTTTTCTGACTAGTAACACAATACTGTCTGGTGGCCAGCTATCTGCTTGTCAGACAATTTAGCGAGGTCCCTATAAATAGCAGAACATGGTGATATTACCAAACACAAAACTCACGGGCATAGCAACGTATCACTTGGTTCACTGTGTGCCACTTTCTAAGGGTCGTTTTTTTGATGCTTTTTTTTTTTTTTTTAAGAATCATACCCAAAACTTACAGTGATCAAACTGCAAAGCTTTGATATGCATCTAAGTAACATTTTGGACCATTCATTCCCATGAAGCATCAAAAATCCACTAAGGGTTTGCTTTCATGGGAAAATATTTGTGTCATTTATTATTTATTAATGATTTCATTGCTACTAGAGCTAAAGCTAAAAGGTACCATGTTCATGCACTGATGATTTTTGCCTAGCTTTTGATGAATTATTTAGGGTCCAAATCATTCATAGTTGATGCATGCTGATTAATTTTCATTTTCAGCTGATTGCTCTGTGGCTAGTTGGGTGCGAGTGCTATAAGGGAATAATCTGAACTAAACTCCCAAATAAGTCACTTTTTTCAACATGTGCCCATCAGGGCTTGGCTGAATGCATATTTGAGTGTATGATTCAGAGTTATAGCATATCAAATGACTTTCTTTAATTAAATCTCAGAAAAAGAAGGAAAAAAAGAGAAAGCTCATGAGAAGACAGCTGTCCCTGAAATTAAAAAAGCAGGTAAGAAAATGAAGTCTGCCTTTCTCTGCAATAGATATCTGACTGTTTAGTGTAAGCACTTTCAGGCTTTAAGCATTTGAGATAGGGGTGCATAAAATTCATTATCAATTAAGAATTCAAGCTGGAGATATATACATTTATATCACAGTCTGTTTTAAATACATATAAACTGTATTTACATTATATATAATATATACTGTATTTTATGCATATTCTATATATGTATATATAAACAATACACATTATTATCAGTTCTATGAGCTTAGGATTCTTACAAAAAACATTGCAAACTGCTTTCTGTCATGCAAATAAAAATTCAATTAAAAGCATAAGCAGTTTCAAAGAGTGCATACATGGAAGACTGCATGTAACATAGTAATAAATAACATCTACATATTAAATCCCTTAGTACATAAACACTCTTTGCATGCTATTTAACATTTTTTTTTTTTTTAGCATGTTCTTGTCTACATTAAGATTGTTGTAAATTTTCTTTCCTGATATTTCAATAAATTTACAAGTAGGTCTAATGTACAAATGCAAACATCTCCTGTAAGTGTCACAGCCTGTGAAACTGTCTCATTAAAATCAAGTCTCATTAAAATCAAGGAGAAACAAAAGGGTCAGTCTAGTGGTTTAGGTCATCATTTTAATACCTAAATACACTGGTTCTACTTGCTGCTTTGTCAGAGACTTTCTGTATAATCTTCTGCAGGTCATCAAGTACTCAAATAAGCCTTTCTGTAGGCTAGAGTAATGCCTAAAGCCCTGAAGTAAGGTTTAAATTAGAATTGAAAGATTCAGGGCTACACTTACTATGTTCTCAAGGTAAGCCTTGTGCTCTGTTATCTAATTATTCAAATCTGTCAAATTTTATCAAATTCTATCAAAAGCCAAAATGATATATAACCTATTGTTTACTAACACTGTGGATTACATATGCAAATATGAATATGCATCTGCTTTCTTTGCCATTTAATAATACATGGTCTACATAAGCTTCCCTGTTTAAGTGTTTACAGGATGAGAAGAAAAAATGTTAATTTATGCTTGATACAATATCAAAATACACAGAATGACACAGAATACTTTGGGGCACTGTATTGGCAGCCACATATTTAAGTATGCTTCAATGGTAGGGAGTGGCACACTGGGGAGGGATAACAATGGAAGGGAATAGTCTTTCCCAAGTTGCATATTTAAGTGTATAACACAGATTTAAAAAGAAAATAAGATGACAATTCAAATATGTTTTCTAACTTTATTCTGGTTCTAAGCTTGTATTTCTTTTGAGAATATGGAATTTTAAAAGATTACATTTTATGCCAGAGCTGCAGCATAAAGTTATTAATATGTTCATCTTCACAAGCTGTTGCTAAATCCAGTGAGTCATCCTACCAATGCTAGAAAGACACAAATTAGACAAACCGAGACATCCACACATTTCTGTCCCTTTTATTAGCCCCGTAGGTTGCTGCATTTTGAAGAGTTTACTAGCCTTTGTGTAAGAGGATTGTAATCCATAATATATTCTTGCTACACATGTTGCTGTTATTCCTCATTCAGCTTGCTCTTTGAATGCGTGTACTTTCTAGCTTTGATTGGCAGCACCTATTGTTATCCCTAAAAGGTTTTAAGCCTGAAATAATTGCCACATTTGATCAACAGAATAGTAGTGCATGGCCCAGTTTTGAAAGGAGGTGCCTCAGCGTCTGATAGTATTTATGCGCTTTGGGCAGACACAAAAAATGAACCTCGGAGCATTTAATCAGCAGCATAGATAAGCATCCAAAAGCAAGAGTATAGGAACAGCTTTCCATATTCTTACTGTTTCCCATTAAAGGGCTATGCATTGGCTACTGCATTAAAAATAAACTCCTTGCCCTGGTTTTCAGATCCTTGTATTAGCTCTGAATGTCTCTGGTTTTGTGTCTTGTTTTGCTCCCCTCAGTCACTGAAATCCCCTAAGCTGAGGAGGATGCTGCCTCCTCGCCACCACCATACTTGTCCCTTGTACTAGCAGGCAGTTCCTGCTGCCAGGAGCTGCCCTCCTGGTGCCCAGTCCCACTTCGGCTTCTCACCTTCATGCACAGCCTCTCAGAAGACTCACTTCTGACTGGGGGCCCATTAGGAAGGCTTTCCCTATGGTGGCGTGTACAGATTGTCAGGTGCAAATGAGAGAAAGGAGGACATGCTCCATAAGCAGTGAGTGGTACAAACATCTCCAAAATAATTCTCTCAGAGCAGCACTTCCGTCTATTCCTCTCCATCTCTCTTCCTGTAACAAGGAATGCTCCATCACTCCCCTGTAAATGCTGAATATTTTTGCTGATTAGTGTTTTAGATTAGCCCTTTTGTCCAGGAGATGATTTTCTTTCTAGTGTTACCAGAGTGGATTTTTTTATTGCTCTCCATTAGCTGCATCTGCGTGATGTATTTGTTTATTTGCATGCCAGCTCACTTTTCTCAGTGCCTTTCTTCCTCCATTCCTCTCTCTCCATCTCTTTCTGCTGCTGCAGAGGAGCAAGAGTCATTTAATATGAAATGTTCTCAGTCTTTAGTACAGAATGCACTGAACAATTCTTAATTACCTTTTAAAAATGCACTGTAGATAAAACCACATTAATCCTCTGACCTTCAGCTAGTACAAAAACATTGTGTTAATTGTCCTGAAAAATAGATAATTCCATTGTCACAAACTCTGAGGTCTTGCTTAAACAAACATAATTGTTAGACACAAAGGTCTGGCACAGTCACACTTCAAACCATTTTATGAAAATCTGTCCAGAGCTATTCAGGCTAGAGAGGAAGATATGTCTCCAAATCCCCATGAAGGATCATGCTGAGCACAGGCATCAAGAAGCTTTCACCAGACTCTCCCAATGCTCCCCGTGGATGGGATATATCAGATCAGAGGGTTCTAGCCTGCATACTGAGAGAGAAACAGGACCCTCTCTTTTAAAGTTTTCATGCCCAGCCTCAAGGAGAAATTGAGGCTTTTAGAAAGTTTGTTATCCCGGTGTGGAAGTAAACAAGACCTCTAAATTTTTGTGAAAGCCTCAAATGTCACAGTATTATTATTGAGGTGATAATAGTGTCTCAAAAACTCAATTCATAAATTGCAGAGAGAAAATGAGTGAAAGAAGACATCTCCCTCTTTCAGTCTTATGCTTTGCTTACAATGTGAGCTTATAAAATGTAATTCTGATATTATGGTCAGATCTGAGTTTATTTTTTAGTGGAAATAAAACTATATTATGCAGAACTTGATGTTTTCATCTACTCACAGTTTGTTTGTAGACTGTCTTCTAATGATCCCTTTCTCACAGTCCCAACAGTCTGGAGCTTCACTGCTTCTTCTTGTATCAACATTCTTAAAATTTCATGATGTTCATGAGCAGTCTTTTTCTTCAAGTTTGATTGCTGCAAACTCCTTTCCCACTTTGCTTTGGTTCTCACAAGAAATAGCATAGGTAATAAATGAGCTTATAAAGCACAGAAAATGTCAGCCTGGATCTTCACACCATATCCTAACTAAAACTCTGCTTAGCTGTCATTGATGTTCTTGCCTTCTAGTTATTGCTGCGTTAATTCAAATAATAATGTTTTTTTTAAAAAAAAAGGGCCTTGTGCTGCATTTTTGATAGTATATCCTAGAACCCCTTTGCAAGGGTAGTCAGTGTCTTTTCCCCCACCTTACACATAGGGAAATTCAGATACAGATGTATCTCACCCAGGCCAGTTTCCCACACAGCCTATTATACATGCCTTTTGAACACCAAAACAGTGCTAGCTGGATTAAAGATCCCAAACTGTCAGACAAATTCATTATTTCCCTAATGAAAAACAAGGGCACCAAAAAATGCAAATGACAGTTAGGAAGAATATGTTTTTTTTAACAATGTAAGGCCTGATCAGCTGGACACGTGTTCAAGAAATCCAAGGCTCTGCCCCTCTTTTACAGATGCTTTATGAGTGTCAAATCCAGGTATGTACCTCCTTGATCTGTTCTCCTTAGCAAAGGTAAAACAAGTCAAGGTCTTGATGTGCAGACCCTTTCACCCCAGACCAAAAAGCATGATCTGACTTGTATTTTATTGTGCAGGTATGCTTGCAATAGAGCAAAGATTTTCGTCTGAGCCCTTATTAAGGACCATTGCAATCTCTATCTAAATCGGTGAGCTAGGTTATGGTGGGTGCACATCCAGTGGTGTAGATGCATCTGTGACAAATGATATGGTGTCACATGTTTCTTGACAGGCAATGTTAGCAGAGGAGGGAAGAGATGATGCCTTGCTAGCTACCAGATTAAATCTTTGCCTCCTGAATAGGAGAATTCTCAGTGGGGTTAAAGTTACAAACCTTGAGGTACATTGTAATGATGTCACAATAACAACCATGCAAACTCACATTACAATCATGAAAAAAAGAAAGTAAAACTTGATCTCAGATGTAAAAATTGAAAACATTATCTTGTGACTGCCACAGAACCAGGCTAATGAGATTATTCCTGCTATCTTGTCATCCAGTGAGATCATGTCTCAGGAAGAGGAGGGAGGAAAGTCTGTGTTTAATCACAGTTTTGAGGAAGGATTTTGTGATACTACATAGGCAGAAGAGAATGGAGATAGGCAGGCAGGAGCAAATATGACTTTCGGGGCTCTCAGGGATTTTTTGCATAGGTTGACCACAGACGCATTGTTATCAACTGTACTTTCCTTGTTTCAAAAGCTAGTCTTTTTAACTCGGGGGGGGGGGGGGGGGGGGGGGTAGCAATGTTTTAGTAGGAACAGTATAGAACGATTTTATATGCCAACTGTGTGTTCTTTATTATTACGCACTATCCAGACAGGAAGACAAATTCCTCTGATCATTCTGAACAAGGTGGGGGTGGGGGGGTGGGAGGGGGAGGGAGGGGAAGAAAGCATTTCATTTTGTGACTTTCTTGGCTCAACTTTATCCTTGCAGACTTGTTAGTAATCCCTCCGTTGTAAGAGAACAGCTAGTGACACCTGGTGGCTAATTATCTTTTTGTTTTGTTCTGTCTGCACGTTTTTTATTGTTTGCTTTCAAATGTGGCTAATTAAATAGTTTGTTGTATGATGATGTATTTATTTCATCTAACTCCTTATCTTATTGCTGACATGGCTAGAAAGGTATTATAGTGTTATCCAAATGTGACGCTATTTTCAGAAGAAACATTTTGGAGCAACACTACTTTCAACACTCCCAGAAAAGTAAAGATCAATTAAAATATACCTTATGACAATTTTATACCTGCCATGCACACCGATTGAGAGGAGTGGATGCACAGCAGACTGCCTGAAATACTTTGGGTGAATCCGTCTGCAGTGGATTGACTGCTTTCATTAGGGATCCAAACACTGATCCCATATTTGCTGTGCTGGCATACACATTTGTAGGAAGACTGCTGTGCCTCAAGAGCAGGGTTTGAAACTCCACTCCGCACTGCTCACTCCCAGTAGTATATTCAACTGAAGTGCTGACAGCTTTCAGCATGCTGTTCCCAGCATGGGCTCTGCCATGTGTCTCATGTTCCCCAGTGTGAAAGATGTCACACAATAGATGTCAGCAGATGGGAGGGTGGTGTGTGCTTTCAGAGGAACCCCAGTGTCAGCTGTGCAAGGGCCAGTGGGATGTAAAGGTTGTCTCAATTGTCTCAATTTAGGATGCTTACAATGGCAAAATGGAGGTGTGAAGTCAGGCCAAGAGAGCCCAAGATATTTGGAAAGTGGTCATGTACAGAGAAAAGAAAAAAAAAAAAGGGGGGGGGGGGAGGTTATAGACAACTTGTATTCTGGTTTATTATGAAAGTATGTGGAAAATGTAAAAAATGCAGTGGAGAGGAAATGGGGTGCACGTCTATGTGTTACTTGGATTGTCTGGGCCTATTTTTTGGAGCAGCTGTTATAAGATGTAGAAGGTAGTGTTTTGAAGGATAGAACCCTGTTTGACTCAGTTCTTCCCTTCCCTTCCCTTCCCTTCCCTTCCCTTCCCTTCCCTTCCCTTCCCTTCCCTTCCCTTCCCTTCCCTTCCCTTCCCTTCCCTTCCCTTCCCTTCCCTTCCCTTCCCTTCCCTTCCCTTCCCTTCCCTTCCCTTCCCTTCCCAATAAAAGGTAATAACTAATAAAAGGTGCGTTGACCTGGCCAGCAGCTAAGCTCCCATACAGTTGCTTGCTCACTCCTTAGTCCCACAATGGGACAGAGGAGAAAATTGGAAAAGCTGAAGTGAGAAAATGCATGGGTCAAGATAAAGACAGTTTAATAAGTGAAGGAAAGAGACAAATAAAATGAGTGATGCCACAGCAGTCACTCACCACCTCCTGCAAACAGACCAATGCCCAGCCAGTCTCTGACCAATGGACACTTGGCAAAAAAAACTCCATGCCCTTTATTCCTTTACCCCAGGTTTTCTTGCTGAGCATGGCATTATATGGTATGGAATATCCCTTCAGCAAATTTGGGTCAGCTGTCCCAGCTGTGTCCCTCCTAGATTTTTCCCAACTCGATGGGGAGAGGCAATAAGGGAAAAATAGCCAGCATTTCAGCAGAAAAAGCTTTGATGCTGTGCAAACTTTGCTCAGCAATAGACAAAACATGCGTGTACTGTCAACACTGTTTTAGTACATGGGTATACTACTATCAACACTGCTTTACACTGTTTTTATCAACACTTTTAAATGAATCTGTAGCTGCAAAAATTAAGGGGGCACAATACATTATGAGTTGAGTGCAAATTTAGGAACAAATCCTGTTGCATTACGCATACACAAAGATAAAGTTATGGACCCTAGAATTTTGTGATATTTCTTTAGGATTTTACTGATGCTCTCTTGACAGCTTTCTCTCTTAGACTGCTCATACACTTGTGTGTTTCTGCTGGGGCCATGGCTTGTCTTATTTTATATTTGTACAAAGCTCAGCAAAGACTCGGGCTTTGGTCTCATCTTAGATATGATATGGTATTATTGTCAATGCCCATATGCCAAAGCCTATAAAAATATATAATTTTCCCTGCTGGTTTACTGGAGCTTCAGGTTTCATCTCTTAACTACTCACTGATTCATTCCTGACTAACAACTTGCTCATGATACTATTATGCATCTCAAGCCCATCCTGATTTTTTCTTTCCTCCTCCTCTCCTGGTTCGTATTCATAGCTCACCTGCTGTTTCCTGACATTTTTGCATTAGTAGTCTTTTCCTTTCAGACACAAGCTAAGCATACAGCCTTCAGCACTGGTCATATTTTCTAACCTGCAGAAATGCTGGATTAGGTTTCCTGCACAGTTAACCAGCAGGTGATGTTATTCACTCTTTTTTCTCTGACACAGACAGGGTTTAGTGGCATCTCTTGACTTTGCTAACAATTTCCTGTTTGTGGGGATTTGCACAATGAAATCACAGAAAGTACAGATGGAAATGACCTACTAGGTCATCTAATCCTTCCCTCTGGCTATGCAGGATAATTCCTTACAGAACATCTTCAAGTGTTTGTTTTGTTTTTTTTTTCCAGTTTAGTTTTAAATGTTTGAAGTAACTAGGCTTCCATCAATTCCCATGGAAGATTATTCTACAACCTAATAGATCTCAGTTAAGAAGTGTTTCATTTCAGTCTGCGTAAATTTTCCCTTGCTTAATTTTATCCCATTACTCTGAGCTATATTCTCTTGTGATGCCAAAATATAGTCTCTTTAACCTCAGGGCTCAATTCCCTAATGCCTTTTGTGTTATATTGCCATCTACATTTACACCTGCAAAATAGCTTGAAAACTGACAGGGTGAATCGCAAGTTGAGGTTGATATTTTATTTTTTTTTTTTTGCTGCAGCTGTGAAATTATAAATTTTGCAACAGGGAATGTAGGTCATGGCTACATGTCACCTTTGTACAAGGCAGTGAAGCGACTGGAACATGCATGTTGATATGATGTCCAAAGTGGAGAAGGAACAGAAAAAAGTCACTGAAGTGATTTACAAATTAAGGATATCATTCATCAAGAGAGATAAAGTATTCTTCTCTTTAAAAGGAATTGACTTTTTTATTGTGGATACTAAGTACCTTCAGAGAAAAGAGATTCTGCCTACCGCAGCTCCTTTAATGTAGTAGGAAAAGTTTAACAAGGATGAATAACTGCGAGCTGAAGATAAGTGAATCCAGACTGAATATGAGGTACATGTTGGTAACGCTAAGAGTGATAAACTACCATTGAAGTGTTTTCCTTGATGTCTGCAGAAGAGGACACCTAATCTGTTTACCTAATGGAAGATACACATCAGCTGAAAGGTCACTAGTTGAAATATAGGAGTCTCTGCAAGAAAGGGTCAGACTAGATGATCTAGTGTGTTCTAGCCCTGAAAGTTATAGATGTACAACCTCACAAATACATGTGATAAGCTGAGAGAATGCAGAGGAGAGCCACTGTAGGAATGCAACTGGAGACAACTGTTTTGCAAGTTCATTGGAAGAGTGGGAATTCCCTTCTTTATTTTTATATGCCATTGCGAGCTGAACACATGACTCGTAGTCATCCTCTAAGTATTCAGTCTTCCATGAAAAATAAAATAACCCACTTTTCGAACTGATATTTAAAGAAATTATCAAGAGACAGATATAACTATGTAGTAAATATCAAATTGTATCTCTCCAGACAGATAAAATCAGAAATAGGATCACAGTGAGAGGCAATGCAAATTATCTATCTATCTATCTATCTATCTATCTATCATCTGTCTATATATCTATATATCAACAGAGTAGAGATGCAAGCACAGCAGGAAAGTAATTTTCGTTGTCTCTGTGTGACTGGATGCTAAGGGATTATGTTCCTGAAACAAGACAAAAGGCAGCTCAAAAGATGTCTTGTACATCCTACACTGAAAGTTTCAAAGCACTCAGTGGACTTTGAATTCTGAACTCCATCTTCAGCAATGATTGACAACATGATTTCAAAGATATTTAGGTGCCTGAAGATGCAGTGTGGCACCTGGTGGGATTTGCAAACACGTCAAAGTAGGCCAGGCACATAACTCCCATTGATTTTCTGTGAGAACTGAGCTCCTAAAAACTTCTGCCACTTTTGAAAAAAGTACAGAGGCTGCAAGGTCACTGTGGTGGTTCTGAAAATATTATCCCTTATTGCCAATTGAAAGGGTAGAAATGGTAATGGTTATGTTATTTATTTCAAGACCAACTACTTTGCCTTTCAGGGTTCAGTACTTGAGCTAGAAGTGAAGTGAAATGCAGAGACAGAGTTAGAAACATGCTTTTTCCTGTCTTTCCCTCATCTCTCCTTCACATTCCAGTAATAACTGGTTCAACATATGATTGAGATTGACTGTGGGTGACTCTGAAGCAGAGGACTGAGCTCTTCTTTCATATAGTATGAAATTGGTTTTAGAGGAAACTGTCTCCATTCCCGTCCTCACCCGCCTCCACATGTTGTGCAAAAAACCTCTAAAAGAGAAGGTGAATACTTACTGTCTGAGGTGCCTGCTCTGTCCATGAAATATTAGCAGCAGATGGCAGATGAATAAATTTTAAGCACTTTTCAGCGCCTCAGCTTTTGCTAACTTCTGTGAGTTGAGTGCTTCCAAGGCTATGCTGAATATTGCTCAGCTCAGACTGGTTACATTGTGTTTGTTCTTTTTCATCTTTCACTGCAACAGGGAAGGTAGTGAGAAAGGAAAATGGTGAGTGATGGTGGTAAGATCTCGTTGGCAAAAAAAAAAAAAAAAAAATTATGAATGTCAGTCCTTTAATAAATAGAAAAGGGAGGAGGCTTGAGCTTGTACTACAGACTCACTTTTTGATGAGTTGGCAAGAAAATCTTCCTTGAGTAAAGCAGAGGAGTCATTTCAGTGTCTGACAGGCAATATCTTTTGCAGTGTCAGTCCTGTAAAGAATCTTTTTGGGAAAGGAGGTACTAGGATTTAGATACTAGAATAAGTATCAAGTTTGAAGGTGATACTTATTCAGTCTAAAGACTGCACAGGTAACCAAACAATCATTTTGCCTTTGGACTTTCACATACGTACAACAATATACCTGTGCTATGCAAGCAGCTGGGTGGCATAGCTTTAATTAAAGAATTTAATTTACTGTATCAACCCTGTTTACGTTGGTCTGGGGAATAATGTAATGTTTATTTTTCCAGTCACATCCAGAAATAACAGGATTAGAATATGCCTATGCCTCAAACAACACAAAGTTAATCTTTTTAATGAAGAAAAACAGATCTGTTCCCTCAAAACAAGATGTACATCTGAGTCAGAAGGCCTGATGTGTAAGATCTTTCTATGTGAAACATCAAAACATCCATGCATAATCAGTCTGTTTGTGACGACATACCTACATAGTGCTATCTTAATTATTTCTGCTGTCACTCAGTGGACAGGTTGAAGGCTTGACCCAGAGGTAAATAAAGTCAATAGAAATCTCCACAGTTTTAGGTTAGGCTTTTTTTTTTTTTCCCTTTCTTTTACATTTATTTTAAAATAAAAAAAAAAAAAAGTTTTTCTTTTGAGCATGAAATGAAGTTTTTTAAAAAAATTACTAAGTTTTAATGAATGCATATTTGTTAGCCTTTCATGTCATTTTCCAAAATTTAATTCATCCTTTCTTCTAGGAACGTTCATAGACCAACAGCATTCTCGACTTATGATAGTGCATCCTTTGCACTTTACTCCTCATTAAGATTGTTTAAACTTTCAACAAATGTTCCCAATGGTCCTGCTTGTTCTCTTGATCTGTTTTCTTAAGAAGTAAAGCCAACTTTGTGGCTTTTGCTATACGTAACTCTGAAAGACTGTCAGATGAAGTATCATCAAATGATTAGGATAATAGAATGGGCAGATGCTCTTAAGTGGAAGAGCCACACATAGCTGTGGTTATAAGTGCATTGATTTTTAGCTTGATTGCAATAGATTCTGCATGAGGTTGCTTCCTCATAGATTTTGCTTTGCTTATGAGAGTGTAATTAGAGTAGTGTGGCACATATAAAAAAGAACAGATGGACATTACATTATTTAGGATTTCCCTTATCACACAGTGAGAATGCTGACTGTATCCATGTTCAGAAGTAAAAATAAATAAATAAATAAATCCTTATCCTAGAGATAATGTCTACAGATGCATACATCTATCTATCCAACAAAAAGGAAGAAATTGAAATATTTTGAAAATTAGAGAGATATATCAGAAGAATGCATAGCCTTAATAAAGCCTATTATGACCATAAAAAATGGTAATAATAATCTTCTTGTGAATAATTCAAAAAGTATTGGTGTTGAGCTTTCTTAAGGATATTTTAAAGAGGGTATATTCCCCATGTTGTTTCAAGAAAAGGTAAAATTATTGAAGAAAAATTTCAGCTGTTATATTTCTATAGTTCAAATGACAGTTTATTCCAGGAAAAGATCTGATTCTTAAATTTTAGGAATTAATATTATTACCTGCATATGTTACACAAAAAGCATTACCTTTTTCCCTAAATTACTGCAGCTTGTGCAATTAACTACATTTACAGCTTCCTGTGTACGGATGACTGTGATCTCACATTGTGCTCTGGAGTCTTGCTTTTTTAAACCATTCCTGATTAATTCAGAAGGCAATGGAACATGTTTCCACCTGTTCTGCAGTGGGGGAGACTGAATGCAATTCAGCAATTACAAAGTAGAAAGGAGAAATCAGTAATTAGTGGAACCATGAGTCACTGGTACAGTTGAAATTGGCTGTTCCCAAAGGGCAGGCTGTTTCTTACTACAAGTGTAACTGAATCACTTGTTTGCTCACATCTCTCTTTATTTGTTTTATTTTTGAGTCTTTTGAATGAACGTTAAAAAATGATTTTGGGAAATCTGTTTGAGGTAAATTTCATATTAGGACTTCTTTGTCAGTGGTGATAGACGTGGTGGTACAAAGATGTTGCAGTGAGGAAGCAACAAACTCAACAGATGGACATTGGAAGGGACTTAAAGACACCAAAGAAATTAAAGAATGATCAAAAAGTCTGTTACTGCAAATGAGGAGTAAAGAAGGATGATGGTGAGGAGAGAGGGCATGCTCCACAAAGGGTGGAAGGAAAGACTTGAATATTTTTCCTGCTTCAAAAAAGTTTTCACTGCTCTTGGGTACCAATTTACCCTGAACTATATTTAAAAATTTCTTTATTTTACTTAATTGCTGTTTAGATGATGAGCTGGTAATGATAAAAGTTGAAGATGGAATTTGTCTTTATAAACAGTCTATCCATTCTCTTATATGGTATCTCACACATTCCCGTTTTTTCCAGTGGCTTTATTTGGTATAGAGACAGTGGATAATGCCTTGACATTCTCATCTCAAAGAAATGCGTTGCTCTTACAGAGAAAAGAAGGCAAAATATTTTCCTTGATACGTGTCTGAAGTAAATTGATTTTAAGTTAAATGATTATTTTTTCTATGCTAAAATGCCAGAGAAAATATACAGTAAAAATGTTCCCTGCCACAACAATCTACCAAACTGAATTTTAAATGATCTGTCAGAATTTTAGAGAAATGTTATCACCAATTTTATCAATTTTATGTTGTAATCAACAACAGAAAAATGTTCATGAGATACCTTTTCATAGTCCTAAGCTCTTCAAACCCTTTTTTGTCCCACTTTTTTTTTAAGTACCTTTTGATTATATTTTTTTCTTATAATCTAGTCAAACGTTACTTGAGATAACTTGATTTTACCTTGCAGAAGACTACACTTCCTCCCAGTTTTACCAAGTAATAATGTCTTCTGCACTTTTCCCTCACTTCTTATCCCAGACTCTGGAGAAATTTAAACACAAAACCTGTTGCCTGGAACTCAACACTTACTGACCTCTCCCAGTAAATTTTCCCAAATATTTACTCTGTAGAAGGTGTAGATATTAGATCTATCACTACTCTTACTTGGATACTTTTTTATTTACAGAGCAGCCAAGAAGACTACTTATGTCCTAGAATTTCTCATGCTTACCAAGAAATGATCTTTTGGAGAGTCAAGGGGAGGTTTTGTCAGTAATTGTCACAGAGCATATGGTGGTATAGTGCTCAGCGACTAAGTCAGGGAAAAAAAACAAGTGCTGGTCCAAAGGCAGAATTTTTCATGTGGGAGAAATATTGGTATTTATGAAATTATTTATTTATTTATTTTATGTTACTATCAAATTTTAGGGGTTTAGAAAAGTATCTTAACTAAGGAATCTTTCTTTATTAAGTACAGTTTAGATAGTGCATTCCTAGCTATTAAAGCCACTGAAAACTTTGTTTTAATTACCTGTGATATGAAATTTTGAAAGTCTTAATCATAAAATGGTGACATTACAATAGAAAGTGCAGGGACTCTGATAAATTGTTTCTATATATGGGTATGTACTATTTCAGACGTGACTGAAATCAAAATAATTAAAAAGAAAAAAAAGCCCCCCAAAACTATGAGATATGGAAAGATGACTGACTTTGTTAATGCCATACAATTAGCGTAGAACTATCAATATATATTTATACATAAATTTGAAAGCAACTGAGTAACAAATTTTAAAAGAAAGTTTAGAATTAAATACTTTGCCTGACCAATCTGGTGGCTTTCTATGAAGGAGTGACTGCATCACTTGACAAGGGAAGACAGACTGAGGTCATCTACCTGGACTTCTGTAAGGCCTTTGACACGGTCCCACATGACATCCTGGTCTCCAAATTGGAGAGATATGGATATATGGGTGGACAAGGATGTTGTGGATAAGGAGTTGGCTTGAAGGTCGCACCCAGAGAGTAGTGGTCAATGGCTCTATGTTCAAGTGGAAGCCAGTGATGAGAGGAGTACCTCAGGGGTCTGTCCTGGGACCAGTACTGTTTAATATCTTTATCAATGACATAGACAACGTGATCAAGTGCACCCTCAGCAAGTTTGCAGATGACACCAAGCTGAGTGGTGTGGTTGATGCAACAGAAGGAAGGGATGCCATCCAAAGGGACCTGGACAAGCTTGAGAATTGAGAATGTGAACGTAATGAGGTTCAACAAGTCTAAGAGCAAGGCGCTGCACCTGGGTTAGGGCAATCTCAGACATGAGTACAGGCTGGGAGAAGAACTCATTGAGAGCAGCCCTGCAGAGAATGACTTAGGGGTTCTGGTGGAAGAAAAGTTTGACATGATCTGGCAGCGGGTGCTTGCAGCGCATGCTTGCAACGCTGGCCCAGCTGGCCAGCTGGCCCAGAAGGCCAACTGCATCCTGGGCTGCATCAACAGATGAGTGGCCAGCAAGTCAAGGGAGGTGATTGTCCCCTTCTAATCTGCCCTTGTGAGGCCCCACTTGGAGTACTGTGCCCAGGTCTAGAGCCCCCAACACAAGAAGGATGTGGATCTGTTAGAGCAAGTCCAGGGCCACAGAGTTGATCAGAGGGCTGAAGCACTTCTTTTATGAAGAAAGGCAGAGAGAGCTGGGGCTGTTCAGCCTGCAGAAGAGAAGGCTCTAGGGTTACTTCACTGCGGCCTCTCAGTACTTAAAGGGGGCATAAAAAAGATGGAGAGTGACTCTTTGCTCAATCAAATAATGAAAGGACAAGCGGGAATATTTTTAAACTAAAAGAGGGGAGATTTAGATTAGAGATTAGGAGGAAATTCTTCACTCAGAGGGTGATGAGGCACCGGAACATGTTGCCCAGAGAAGTGGATGCTCCATCCCTGGTGGTGTTCAAGATCAGGTTAGATGAAGCCCGGGCAACCTAGTCTAGTGGGTGGTGTGCCTGTCTGTGGCAGTGGGGTTAGAACTAGATGATATTTAAGGTTCCTTCCAACCTGAGCCATTCTATGATTCTATGAGACTTTTCGGTGTTTATGTGTTTAAGTGTTTAAGAATATTAGTTGAATTGATACTATTTTGTGGGAAAAGTTTTAAGAATTTCAAGTAAATGAAAGCAAAAAATGCTAGACCATAGTATAGTTCAATATATTTGAAGGCTTGAGAATGTTTTTTAATTACTGTATATTCAATAGCAGTTCATTCTTAATTTCATAATGCTCAGCTATCTAGGTATTTTACTCTTAAATCATATTAACCACAAATTTTGCTACTTAATAAATTGGTTTTAAATCCTGGTGCATCTGCTAGTTTGAGAGCGGACTGTACTAAGACTGGTCTCCAAGAGGCTTCCTTACATTCACATTACAGAAATTCTCAGCAATTGAATGACACCTGCTATTATTTCTATTTCCTCTCTTGAATCCTTGCTCAAGAAAGGAAAAAGAGCATTAGCTGTTGTATTTGGAAGGTGCATCATCTTAAAAGCTCTGCTGTTGTATTGCATTTGCAAAGCAAGAACCAAGCTCCCAGAGTATGCTCTCAGTTGCTCTTTGGTCAATAACACCAGAAGCCGTTTATTGTTGAGACACAGCACAATTTTGTCTTCAAAACATTGGAAAATATCTGCTCAATTTTCAATAGAATTTTCTGATTCTTTGAGTTTCAGATCATTTTTCTGCTCTTTTTGTTCTCCTACTTTTAATTACAAAACTAGTTGAATACCTAAGTCAAAATAAATGTTAAGAAACCAACAAGGACAAATTTCTGTAAGTTTTATTAGAAACATTCTTTGAGTCAGCTCGTCACTTTGTGTGAGGTATTTTCATTGCAAAACTCATTTTCTGTGGGTCTTTGTAGACCATTAGCCAACAAATGTGGTTTGAATAAGTACACTGAAGGATGTGATCATCACCTAAAAGAGAGAAGATAGATGGTCAGTGCCAACTGAGGTTTAGGAGGAGAATTCCTCCTTCAGTAACTGCTTAACATTTTAAATTTCTCTTTAGTTTTTCATTCAGTGAAACATGTTTTTTAGAGGTATCTAGTAATTCCCAAGTTTTGGTGCTTAGCCCAGATCAGACTAGGAATCCTTGCATCCTGAACCTTACCTGCTGGATTACACAATGTTTGATTAGGATATCATGTACTATTTAATTCAGACACCGTGGTTGCTAACAGATGCTGAAATTAGTTTCTGTTTGTAAATGTGATATTACTGAAGAGAAAAGTTGGTTTATATATAAGAAAAAAATAATGCTTGCAATTAGGGGTTCTAGATGCTTTTTTAAACAGTGCAGCATTAGCAGAGCTATCAGAAGATTGTCTCTGGAATATTCATTTATCTGAATAACACCTTTAATTTAGGATTTTTATATGAGTGAAAGTTTTCTAGGAAGAAAAAGCAGAAAAGTCTTTTAAGAGAATACAATTTGAGACCCATTTATTTCCCAGAACTAATGTTTATATATAGAAATTATAGGCTGTGTGTAGCCGTTGAAGATCTTCTATTCCTAAATGTAGAATGGACATTGTATTACAAATCTATTGCTAAAAAAAATAAAATAAAATAAAATAAAAATGAAACCTAGTTCTATAATTCACATCAGAGCAATGTCTGAAACACTCCATTTTGGAAATTTGTTTAAACTCCAACCACCACATTCTGTAGCAGAGCACTGGGGCACCCTTGTCTAATGGCTTATTACGAACCTCCTAGGGACTCAATGGCATGAAAGACGGTATATGAGCTTAGAGGGATTTTTTTTTCTTGCCCCGTGTGTAGTTTAGATGTCATTTGCAGCTACTGTGTACTGATGGTTTACTTCAAAAGAATGCTGATCAAGGCCCGAGGAAAAGATCGAGCTATGTGCTAAAAAGAGGTGAAAGAATAAAGTACTGCTTTGCTGGCTGCCAGATGCTTATTCCTAGTTTGAATTCAAAATTGATCCTTTTAACCTGTACAGATAAGAACAGTCAAATCATATTTGATTAATATTTGTGTTTTTTATTATTAATAATAATAATTTTAAATATTTTACTGTTTTTTATCCTTTTTCAAGATCCAGTAAAAGAAAAATCTGCTCAGTCACCTAAGAGTCACCAATCATTTTTGCTTTTTGAGAATATGTACCAAAATATAACTGTCTTCAAATAATTCCTGAGAATAGCTGCAAAAAGGAAAGGGGTGTTTCATAGTCTTACAAATGATTTTGTTAGCTATAACATTAAAACCTGTTACAGGTGCTTTCAAAAAAAGCTTGTGGTTAGCTTTTGGATCTCTCAGTATCTGGGTGATCCATATAAGCCTTTTAAGAAGACTTGAATACCAAACAGGTTCTCAGCAACTCCTGAAAAATTGTGTGCTTTGAATTTGGGAACCAAAATATCAGAAGGGTCAGATTTTGAAGTCTCATCTGCTATAGTAAGTCCCAATAGTCTATTAAAAGTATTTTATTGATTTACATTGCTGAAGAAGTGGGGCTATTTTAGAGAAGAAAAAAAGAATCCCTTCTTTTGGATATCAAACAGTTCTGTCACCGATACCAAGGAAGCTACAGTGCCTTTACCTGCACTGCTGGTCAAGGCTGCTAGAGTACCCAGACTGCTGTTCATGTGTTATATTGGTCTTAATGATGTTGCATAGCTTCCAAGACTTGTATACATCATTCTTATATCACACATTTGCCTTTGCGGTTGCAAGACATTCAATGTAAAGTTTTAAAAAGAAAACAGCCTAAAGCTCTGGCAGTTATACTTCCTAGGATGATTGGCAAAGATGTGTTTAGGGTAATGTTTATATGATGCCTAGGAGTGGTGTCTAACAAAAGTTAACTTTTTTTCTGGAAATTCCTCTTAATTAACCTGGAAAACAGAACCACAGATTGGCTAGCAAAAAGGCCAGAAAGATTTTGCTGTTGCTACTGATTTTAAGAAAAAGTTATCATGACTATGGAAACCTGTTGTAATATAAGCTTTTTTCCCCAACAACTTACACACTATTATAATTTAAAAGTTAAAACCAAGACCTGTGCAAAGTAAAATCGAATAAGGTAAAATGCTCTTAAACTTTAATTGCACTAATATAACTCATCATTCAACTATTTTCTCAGTATTATTTTCCTTTGAGTTGTTTAGTTACCTATTGTTTGTGACTTATAGTAAGCAACTGCATTTCGGGACTTCGGAAGTCGCGATCAGTTTTGTCTCCTGTGAGATCTACCAATTAATTCAATTTAATTCTCTTTAATTAATTCTTTTATTTCATTCAAGCTTGAGGTGCCTAGATGTAAGTGTTATATACCTTTGGAAGAATCCAGTTGGTTTAAGGTCTTACTAAACATCCTCTACATTCCATCTTACTTGCATAAGTATGGCTCTAGAAATCTAACTTTAGGCACTTTGCCTTAAAAAAAAAATAGCTTAAGAATAGAAATATTCACTTTTTCATATAATCAAATGTTATTGTGATCATCTATTGATAATTTTTCAAAATTTTCAGCTCTTTAAAAAGATTTTCTTACTTGAAAGTTTGTCCAGATATTTACTGAGAATTTACTGTATGTTGATGTTGTGTATTTCAGAGAATTTACTACATGTTGTATATTTCAGATGATGGAAAAACACACAGATTCTTTTAACATAAATTATGGCTATAAAATATATTAAAGTATGCTGTCCTAATAAACTATGGCTTATATTAAAAAAAAAAAAAAAAGGAGCTTGAGGGCTTTATTTAGATCCCACTTGTTATTATAAATGATACTGCCAATTTATTTATTTTTTTATAACCTCCAGCAATAGAAGATTATTGTGATAAATGATTCATATCACTGCAATATACACCTTTTAAAATTTCCACATCTGGCTACTAATAGGCACTTCTTGAAGGCTTCAATAGGCTCCTTAGTCAGATAACATGGCTGAAAGCTGCTTCATGATTAATTTCATCTAAATGTAGTAATTATCATACTTTGAAGTAATGCCTGCAAAACATGCTTTCATAGAGAGTTAGTGGAAGCCAAGGATTAACCTAGAAACATTTCAGTTCAGAGCAGCATATCACCCAAATAGAATTGTGTTTTCCCCTGAAGTTTTCCATACTCTCTATTAGACTACTTGGCAGTCATTTGCATTACCTTATCTCATATCAACTTTTTCACAGCAATTTAGAGAGCTGTCTGAAGCAACTTTGTATTATTATTGATAATGGGATAGTCTTGGTTTTGAAAGCTACTTATTTTGGCAGCTTCTGCCTTAAAGTATTTCTTGTATTAGTGATTAAAAGCACAGTTAATTTATCATTCATAAGTTGTGGGTATAACCATTATCCTGCCTATATTCTAGGCACCCTGTAGATTATTAGAGAGGATGTTCATTTCTTCATGGGTTCCTAAGGGGGTAACTTCTACCATTATTCTATGCATCTCTGCTTCCTGTCCTATAGGACCTCGACGAGCAGTGTTTTAGCTGTACAAATAAGACTAGTGAAAGAATATGTAAGGTCTTTAGTATGGTTATAAAAGTAGCACACTTTCGTATCCAGATAAAATCCCTGAGGTAGAATAGCACCAACCACTAGAATGGAGAGTTATCACTGAATATTTCTGCCCACTTGCACCTACTTGTTAAGGATTCCAAATCTTCTCTCAGCCATCAGAAAAAAAGTTCTACAAAAGAACAGCAGTGCCACTTTCACTGAAGATGGGACCGAATAGCTCATTTAATAGCTCTGTTTAGCCATGTTGCATTTTGCTATAGCTGAGTTATTTTAACTTTTTTTTAAAACAAACAGGGACAGATGTTGCCTATTCTTACATGGTCCACACATAGAACTGAGTTACTTCAGGTTCATAAGTTATTTCATGTTTGCTCAGTTTTGGTAACAGTCATACGTGTTCTCTTTTTCACATGTAATGTAATGTAAGAGAAATGTGTTAGCTTGAATTTTAACTGGGAAAATTTTGAAGTAGCAGGGATCTTTCCTCTAGGCTGGACTGGAGAGATATCTCAGATTCTTTCTCTCTCTTCTCTTTAAACGTAAAGATGACATTTGTTATGGCATTTAGGAAATATATGGCAGCTAGAGTTTTGGGTAGGTGTTGTGTGGAGCTGTCCAAACTATGTGTCAATTGTATGGTCAACAATTGTAGAGAGACCAGACTGGATAGTGCTTTTTATTGCTTGACTTTATCCTTAGGTTTCTAGGGCATCTTGCCTTACATTTCTGCAACCTGAGAATGTATACATGGTGAGCAACCATGGTTCAGCTAGTACATGTAAGCCATGGTAACTCAACCATATGTTGACTCTGACAGATAACTATATTGAAACTAAACATAAACGTCTACATTCATACAGGTTTTGTTGCATTTACACTTACATGCAAATTGGTGCAATTTCATCATGAAACAGAAAATAAATGATTCACCGCATCATTCAAATGCACTTTGCAACAATAAAATACGTACTGCAGTTCTCTGTCTACCTATGTAGTATATACTGTCTACCTATATATGTTTTTATGCATTTTTTTTTCTTTTTACCTTACAGATAAAAAAGAAGCTGCTGTGTTCAAAGAACTCAAAAGTAAGATGTTACTGTGCAATAGGTTATGATCTCTTTTACATGTCATGTAGTTTCAAACAGCATGGTTCAGTAATCCACAACAATAGTTATTGAATTGTTGAAAACACAAAGAATAAAGTAGCTACACAATTTATAATTGAAAAATGACATGTTTAGACTTCAGCTGCCTCCTACATTCTAAATCCATTCTTATGCTACTTCTAATTCTACACTCCTCTTAGTGACTGACAGTTTTCCCTTCCTTGTTTTCTATCACTGTCTTCAAAAACAAAGGTTTCATAGGGAAGGAAATGTCAAATGAGGTCTGAGCAGAACGTGCTCTCAGTGGCAGAAAGTTGGGTAAATGGACTGAAAGTCCAATGTGCCAGAGGACCATCAAATTTGTTTTTGCAAATTGCAAAAGCATGGCCTTGCCTATCTAGTTACCACAGATGCAGACAGAGACAGGAAGACTTCTGAGGCAGAAGAGAGGTAGGAGCTGGGCTGTTCTGCATAAATAAACTCCTCAAAAAAAAAAAAAAAAAAAAAAAAAGCTTTGAGTGTATTTTGCTATTGACAAGCATATTGAGAGTATTGTTACACCTTTTTCTCCTTCAAATTGTAAGCATCAATGCCTCAACATAGTAATAATAATTTGACATAATTACACTGGCAAGATTTCCTTTGCTCAGATCTCTGTAGTTAAAGTACAATATACAAAAATGTTCAGAAAACTATGGGGCTTTGTAATCTCATTCAAATTTATGATTAAAGAATACACTGACTCCAGACACCACATATGATCTTTCCCAGCCTGTACGGCAGAAGAATCCCCTGCCATCCTCATTTTCAGCTGAAACTTATTCACATAAAGATGTAGAGTCATTAGCACTGAAATACTTTGTGAATAATGAACTATGGACATATTGGAATGAGTCCAGAGGAGGGCCACGAAAATGATCAAAGGGCTGGAGCATACCTCCTAGGAAGACAGGTGAGGGATTTGGGGTTGTTTAGCTTGGAGGAGAAAAGGCTCCAGGGAGACCTTATAGCCTTCCAGTACCTAAAGGGGACGTACAGGAAAGCTGGGTAGGGACTCTTTGTTAGGGAGTGTAGTGATAGGACAAGGAGTAATGGCTTTAAACTAAAAAGGGGGAGATTTAGGTTGTGCCCATGAGGGTAGTGAGGCATTGGCACAGGTTGCCCAGAGGAACTGTGGATTCCCCATCCCTGGAAGTGTTCAAGGCCAGGTTGGATGGGGCTTTGAGCAACCTCGTCTAGTGGGAGGTGTCCCTGCCCATGGCAGTGGGTTGGAATTAGATGATCTTTAAGGTCCCTTTGAACCCAAACCATTCTGTGATTCTATGTTTCTATGATTCTATGATTCTATAATTAACTAAATAGCATACACTTAAAAAAAAAAAAGTTTAATACATTCAGTACATTTGTTTCAATGTTACTGAGAAGTTACATAAATAGTATACAGAACTTTTTAGTAAAATATATATGTATTTTTTAATCAAAATTATTTTACTTGCTCAAAAATGAAACATTCAAATTAAAATAATTAAAAAGGATGCTACCATAAAAAAGAATCCTTGTCTAATTTATTTCACAGATGTTATGAAAATAAAAATATAGTCTTGTTGGCCAGCAAGTTCTATCTGAGAGCTCAGAAGGGAATACATGCAGGATTCCTGCATTTCTGTATGAAGTCTATCTTGCCATTTGTAAAATATGTGTGTTGTATATCCTACTGCTTTTACGGGAACAAGCACTCAGGAAAGTAATGCTAAGGAGTCTTCTTCAAAGTCTTCTACATACTTCCCTGAAGGAGGGGTGAGCACCCCAAGTAATTACAATGCTGTGATAATAACTAAGTTAGGGTATAATTATCTGCTACAGACTTTTAAATGGATGGAAACAAAACAATCCCACACATGCGAAACTATATTTTATTTTCATTATGTTTCACAAGACAATCTGATGCATCTTTTATGAACATTTCAAAAGACTGGAGGGTAAGAACTTAAAATTACATTCCTGATATAGCCATATTCTTTTTCTTTCTAATAACACAGTGACAGATGTGAAGGATTAACTAACTTTTTTTTGGCATTCTGTAATTCAGGTTGTGATTAAAATGATTAATTATTTCCTCTCACAGTATGGAAATATGAGTTATAAGTTAGAGGACCTTTTAGTTGATATAAAAATCCATTATGAAAGTCACTGGTGTTTAGCTTATGTAAAGTTGTTAGATTATCCTGGTTTAAGCACAGCCTGTATTAGCAGCCCTCACAGATAAAAAGGATTAGCTAAACACTAGTAAAGAGTAAATAAATCCTGAAGGCTAGTTAGGTTCTTCTACCCAGGGCTAAGATTCTCCAAGTCTGCTCAGGGGATGCGTATGCTCTTCATTTGAAACTTCATTCCACCAGGAAATATTCTACCTCAATAAAGAGACAATAGTGCAAATGTTTCATAAAAAGAAAAGAAAAGCTACATCTATGAAGCCAGAGAGGCCATGTTTCTCTACTAGGAGAACCAAGCAGTTATTCTTCCAAGTGCAGAACCAAACATGGATTTGTTCCCCTCATGTTCCCCCATTCCTCAGAACGGAGAGAGATTCGCGGTATAGCCATGTCTGTGTGGAGGTACTTTCCAGAAGTAGCCCAATTCTCACTTTTTTCATCATGGAGAGATTCAGACTGGGGGGAAAGGATACCACTCTGAGTAGCTGTGGCAACCCAAGAGATGCCACTGCAGAAATGACAGATACTCGCCAGCTGCCATAGGCTGGTTCAGGACTTTCTGTTCTCACAGCTGCAAGATCAGATGTGAAGGCTCCCGGCCCACAGCTGCTGCCTATGTGGGGAGGCCATGCCCAAACCCCTCAATACCTGCTTCGCTCTGCTTTGACAATGGGTATGGAAGAACTAAGTGGAACAAGCTAAAATAAGGGATTCGGTTTCTTATGGCAAATCTATACTAGTCCTGTGGTTGGCAATTTTGTTGATGTGTTTGAGTTAATTGAAAGCAGTTCAGCTCCTTTCTCTTTGGATAATCTCTTTGTCTGGCTCTTCAGTAAAAAAAAAAAAAAAAAAAAAAAAAAAAGCTACAGGCTGATTTACCTCAATGGAAGACTTCCCTTATATTTCTGGTTTTTAAGATGTAACACTATAGTAATTGGTTTGGTTTGGCTTGTTTGTTTGTTTGTTTGTTTGTTTTTCAGAGCCAGCAAAAGACCCTGCAGCTAATCCATCCACCAAAAAAGCAGTAACACCAGGTAAAGGAGTAAAATGTTCACTTTCAGGGTATTTCTTGTATTCTTGAACCAGTTTATTGCATCATAGCACCATCTGCTGGATTATACAAAAGCCACTGTTTGAAGGGTGTTTAGTGGTGGTGATTTTTTGTTTGTTTGTTTTGTTTGTTTTTGCCTTTGTTTGTGATAATCTGTAGGTCAATTATTTGCTAAGAACAATTGAATTTTGCAGAATTTTGATAATCTCTAAAATTATCGCTGCTTCTTGTCCTCTCATAGCAGCTGTAAGGTGGCATTTTGGGTCATTCTGAAAATTCGGGTTCTTCAGAGTGCTGGTCCCACAGCAGGTTTTACAAAACTGGAATTCTAAGAAAATGAGCTTAAATATGCACTGAAAAGACAGGCAAATATTTTTAAACAAAGTAATAGCACAAATTCATATCAAATTCAAAATGGATTGTAAAAAGTACCACCTTTTATGGATTTCTGTTCTGTTCTGCTTCACAGTCATCTTAAAAAAATTCACATAGTAGATCTGCTAAATTTAATGATACTGAGTCTAATGAATAACAATCTACATATTCAGAACTTTCATTGTTTTACCAGGTTTAAAATTAACTATTAAAAAGCAGAAAGGATTCATAAGTGAAAATGTGATAGCTATAAAACCGTAATATTCTTTTAACCTAAAGTAGGACAGCTGACGTTGCAACAGGTTCAGCCAATGTTACAACAAGTTCTGTGTTGCTGAGCTGTTCCTGGTATTGGCATCACAGAAGTGCACTGTATGGGCACTGTCCCCATGGACAGCCCACTCTCCCTGTTTCTTGCCTCCAGCTGCTTCCATTGCATGTGGCTATATAAATCTATGTGGATATGTGGTGTCTTCTTTTTTTTTTTTTTTTTTTTTTTTTGACTATTCTCTAGCTGTCTTTCTCTGGTTCAGACCTTTTTCAGTGATCTACCTCACAGATCACTTCCACTGAATAAGGGAATAACAACTTGCATCAGCAGGAGAGACTGGGAACTGGCCAAGGGTCAATGCCAGCCAGTAACATCTTAAATTGCCTCTACCACAAAGGGACTTGCAGCCTTGAATTGCAGTCGATATAGGTAAGCATAGGGCATAATATACAGCAGTTAACTGTGAAGCTGACCTAAGAAGTGCCATTTCCCCACAGATGCTCCCAGTGTCTGCTTTCTGTGTTTGTTTGACACCGTGTTCAGTTGTGCTAACACAACTGGGAGAATAGTGTAAACCACACCATTGCTGTGGGCTGGAATTAAAAAATATCCTAGAAATGTGTGTGTGTGGCAGGGTGTTCAGTCTGCATCACTTCACTAAATTTGGATTAACAAACTTTTATATCCGTGTACATGATAATTTCTTAAAACATTTTTGTTGCCAAAGTGTGTTGTATAGCTAGACCCTTAGATATCCTGACACTACACTGCAGAAATCATTATGTTAGAACCATATGCTCATAATTAATTTATTCCACCTGCTTGCCTCCAATGTTTGTGTTCATTTTTGAAAAATATTCCAATGAGTCTGTTTGTTGGCAAGAACGGCGATGACAGTAATGTACTTAAGATAAAGAAAGAAGAAAAACTGGTATGGCTTTTATGGAAAAATAAAATGGGTTTGTCTGTTCCAACACATTTCTAAATATCTAGTTTGCCTTAAAAATGGTAAAGAGCAGTAGATTATTGACTTCTAGTTTATGCGTCCCCTCATCAAATACCACTGTTCTCTGAAAATTAATTTACCTCCAGAATAACTCACCATAGCGAAATATTAAATATGCTTGTTTGGCAACAACATAGCTAGACTGCTGCCTATTAGTACAGTAAATTAAATACATTATCCAATTTCATATTTCATTTTCTTCCACATATCTTATTACATCGCAACCTGTACCCTAGAATGCCTAAAGCTGAAGGTTTATTCCTATTAACAGACTGAACAGACTGAGAGCACAGCTGGTCATCTTCCACTGCTTCTACGCCACATATGTTCTTGGTCTTAAAGTCACTGGTAAAGAAATCCCTGCCTAATACATAATGAACTATTTTTATCTCCATATGGTTATATGGAGAAAGCAGAGAAAATTACTGTAGAATTTTGTAGTCTATGAAAGCTTCTGAGTCTGGAAACTGGTGGCTGCTATAGGAAACCAACCTTAATGAATATCTATTACCAGATTTTCAAAGTGCATATTTTCAGATGTACTTTTGTCTAACTGGAAAAATTTCCTCTCTGATGCCCGTCTGAAGATGAAGACCAAAGCATTTGTCTTTAAAGAGAAGTGTAATAGTTTCACAGCTATATGCAAGTTCTGAAGGGAGAAAGACGTGTTGAAGAGGTGTTGAAGATTTTTCATGATGCCAGCCTTCTCCAGTTACTATCTTTTGATATCCCTATCCAAACCCCCTGCTGCTCTTTGCTCTCACCATGGTTTGTCACCTCCCCAGCTGTGCTGGCGGGACAAGTCTGAGAGTGACCCCACCTTACAAAACACCTGTCTAGCATTCCTCCCTTGAGGAAGGGCACAGGTTTCTTTCCCAGGATTTCTTAGACCATCCCATGTGCACTGGGCCGATCTCTGAAGGCCAGGCAGCTCCCAAGCTTCTCAGAGTCTGACATGTAAGTGCTGAGCACCTGCCACATCCCACTGGTGGGCAGTTTTGATCCTCTGGTGAAAGTGGAAAGAGCTCCCACACTGTGCTGCATGTCTCCCCCCTGCAGTTGTCACTAACACATGGCCAGGTGAATGGTCCAGGTGTCAGCAGTGGCTCACAGGTGCATGGCAGCCTGATGGATCTGCTTTGGCACCAAGAGGAAAGCAAGTACAGGAAAGTGCCAAGCAGGGAACAGAGTGTGTGAAACAGGCTCAGACCATGCAGGAAGCTTTTTTGGTATGAGAGGTGTTTGGGTTCCCCAGCAGGCATGGAGCATCAAAGCCACCAAGCCCCACATACTCCCTTAGCTAGGGTGAGGGCTAGGATCAGCTCATCTGTGAGTGCCTTCACTGGAACCACCAAATGTTACTCAACTTCATGTGCGTTCTCTAAGCACTGGTGACAGTGCTTTTCCCTCATGATTTTCTTGATTTAAAAATCACACTCAATTCTTTTCAACACTGTAAAAAATTAAATCCTAATTGCAGCTCAGAATTTCCCTGGAACGGTCTTGCAATTTTTAATTTAATGTTATAGTATAATTAACAGATTTTGTAGTGTCACTTAACTGTCTAATTGCTGATTTTTAGTGCCTAATTTTTCCCATCTTCCTCTCCACACACAATAAATTAAAAAAAAAAAAAAATTCATTAATTACTCCCTTTGGGTTCATAATAGAAACACTTTTTGACCATCACTTCCACCTGAAAATCAATGAAATGTATTTTGGACTCAGAATAAAATAAGTATGACAGATGAAAGGTCTATTTCAACTGCTCAGATGTCAGCTGCATCCAATCTCTCAAACCTACTTTGTCAGTTGTACTAGAATTATTATTATTTTATTATGTCTCTTATTTTTTTTTTTTTCACTGGTAAGAAGGAGTTAGGAAAAAAAAATATATATATAGGATTCCTTGTGAATTCCAGAAGAGTTTTCTTTTTGGTCCAGGTTAGCATAATTCTTCCTCTCTCCCACCTTAACTTTTGGGGTATTTAAATATTATATCTTCTCTCAGTTATTCGGTTTCTATCTGGTTTTAAAGGTAGAGTTACAGGCTTGGGTGTCTTTTCACATGAGGTAGAAATTATCTTCTCCCCAGTCCTCAGTAACCTGCAGAAATTGGGGCTTGATCCTCACCTATTTGTCCCAATGAGTCTCCAGTGGCATTAGCGAAGCCCAGCAGCTGACTCTTCTCCTGGTCTGCCAGGAATTCATTATACCCCCAGCAGCTAATACCTTGCTGTTATTGTGGTCCGTCACTCAACATTTTCTCAATATCCACAGAAATCTGTTAGGTGGATGTAGATAAATAACTTAAATCATTTTAGCCTACTAACATTTTCATCCCAACTCAAGCCTAAGAAGCTATTGCAGACTAAAAGGTCTTATATTGCCCTCTGGATCGTGTAAGCTGGATCATTATCCAACTCTTAATGGGAATGGAAAAGTGAATTCTTGACATATGCCGCAATAAGGGAAGAATTTTCCAGTGTTAAAAGATTTCACTTTAATACTTTGTATTCTTCATATACAGGGTTTATTTAAGTGGAGCATGAAATAGCTTATCTTACACTAAGCTTTCTAATCTGAAATCCAGTTTTTATCCTCTAGTTTTTAAAAACTTCTTGATCTAGAAAACAGGATATTTTTGCTAGTTTTGCTAGAATGATGAGATGCCCAATCTCATAGCCTGGCTGTTGCATTTGTACATTCCTTACAATATACTGCATTCATTATCATATAGTGTTAAAATAATTTCCTATACTTCTGTTCACACGAGAGTTAACAATGAATACGTGTGTACTATAATAATAATAATAATAATAATAAACTTGTTTCTTTCGCTATTACCAGATATTAAATGTTACAGTCTAGTTTTTGCAATGCTTCAAGGTACTGTTGTATTACTAAAACTAAAATGGCATTACTTTAAGAGCAAGGCAGGGGGAGCAAGTTAACTACAAAACAAGAAGTGGCTTGGTTCTTTAATACACGAAAGTTAACAATGGTTAGAAGAGTCAAAATAAAATGCCATTTAAAAACAATTGAGAGGTAAAAGGATTAAGTGACCACTGTTTATGGAAAAGAGCATTTTAAGGTGTTTTGTTCTGTGGCTGGCAAGATTTAATAGCCCTGAAGTTGTTTCATGATTAATTGCTCTCTCAGCAAGAATTGGGCCCAATTTCAAAGCATCTAGTATGTCTTTCAATCTCTTCTGAGTCAACAAAGCATTTAAGTACATGCTAAAGCTGTGTTGAATCCAGACTGTCGCATACACTGTATATGATTACCTTCTCAGACGTTTGTCTTTAGGAAGTGGTACCACCTTTGCTTTGCTAGGAAGGGAATAAATGGGCCTCATCTTGCCCACTGGGGCCATTATGAAAATTACTTACTTTACAAAGGAGCAGGAGTGAAGTCAAAAGAGGTGATGTGGACTCAAGTTTTCTGTACCATATGTGATTGTATTACATATAGATTTTAAAATATTCTTGAATGTAATAGTGCTGTGTTTCTAGTGATACAAGTAGACAGAAAGTAGAAACACAATATACTCCACTGTGATGTTTCTTAGGTATGATTTTTCTCATGTCATACAGGTCTGCATCAACTACAGACTTGAATGTTTCTGTATTAAAAAGTTGCCACCTAGTATCAAAAGTACAAAGCAATCTACTATCAATCTGCAGTACTGCTTTATTCTGCAGAGTGACACAAATAATCTGATGTTTTCTCTCGTTTAACAGCTGATTGGAGTGCACAAGTTTGGAGATTTACATATTTCAAAAATAGTGGTTGCTGATTTTATTTCATGTGTGTGCTAGACTGATCTCAGAGTTTTATCAACTGTCAGATCTACACACTTCTCCTAACACCTTCTGTTGATGTCCTCCTACATAGAATATCCTGAGTTGGAAGGGACCCACAAGGATCATCAATGACACTGTCTCTTTAGATATCTTCTTTAGAAGTTGCATGTCCTAGTTACAAAAATATTTAGCCACATGCATGACCTTTGACTCATACTTTGAGAGCAAATACACCAAAGCTTTTGCTCACTGCTTCCTTCTACCCTTTTCTTTTGAGACAGTTGACATCAGTCTCCAGCTCTGAGTCAGGCACTACTGTTACAGCTCCTGTTCAAAATTCATTAACTCTGAATTACATTTATTCCTTTAGGATTTTGATGTGTTAATTTTTAGGATCTACCTGTTTCGTTAATGAATTAACTAATCTAATCTACATATTGTTTGCCTAATGACATGCAAAATCTTAAACTAGAATTTCCTTCAAAGGTTTTTTTTTCTCTTCTGAAATATTCTCATATTTTCAGTGGGTTACAGAGCTTGAAGCAGAAGTAATTCCCTTATTCCCTTGTCACAAGAAGATGCAGTATGAGTTATGACCACCATCCCTGGGTATAGTTTTGTCATAAATCAATTACAGTCATTTGACTTTTTTTTTTTTAACCTCAAAATGAGAGAAGATTGGGAAAAACTGAATTAGTTCCATCTTGATGTAGTCTGAGAGCATGGGTACACCTGCTGCAGCTGATCCAATACTCTGTAACTTTTTGTGTTGCCTGTTGCTCCCCTTTGAGAAGTTCCACCTAGAATAACAATAGAGATGCCTCCCTAGAAGCGCTCCTGGTTCAAACAGATGTAGTTCAACACAGGATTTCTCTAAATCCAATACAGTTTCCCTCTAGTTATTCAGAATTGACTGGAAATATTTATGTCTGAGCAGCTTAGTCATCTTAGTCCTCAAAAGGTTCAAAGTATCCCTCAGATCTCTATTTAAATGAAATACAGTTCAAGGTTTATCATAAGATCCTCTGGCAGACACTAACTCTATGTCTGTGCTTAAAGAATCACATCATGTTTTTAATTTACTTTTTTGCCTGGGTGCCCATGCCAGAACTCTTGAGACTAGTGAAGTTAATTTGTTCCTAAATCAAGTAGTGCTACTGATGGGCATTTAGAACTGATCTCTTCACAGGGGCTCTGTTCATAACATACAAGCATTCCAGAAAATGAGTGCTATTTTTGGGTGACACACCAGTTCTGAACATAGGCAGTTTCCTAGTCAGAATTGTAGGATTAGCCTAATTTTCTTTTTAAGGATTGTGAATCAGAAAGAGTTTTATTCCAATGGGAAATTAGGCACTGTGGTCTATGAATACATCCAGACTGTGTACTAGTTATGCTAATTCTGGCAGGAAACTACAAGACCCACACCTTCCCCTTGCCACATGACAAAAATGATGCGTGTTTTCCTAGGAGTGATCAAATATATTCTACATTTACATAAGTGTGCACTTCAAATGTGCTGACTTAAGCAACCAATTTCTTTGCATGTGATTTCCATCCCCAGGGAATGTTTTTCCTTCAACTGAGAGATTTGCCAGGTTGTCAGGACAGACATCGGAAATCTGCATTCTTTCCACATCTTTCTTATGATGTGGATTCCTCTTGATTATCCTAACTTTTGCAGAAACTAACAAAGCATTTTAGACTCTGAAGAGGTAAAGTATCCATCTCCCTTCTGAGAGACATCTTCATCTTTAGGCTTCAGTACTGAAGCCTTGTGGAATTAAAATGTTTTTGTTTTGTTTTGTTTTGCTTTGTTTGTTTTTTTCTGGATTAATAAACTGGATATTCTAAAAGAATAGAATGATAGGCTCTCTTCTGACTTAAGCGTGGGAGGACAGATCTCCTCAGTTTCAAAGAAGGATCTGAAAACTGAGAATGATCCACCTTCTGAATGACCCCATCTCCTAAGAATCCTAGGGGCAGTACTCAGTGCATTTTGATCATCTTTTTTTCCTTTTCTTTTTTCTTTTTTTTTTTCATCTAGCTTGCTGATGAATAAGAAAAGGTTCTTGAGACTTGAATGAATGTTTCTAGCCATCTTTATTCAAATATGACCACATAACACAGAGGATCCTATACTACTACTGTTATTCTAACTTCAAGATTTTTTGTTTGTTTGTTTGTATACACCTTTCTAGAAAAACGCAGTTTGTTGACTACTTTAGAACATAGAGGGGTTTTGCCTAAAACACCAAGGTATAACCAGCTGAGCCTCTTCTCCATGACAACTTTGACAGCAAAACTGTTGTATGGTGATGTGGAAGGATCTTGAAAGCATCTAACTTGCTTTTGATGAGGACTGACCAAATCAGCCCAAATTTAAGGACTTTGGTCAACCTGATGATGTCTATCCTAATACTAGCTTCCTCACTGAGCTTCAGTCAGTTCACTATCTTTATCAAACAAAATGTATGGTGGCAGTGGATTTGACAGTGATGAAGTCAGAGAAGCAGCAGTCAAATTCAGGAAAATGAGTATTTCTGGGGAGCAACTTGAAAAATCTGGTTCAATACAAAACTTTCTCATGTGGATTATCTCAGGTCGAATAACATGACCCAGCTCATGTTGCAACCTTTCCCTTCAACAGAGGAGACTAAAGGGACCTTTTCTGTGTCTGGCTGCTTATGTTCTCAATATTCTAAGAAAGAATATCTTGGAGAGCTTTAGCACTCCAACTCAGTTGGTTTTAATTAACCAACATTATAAAAATCTAAGAGGGGAAATGACAGGCACATAACCTATAAAACCAAGATTACAAGACTGTAAGACAAGGCTATCTTCCTACTCTCTAAGGATTTAGGTATTCAAGACACTGCCTAGAATATGACAACAGCAGTCTTTAACTAGATTCATCAAAATAATTGTGGCAAAATTAAACAAAAGCACAGAAAATGCCTTTTTCTGCGGCTACTGAGTGCAATCAAAACTGTATTGGTTATCTGACGTGGCATATACCACAGAACAACAAATCCATTTGAAATGCCATTTATTTAAATATTTTCCCAATCGGTGTATTTCCAAATTCAGTTTTTATTTTTCTGAACACTTCTTGGATATATGTGAATTAGAACATAACACAAGTGCACGCACACACACGCACACAATACTTGTGCACACAGATACACAGATTAGAATGGGATGTCAATAGTTCTCTCTTGACAGATGGCAGAAGGTCACAGTTTGTGACTGTCCATCGTGGTACTGAAGATTAAAGTGTACCACAGCAAACATGCCAACCTACATGCTTTTCAGCACTGTTGGTACTCTAGGGAAGAGTGTGGCTTGGGGAAAAGATGAGCAAAAGCAAGTTCAGGTTCTCTTCTCTCTTCCACCTGCTCCAGCAGTATCTAGGGGTGTGTCACCAAAAACACATGTATATGGCTTTAAGAGCAAGTTATACACCATTTTTCATAAAACAGAAAAAAAAATTCTTGAAAGCATCAGAGCTTATTTGATGGTGAAATATCAAAGTAAATCCAATCTCAATTCCACGCATGGCACAAATATAATTTTTTACAGAACTTTCCTGAATGAAAACATGTAAAGTCCCTCTCTTTCTCTCTCCCTCTCTCACACATGCACCCACACACACACACATCTTTATAGATAAGCACAACAAATGTCTTGGCAAATATCTAATGTGCCTACAGTTGGCAATATCCTTTCATGTGTCATACTAACTACTTGTTAGCAAATAAATAAATAATAAAAAGACATTTAAATCAAGCAATGATAATGTGAGGCAAGAAGGAAAGACAAAGAAAAGATCTAGACCTGAACTGTCCTGAAGTTTATGGCTCATGCAATGAAAGATTTCAGTTCATTCTATTAAAATACCACAGGAGGCATAACCTGAAATTTTTTATCATCTCAGATTTCCACTGAAGTTCTTGATGTCAAGTTCTATTAGTTACTATTTTTTTTTTTCCCCATGTGAAAGGATGCTATTTCAAATTGCTTCTGGAAGTAAAACTCATACAAAAGAAGCTCTATGGAATGTCCTTAACGTTTGCAGTTTAAAAAACAGGAAACAAAGCTAAATAAATAAAAAATGTTATACTTTGCAAAAATGCTTGCTGAATGTTGTTAATGTCATACTGTTCCCTGATCTCATGAGAGCTGACAGATCTTAGAATGAGAGGGAAAAATAATTGCCTCAGAATCACTAAAGTCTAATTACATTTCCTTTAGTTTCCAGGAAGCAGTCCTGAGCAAAAGCAAAACAGAAAACCCCACGAAACCAATCAAAACCTTCATTTCACAGGATGAGTCCTAAAATATCTGTATGAAATTGGATACTCTGAAGAGCACTTGCACTACACAAAACCAAAGCTGCAGCTGTTGTTATGATTAAGCTCTTTGAGTCAGACAACCCCCTGAGTCCCAAAATTCTGTCCTCTCACTTTTTCCTGTTTCCTTGGCCTATAATAGGATTGCCACCCAAGCTAGGATGCCATCATAAAAAATATAAGATTTATCTAGGTAATAAACTATTTAAAGCCAACCCACTCTTTATCTCTACCACTTACCCTTATTGCTGGGAGAATCACATTTCTGGCTCATTGCTTGGACCACATCAACCTGCTGCATGACCATCTCCACTGAATCTCATGTCATATATACAGTGTGATTGTAAATCATCAATGATAGTCTATATTATGTACATTATATACTAAACACATTAAAATGTTCTTTATATAACTATGCTAAAGCTGGGTCCCTGATTTCAGAAAACTAACCTTTGTGCTTTAAAGTGCAGACAAAATTGCTTACGAAATTGTCATGAAATTCCATCAACATTTTTGGTTAAATGGTAAAAATGAAAATCCTTTGTCGTTTGTTTGTTTGTTTGTTTTACAGAGCTCAAAACAAAACTATTCAGAAGCTACATTGTGCTTTAATATATATATAAGCTGTCTCTTCGGATAGATTTTAAAACAGAAAATAAATGAATATTTCATTCCAGAGAGAACTACATGGTTTGCTTGATACAAACTTACTAGGAGTAGGAGTATGGAGTAATGACAAATTTTGTTTAAAAACTTAGCAGCTGTAGTTTTTTCATATTTTGGGTCATCATGCTTTTTCAAATATCAATTATTTTCATAGATCTGTGTAGTATTTCTTTTAGATATACACTGCATTTTGTATTAATACTGCTTATAAAATAATATTGAATGTGGATACTATTCATATTAATATGTTATTGGTCAACATATTTCATTTTCTACTGAGAAAATTTATCCCTTTTTGCTTACTCAGTTCAAGAATAAATCAAATTTAAGGACAGGTTTGATTTTAGTGAGGGTACAGCATACAGAATCACTTTGAATATGGAACTTTATATCTTGATTGTAGACTTCAAGCTGTTAAGGTACTAATATTCCTCAACTTTATACTAGAGCATTTATACAACTATTTTTCATAATAAACATGGAGAAAATATAGTCATCATATAGAAGTAAGTGATGAGCATGCAAGAATGTGTGTATTTAATAGAAGCTGCTGTTAATCTTTTTATCTGTCGGCTCAAATGTTCTTAAATTTAGGTAATGTCCCTGTGTACATCAAACTGGCACACTGGAGCTTTTACACATACTGTTTAAAAGCATGTGCAGATATCATCTTCAGATTTCAAAAGCTGATCTATTATTTTTGATATTATGAACATTGCCCATGCCTGGTAGATGTTGTTGAGTTTCTGAGAGACAAGCTCAACATTTCCCTCTTCCCTTTGGATGGCCGCCTACTCCTCTAAAAGGGTTCTGAAACAAATCCTGGCAAGATAGAAAGAGCTCTTACAGGAATTGCTATTAAAAATTTGTAAATCCCAGTCATGATATACCAGAGGGGTACAGGGCTTAGGTGGGCGAAGCTTTTCAGTTTCGGGCCCCAGACCCTTTAGTAATCAGCTTCTGTTGGCCACAGCTCCCTTCACATTGTGTATTCATGTAAAAGAGTCCGTACCCCCTCCCCTTATACCATGGCTGTAAAGCTGCGGCAGTTGTATGAGATGTTCTGCTTATTCTCCAGTCTCTATGACAAAAGGCAAGGAGCATGTCACGGATGTCTGCAGAGATACATATGGCTGGTTCACAGACCTCCATTTAGTCTGCCATGAAGTAAAACTGCAGATATTTTAACCTGCATTACTACTAGAGTTCCCTTTAGCACCTTATGATATGGGTTAAATCTTTTGGTGTCCGATATTAGCAGTTAACCTGATCCTGTTTCCACACTGTGAAAACCACTTGGGATAAAGTGACTTATGATAACTGTAAAGGTTTTATTTTGATGTGCAGGAAGGCAGAGAAAGGCTCACCTGAACTAACACTCCAAAGCAATGTGCCACATCCAGAATCCACTAGTAAAAGGTTTTTGAAGTTTTTTTGAGGAAATTCACGGATGATACCAAATTGGGTGGAGCTGTTGACTCCTTTGAGGGTGGGTGAGGTCTTGCAAAGGAATCTGGACAAACTAGAAAGCGGGGCAACCATTGACAATACGAAGTTTAACAAGAGCAAGTGCCAGATTCTGCACCTGGGAAGGGGCAACCCTGGTTATACGTACAAACTGGGCGATGAGACATTGGAGAGCAGCCCTGCAGAAAGGGATTTGGGGATTTTGATCAACAGCAAGCTGAACATGAACCAGCAGTGTGCCTTGGTGGCCAGGAGGGCCAACTGTATCCTGGGGTGCATCAGGCACGGCACTGCCAGATGGTCAAGGGAAGAGATTGTCCCACTCTGCTCTGGGCTGGTGCATCCTCACCTTGAGTACTGTATGTAGTTTTGGGTGCCACAGTATAAGAAAGACATAAAGCTGTTAGAGAGAGTCCAAAGGAGGGCAACAAAGAGGGTAAACGTTCTAGAGGGCAAGATATATGAGGAGCAGCTGAAGTCACTTGGTTTGTTCAGCCTGGAGGAGACTGAGGGGAGGCCTCATGGCAGCCTGCAGCTTCCTCATGAGGGGAAGTGGAGGGACTGGCACTGAGCTCTTCTCTCTGGTGACCAGCCATAGGACCTGAGGGAATGGCTTGAAGCTGCAACAGGGAAGTTTCAGACGATATCAGGAGAAGGTTCTTCACTGACAGGGAGGTCAGGCACTGGAACAGGCTCCCCAGGGAAGGGGTCGTGGCACTGAGCATGCTGGAGTTCAAGAAGTGTTTGGACAACACTCAGACACATGGTCTGACTTTCTGGGTGGTCCTCTGGGGACCCAGCAGTTGCACTCAGTGATCCTTGAGGGTTTCTTACAACTTGGATATTCTGTGATTCTATGATTCTAACATGAAAGTGATTGTCTAGCTCAAGGAAAGAAGACATTATAAGAGGAAAGTGTACTTGACTTTTTTTTTTTCTTTTTCAGAAACACATAGGAAAGAAAAAATGGTGGATACTGGTAAATATTATCCCTTTTTTATCTTATTTTTCAACTCTCCCAATGTTTTAAAATAATCCCTGTTATAAGTAAATATTTGGGTTTTGTTTGCTTGTTTTTACAGCCAAAACAGCAAAGAAAGAAGCAAAAGTACATGGTAAGACCTGTAAAGAACAGTAATTTCTCATTTATCTGTTTTCATTTTAAGTTAAGACAGGAATAGTTAAAGGGAGAAGAGAAGTTAAGCCAGGGATAAAGATTTGTTGGTTTAATCAAATTTACTTGAGCAAATGACTGATTGTGGAGCAGCCATGCAGCTATTTTGCCTTCTGGAACAGTGATCTTATCAAATGTATGTGAGAAGAACAATGATGGTGAGATTGTTTTATTTCAGCTTTTAAAGGTTTGTCTTTTCAGGGAGGAAGGGGCCTTGCTTGGAGATCACAGTAAACGGATAGAGAGCAAAACACAAAATAGGAACTTAAGTATTTGGAAGGGAGTAAAGAAGTAGGTTGTTCTGGTTTGGTTTTATTTCAAATACCTATGCCCACATATTTTATTCCTGTAGCTAAGTGCTTTTATTCCTGACAGGAATCTACTTCTCAAGTTTAACCAAATTTGGAAGAGCATAAAGATTTTCAACTCCTTTTACAGCCAAGCTTGATGACTCACTCATCTGATGACTATTTTCTCAGATACAGATTCTGAGCAAAAAATACAGTAGACAGTCAATCTATATAAAAGAAAAAAACGAAAAAGAAAAAAAAAAGAGAAAAAAATAAAGAATCCTTCCTCTTCTATAGCATAAAAACCTGACACAATGCTTCAAAATGAGGGTATCAATAATGAGAAACAGAAATGTGGTAGCTTAATTCATTTCAATCCAATTATGAAGAATAATAAACAAATGAAACTGAAAGATACATGTTCAAGCAATACTTCTGAAAATGGATCTTCCCCTGTACCAATACAAGAATGGTTCTTTTTCCTAAGTTATGCTTTGAGTTTTCAACAGGCTCAAAGAAAATACTCTTAACTTCCCAGGATAACTGAAATTAACAAAAGGAGATTTCTGTTGCATATCCTCCACCAATGTTTTACTTTGCAACCTGTTTTTCCTTCTTCTCTTATCACCTGAAAATAGCAAAGCCAGTGAAACTGTATGTGTACTTTACCTACTGACCTTGTTTTCCATTGCTTTTAAGCTACAGGTTTATTAGTCATCTGCCATCAGACTATATATGCAAGCAACATATATGTGCCTCAGTTTTCCTCTGCATAAAAACTAATGAATGAACAGTAGTTCAACAGTAGTTCAGCCTACTCTGTGGAAATAGCTAGCACATTGACCAAGGGATGAATATGTTGGGATATTCTGTCCTATTCTATAAAATCGATTCTAACAGGACTTTTATACATTTGCAAAAGTTATTTCCTGGAATATTTTCTTGTATTTTACAGCATCTGTGGAAACTCTGAAGTCAAAAGGTGGGTAACTTTTTTTGTTTTTAAAATTAAATTGGAAGAATGCTGGTGTTTACTCTGTTCTTAATGAAAAAGTTTCTTGTGACAAAGCTGCTAGCAGGTATGACTTATGTAGAATAAAATGGACCTTTTAAATACTAATGGGTCCTTTCTTGCAGGACCTGAAAGGCCCCTTTAAAAAAAAAAAATCAAGTTATCCATGGACTGACAAGCTATAATTCTCCAACTTTACCGAATTCGTTTTCTAACCTTAATTCAAGCCATAAGTGTTTTTTTTTTTTGGTTTGGTTTGGTTTTTTGTTTGTTTGTTTTCTGAAAGGCAGAAAAGACAAGTAATTGATCTTTTATAGAGACCTGACACAAAGTAATATTTCTCTTTTTGCCAGTCCAGCTGCCACACAAAACCAGTGACTGAAGCAGTTTTCTTTACTGAGTCTAGGAATTTTTATGGAGAGGTTCAGCTTTTGCTTTGCTTTCATAATGGGGGAAGGTGGAAGATACGGGGGCAGAACTTTCTTCACCATCTGTTCCTTCCCTGAAGGCACAGGGCACTGGGACTGCTCAGAAACCTCAAGGTCTTAAATTCCATCTGAGCAAATTTAGATTGTTCATGTTAGTGTCTGAATTTTTACATATACACAGTGTAAGATATTAACTCTGAATCTTCCAGAACATTACACGTACCAGTCGTATCTTAGAAACAAGTGGAAAATGGGATGGCACATTATAAACTGTGAAAGCACTTCACTCGGAGTCCATACACAACTGTATTTATTCACATCAAAGACCACCTTGCTTTGCAAACATTCCTATTGAAACAATAGCACTACTTTTATCAACTGCTCAGACTTGTGAACAGTTTCCAAATCCGTCTGCCAAAAGTCAAAGGCAGAGAAATGAGAATTATTAGTTTTTAACACACTGCTGTCACTCAATCATCCTCTTTTACTTTAGAGTTCATTTCCAAAGAACTCATTGGAAAGCAATATAGTGTTCTGCAGTATGAGTAAGGGTTATAGAATCGCAGTCTTGGAGATTAATGTAAGGAAATCAAAGTTGATGCAGCATTCCCTTTATTGGATGTTTTTAAGCTCCCTGCTTCATGGGCTAAATTCATAATGCTGTCATTGCCGTGCAGCTAATTGTATTGAGCAAAACAGAAACAAAACTAATTTAGACATTTGTTTTCTTTGTACTCCCACCAGATAAAAGGGAAAACTAAAGGGGGGGGGGGGGGGGGGGGGAGAGTATTTTGTGTGCATCTTTTTCACTTTCAGCAAATTCTAGACTGCAAAATCTGAAAATAAAGGTAGTCTTGCTGCTATGTGTGACTGAATAGTGCTTTCACCAATTGCTTGAAGCTTCTGAGCAAATCTTTTTTGAAACATTATTATTTCTTCTGTAACAGTGTACTGTTCATTCAGTGTCAGCATTTCAACAACTATGAACCCATTTCTGCCAAACCTGTATCTATCAGGGTCTCAAAAAAAAAAAAAAAAAAAAAAAAAAAAAGTGAAATGTTTGTTTCTTGCAGAATTAAGTCCATTTCTGCAAACTTGAAGTTTTCCTTGGCCACTGTTGGGAAATGTTGTCATTGGCCTTTAGAAAATGTTATTCTCGCTAACTATATTTACCCTTTTACGAAGAGCTATTTTCTTTAGGTCTTCAGTGAATTATAATTAACAGCATCTTTGAAACAACAGAGACTTTATCCATATGTTTTGTTGCAGTGAGTGGTCTCAAGTTTTTCCACTGAATAGCACATTTCATACTTTTTTAGATGAGAAGCAAACATTTGTAAATGCAATTTGTCTTCATTGTGTAACCAGTATTTTGAAGAATAGAAGAGAACCCTGCCTTATAAGACTTGAATTAAGGGGTACTTCAAAGTATAAAAAATTCACAGTTCACTAAAAACAAATGGAAATTGTATGTTTCTATTATATCAGACAAGAATCGTTCCATTTTTTTCTGCTGTCAAGTGAGTGGTTTCACAACTGAAAATGTTGATCTTAACCATCTTAGTTTTATCATAGGATCAGATTAATGTTGAACCTGAAATTCTTCTCCTGTATTTCAGTTAATAACAATTTAGTTTTAATTAGTCACCAAACCCCATTAAACAGAAACTGCTGATGTTAGCTCTGGAATAATTATTTCTGAAAAAAATTACTTATTAATAAGTCATTTAAATTTAACTTTTTGTTGCTGATTTTGAAACTCAAACATAGCCTGTAATTCAAGGGAAAAATGATGTTTTTATTGAAATGTTACAGCTGTTCTTTTTACCTCTTAGTAAGAATCACATGGGGATGCTGTTGTTTTCAACTAAATTTAATTTTTTACAATGACAGAAATTCTAGCATTCTTTAGTAGCTATACCTTTCACTAAGTCTGAACAAGACCATTGTTTTTCAGTCTCTATTCACTTGTTATTTATTGCTGCTCTTTACTGACTTGTTTTCCTTTTTTTTTTTTTCTCCTAATATTAATGCATTTAGACTCAGCAGCTCTGTAGCTGCAGTGTGGTTTTGAATATTCAGTAGCTGTTGGCTAATATTGAAATTTTTAAGCATATTCATGGAAGGAGAACCATCCTTGCCTGAAAACAAGTGAAGTTTTTGATATAATTCTCTTCTTATGTGATGAAATTAAGAATAATAATATGCTGGCATGGAAGAAGGTCTTGGCCATTCCCACTAGCTTGTATTTCTGACAAACTATCAAGCTTATAGGCAATTTTGTTGCATTCTCTCACAAAAGGCTTTGTAATGTCTTTATGGTAGGAATTTTTTTCTTTTCTCCATGCAACAGAACAGTTCCTAAATCATAATAGACACTTTCTAGGTTCATGATTGCTTGATGTTTGTGAAGTCATGACGAGGAGCTCTTGCCTCTGATGTCATGGTTCAGTGAGTTTTGTCTCCAATCAATGTTTTCTTTTAGTTTTCCTTCACATTGAGCAAACATCTCAAAACAGCTTTAAAATCAGTGACTCTTTGGAATAAATATTTCTGATATAGGTCCTAGTTATGAAAACTCCCTGTTTTGGGATAAAGATATTCTTACAGACTTGATTGTAGCCTACAACTATTAAAGATGCAGAAATATTTCACTGCTGGATTGCTCTCCTGGATGCTTTCACAACAAAATAATATTTGCTAAGTTCTTTCTTTTTTGTTTCCAAAGAGCTTATGATGGAATCAGAGGAACAATTATCATACAAACCAAGTTGATGCACATTATGCCAAGTTACTAAGGATTTTGTTGTGAAATGACAAAATATAAAGGGAGTCCAGACACCATGTAATTCATCTATTTCTTTAACTATAACTTGGTGAATAGATGGATTCCTGTCAAATTTTTACTTTTGCTTTTACATGCATCCTTTTTTTATTATTATTATTTCAAGTAGTTAATTATTTATTTTATGCCTGATGTTCTCCTTCTGAGGAGAAGATTATTCTACTTCCATGTTACTTAAGTGATACAGCTAAAGGATCAGCTTTTCATGTAGGGATTGCCTGCAAAGGGACAGACTTTTGCAGAGATTGTCTTTCAGGATTCTACTCAGAGATGTCATAACTTTGAAAATGCTTAGTAAAAGGGACAAAATCTTTAGCTACTTAGAAAACTTGTCCATGTTCTAATAGAAATGAGACAAAACCTTCATTGGAGTCTTATTCCAAAACTGATACTATGTGTATTTAAAAGGACTGTTAAAGTGACACCGATTACCTTGATAATAAAAGACCTCTCAGCATCACCAAAGCAGCTCACACCTCTGTTCTCAAAAAGCTGAGTGAATAAAGCAATGTTCTTATTCTTCTTCCAAGTATTACTATTCCATGTCCAGATGATGCTACTTGCCAGTTCCCAACAGCAACTAAAGTGCTAATCTATCTCAGCAATTTATTTACAAACACTTCCAGAAGCATTACAGCATTACTGAATGCACTGATTGACATAATACTATTAATAGTGCTAGTTGTTATTTTTAAATATTAGCTACAAGGTTGCTCAAGAATGGCTGGTTCCTTCATCATAACTGCACTCTTTGTATGCCACCTCCACACAATTTTGATGACTCTAAATACCTGTTCATCTCAGAAATTTGTATTGTTCTTCTAGGTTGATATTCAGTGTCTAGAAAATATTTTCAGTTTTTCTTCCATCAGTCTTCTGGTTTTCAGAAATTGAACAAACCAAAACTGCTTTCTTTTAGCTAAAATGACTAACATACTTTGGAGAAAACAACTGTTCTCAAGAATTCATTTTATTCTTATCACTGCTGCTGAAAATACATTTTGGAGTGCATATGGGTCTTGTTCCTAGTGCCCCTTTTCATATCTTTTTTTTTCATATTAAAATAAGCTTATTCTTTAATATTTGACAATTTCAGCAAGATTATTAAAAGCCCTGTGCTCACAGTGGCAGGGCTCAAAGCCCAGATTCACCTAAGCATGTAGGTATCTAATTTATTTCTGATTTAAGTAGCCTTGCTAATCTGGGCCTAAGTAACCTAGATGTTAATAGATTTACAATAAATATTAACTAACTTTGTTCCTCTTTGCTTTTCTGTATGTCTAATGACTGACACAATGCTAGGTACTGGAATAGAAAAGGAGTACTCACATTTTTTTCTATGGATCCAGTCAGTCATCCTTTCTATTCAGACTTGACTTTCAGGCAAACTGAAGATTACTTTCTATAAAATAAGTTACCTGAGTGTCCTGGTTTCAGTTTTACAGTGAAGTAACTGAGGTGCAATATTTCACTGTTTACATGGAGCTTGCTCACAAACACACTCCCAACCCACAGCATTCTGGGATAAACAAGAGCAAGTGGCAGGGGAATGACTGATGTGTGAGAGTTGGTCCATCCCACTCAACATTAAGCAATTCATCTGTCCATACCTGACATTTCAGTGAATCTTAGGAAAGAGTTCCTGATGAGAACAGAATATCCTTCTTCTGGCCTCAAGCCCACTTGCAGACTCTGCAGACAGCTCGTAGCATACAAACTGAGCTGGCCTGCTTAGGCCAACATGTCCAGCAGCTTCACAAGGCTTCCCTGCTGCCTGGGCTGCAAGCTTAGTCTCAGGGTGGCCACCAGGACCTGCAAGAACAGCAAGCACACTTGGAGGCACTTTGTGAGTTCTTTGAATTCACATAATTTCTCAGTGAAGAAATAACGGTAATGGAATGTGACCCTCAGTATTTACTTTGGCTTTAAAATACAAGTTTTTAATTTACTACCACTGTGATTTTCTGTAATAAAAAACTGAGTTGAAAATATTTCTGTGCTTGTCAGGCTGATATAACAAGCTGAGTGGATGTTATGTGCTGATAACTCTATAGCTGTAAAGACATTTCTATACTTAAGATATAGGTCATTTGAAGTAATTTTCATCTTCCAGTTGCAAATTTATGCTGATTTTTTATTCTTTTCACTTCTTTTAAACTAGACAATGACAGTGAAGCATATTTTCTTAATGCTACCTTTTTTTTGTCTCAAATACTGTAGGAGGACACCTTTTTAAATTAGAAGCGGCTATGCTCTTTCAGCATAGTGGCTATAAATTGCAACTACAAAAGCTTGGCTTTATGAAAGTGAAGTGAGGGCAGTGCCATTTACAGCTGAACAAACATGTTTACATATTTGCCAGACTTGTAGCTGAATAATTTAATTATATGATCCAAAATATATTTTGTTCTCAATATGTTCAGAAATCTACAGGAAATCTTATGCATTGCCAAACCTGCTATATAAATTGTTATAAATTATGTAAGATACCCCTATTTGTGTAAGCTTCCTAGGAGAGTAAAGTCTGAAGAGTTTCCTTCTTCCACCTCCTCCTCTTAGATCATTTAATCCTTAGCATGGAGCTGCGAATGAATAGTCTCTGTACCTTGTCTCTGAGGCTGTGCAAATTGATTTGGGAAGTGTGCAAGCTAAAGCTTGGGGATACTCAGTGAGATGTGTTCAGACATCCTGACCTGAGTTTTATTGCTGCTTCCCTCTGGCATCAGTAAAGATCTAGCAGCCCTGCTGTTACAAGTGATCGGATTCTCTCCTCTCACACTCAGAAATTGCGGTACTCACAAGAACTAAATTAGGTGTCTGTGATACACAGTCTGACTGGAGCCTTTTATCCTCAGTAAGACTAAATACATGCTTAAACATATATGGAAATGGTTTGCTGTTTCAGGGATGCACAGTGGAGGTTTCTGCTGTTGCAAAGAGAAAAACATACTTATGTTGGGAACCCTCACGTGGCTCAGCAAGTCTTGCTTAGCTCTCTCCTCAGCTATGTGATATGCACTGCAGTTTAGCCTCTGTTCCACCTAAGATCAAGAAAAAAAGATGCTGCTATTCCTTTTTTTTTTTTTGAAATAAGTTCCTGTTTGATTTTTTTTTTTTTTTTGAGATAGGTCAAAAATGCTTATTATGTGGTCTTGTATCAGGAAAAAAGCAATCTCATGGTTGAAAATCTTTGAAATCATCTGCTTTAAAGTAATCTGTAAGTATTTAAGAAAAGCAACACTTCTGACCAGAAATGTCACTTAAAATCTTATCTTTTCTTGCAGCAGCACCTGAAAAGAAGGAAGAAAAAGCAATGAAGGCAGGAGAGCAAGGTAAAAAGAAAACAAAGAATGTTGGCATTATCTCTCTTCAAAAGACAACAGCACAGAAACAAAAACCTCAGATTCAGACAGCTAGATGACAGCAACATTTAAACTCTTTGCTCTGACTGTTATTTGCAAGAGCTCTGCTCTGTTTATCAGAGTAAGAGGGAACTTCCACCAGGAACCTGGCTTTGTCCCACTTCCAGAAAACCACCACCCCTACAAAAGCTGAAAGTGAGCAAGCCCCTCACTTCATCTTAAAAGTCCTGCACTGGGCCTTTCATGTTCCACAGGTCCTGTGAGAGGCTTCCTACCCCAGCAGCCTAGGCAGGGATCAGCCTTTATTCCTCAATCTTGGAGACAGACTTGCAATGAGGTATAGGGGCACAGACTACCTGCAGTCAGAAGAGCTGCCTTTCTTATCCCAGATGAAACATTAGCCCTATGAAGAGCCGTGAAGATCCACTGTAGCTTGAGAAAACTCAAAAGGTTTTTGAGAGCAGAACTTATAGATGTTTGTAGCAAAACAGTTAGGATTGTTATGTGTGAGGTATGAACAGGAAGGTCTAGGAGTAGGAACGCCAGAAGAAGAAGGGGTACAAGAACTACATGTGTTGATGGCACATTGTTCAGCAAGCCACAAAGCCTACATACAATTTAAAGTTAGTCAGAGCAGAAAAAACAAGGGTCAGTCTACATTCAGGCTAAAACAAAACTCAAGCCATGACCACAAAGATGATGGTGAGAATATTAAAAAATTATATAGGTTTGGAGACTTAAAAAAATAATAATAATCTAGGTGAAGAAACAAAGGACAGTGAATAAAATTCCAGACGTCAAATAACATGAAAAGGGAAAAGATCATAATCACTGTCCACTCTTGAAGTGCACAAGAAGACACAAAGGACAGCAATACATGGCTGCCAAACTAGGAAAAACATGGTATGTTGGGCACTTGGTGGCTGGCAGTGCTTGTGCCCTGTGCCACTGCAAGGTCTTCTGGACAGATTAACTGGATACACACATCTCACTGCCTAAGTGCTGGACAGAATGCTTGGACACACTCTACTTGGGATTGAGGATGTGCAAATGAGAGTGAGCTTCCAAGTGAAGGAAATTCTCCTTTCCCCTCCTATCAGGTCTCCTATCGTGACTTTCTCCATTACATACATTTATATTTATTTATTATTTTACCTTTCAGCATTATATCCTGCAAACTAGCTTCTCACACACTTGTTAATAAATAAATAAATAAATAAATAAATAAATAAATAAATAAATAAATATCTCTGTATTTTAAGATAGTATGGCAAGGAGCAAAGTAGTAAAACATTAGCATAAAGACCTAAAGCTTGTCAGCACTGGCTCCCTTTATACAATATATATACACTTCTATTCTGTTGTATTACTAACTGCTTACCAAGGTGATTTATATATTTACTCATGCTCATATTACCAATTATAGCCCTGATGATGAATTTGGCATTTTCAGCCTTTTCATAATGGAGTTTTTCCAAATTTGCAAGTAACCTTCAGAGTAAAGTATAAGGAATAATTACAAGTGTAGTTTTGGTCAGCTGAGCTATTATTTCTCTCTTTTCTCTAGTTTCTCAGCTTCAGCTTTACTCAGCATTACTCAAGCCAGCATAGTCACCCTGCAGCAGCTGTCAGCTGCTTGTTAGTTATCATGGAAAATGTTATAATTAGGTAGGCTTTGGCCTAGATTTCATTCATTGTTAGTCTGGGTATTTCCATACTATTTTCCATTGCTGTACAAGTGCTCTGCAGCCACCTGCACTATTTGACCTCCTTATAAATCAGTGAGGTGGTGTTTGCTGTAAGATTTGTCTCTTCTACAATGTGCCACCATTACATGGGATGTTATTTGCAAAATATTTTAACTGTGCCATAATGAGCATAGATGGGGCAGTACAAACTGCAGTTTCACATGGATAGCATCAAGCTGCGAGTTCTGGGATCCCAGCTGATTTTGATCCCCAAGTTGCCCAAACAGGGGACAATGTATTTCCCCTAACAACAGTCAGCAGCAGCAGCTCTGTCTCCCCATATCCACAACCATCTAGTTTCTGCAAGTCAAAGAGATAAAAACAACATGCAATGTCTATCTCAGTTACCTCTACAGCTCCTTCCAAATGCTGGCAGCAGCTCAGGTCCTCTACAGCACATAAATGAACATGAATATTTTAATTAAGAAATTGCAACTGCTTCTCATTTCTGTGCCCTGTATGTGCTGCCAACACATTGGACTTTCAAAGACAAATGAGCAAAAAAAACATTTTCAGAAAGTTTTTTTGAATATTATCACACATTTCTATTTCTGATGGAACCATTAAAAAAAAAAAAGTGATAGAAAGCTCTGGGTTATGTTTTGACTGAAGAGAAAACTGTACTGAATTCACTGATCCCAGGTATCTGGAAGATCTGAGTAAAAGTGAGGACTCTTTTTCTTAACAGCAAAAGTATGAATGCATGAAGAAGTGTTTTTTTTTTTTTTTTAACTATTTTTTGGATTGATAAATGAAAATGCATTCTTCTATCTTTTGTACACCTTTTTGTACATGTCAACAAGTAGAGGGAGTCTGACCTGATCAAAATTAGAATTTGCGATTTAAGAAAAAATGAAGAATATGGAGACTTGCAGTAAAATCTGGAGTGTCAGCAGTTCTATTTGCTTAGTAATTAGGGTGTAGCTTCATTGTTTCAAACCTCAACAATGGTTTTAGTTGTTTAACATGCTGTTGTAGCTTTCACCTCAAATCCCTACTGACTGGAAAAGGGCTAGAAGGTTGTAGCAACGTTCCAGTTCACTGATCTCTCATTAGTAGTAAAGCAAAACTACATGTAACATTTCTGATTGTTAAAAGGAAATCAAGAAAGCAGAGAACTGCCAGAAGTGTCTGAAAAAAGTCAGTGCTTTATCTCTTTACCATATTTGTTTGACGAATGACATGCTCAAATGTCAGGATGTTGTCAGGGAGTTAGTGCTTGTCATTAAGGCAAATGTGAGTACTTAAAAGAAATAAGGAAACAGCAAATATATTGTCTTGTAATATCCAATATTATTAAGAAAGGAGTTAGCTAGCATCATCTAAATAAGGTTATATGAAATTGACATTTTTATGTTTGGTTGCTTGTCTGCAAGGGACTAGGTGAGAACCATGAACATTTTTCACATTAACTGTCAAGCAACAATGGATTGGAAATCATTTTCAAGCTGTATTTAAGCAGTGAGGGACAACATTTCTTTAAACATATTTTCAATATCTGTTTGTATTAAAAAGTCTTTTCCTGTGCGAACATGTATTACAATATTTCTTTTTTTTCTTTTCTCTTTTTACCTCTGCTTCCCTTCTCTTTTCTTTCTTCAGATAAACCAAAGATGAAACAAGCAAGTAAGCTAAATATTTAGATACTACTTCTCCCTAACTCGTTAAATCAATGTAAGATCTAAAGATGGGAAAAAAAAAAAAATATTAAAGTTCCTGCTGCTACTGGGCATTGTAGATTGTAGTTGATTAAACAGAATAGAACTGATACAACAAAGCTGATAATAAGAACAATGGGTATGTGGAGAAATGTTAGTCTATTTAATCCAAAGAAGCTTTGTCCCATTACTGTATATTCTTCCTTGTCAAAAGGAAGACACTTGTACTGTACAAGCATGGTAAATCTATTTACGAAGTTTATATTTATTATTTCACACACAGTTCTTTTCTACAAATCTGTTAGGCTCACTACAAGTCTCAGTTATGTTGTCTGATCTCAATATAAGCTTAACATTGCAAATCAATACAGAGCAAGTAGCAAAAGCCTCTTCTATTGGATTTGTGCTGCAGGTTGTCATTTTAGCAAGTTATGCCAGACTATCTAATAGACCTCAGCAAGTTCAGTCCTACAACACAGCTAGTGTTTATTTATTGTTTAAGTTAACATTTACAGGTCAGCCCTGGACCACTCTTCAAATTCTTCTGCATCACCTGTGTCACCATCCTAAAAGCAATTTTTCCTCCTGGAGATGACAAAAGTCTCCAAAGCACCAGATATTTCCTGATAAACCAGATGTTTTGTCAGTATTGACTTAAACCTGTAGTTAAGAATTGATTAATGTTCTTTTTTTTTTTTTAAATAAAAATGTATTATTGAAATAACATTTTTTACAACAGTTTAGATAACTATATTCTTAATTTTGCACAAAAACTGTAAGTTATTATGGACAGGCTCCTAAACATGACAGGTTTATATTGTGCACTAAATGTTTTTTGTTGTTGTTGTTGTTGTTTTTTGCTTTGTTTTGTTTTGTTTTGTTTTTTAATGGCAAAATAGTGTACTATTTATCTGTGTTACTTGGTTTAATCACAAATTCTTTTTTTCATATCATAAATGAGAAAGAGCGAGAGAGAGAAGAGAGGAAATGTCTGTGTCTTCCATACTCCCTATTTTGTAGAGAGCATTGTACAGATCATGGAATTCCTCTTGGAAATTTTCATTAATTCATGAGCACAGAAGGACATAGCTTTCAGCCTTCTCACTGATTTTTTTTTTTCTGTTAGCACTGGCCACTGTCATTAACTTAATATTTAAATATTAGTGTTACTTCAGTTTTCATTAGGACTATTAGAAATACATAGCTCCTCCCTATATTTTTCATGGATATTTGCAATGAATTTTTTGTTTTCTCACTTTGAAGATTAGTGACTGAATAATAAAATCCTCAGCACAATACCTGAAGGTAGAAGCAGGAGAGCAGAGGCAGCTTCTGAAGCAGATGTCTGGGATATGGTGAGGATGGAAAAAGACAGCTTTCAGTGTCAACAGTAAATGAAGTTTTTTCACCTGATGGTTACTTCTGATATAAATAAAATTTTATCATGTCTGAATTCCTTCAATGTAGGTTCCCTGTAAACTTATTTTTTCTTAGACAGAGTCCAATAATAAATCATGAACAAGAAGCTTTATTGATAATGATGATAAATTGCTGTTGGACACATTCCATGTTTTCATAACAAAAGTGACTTTGTAAATTGTGTGTGATTCTCGGAATTAAACAATTATCACTGCAGGTAACCACTGTAGCTCTGGAAGTTTCAGATCTATCTGCTAAACACAATACAACTTCCTACTCACTAGGAGTCTTGAACTTTTATCCCATGTGCAGAAACAAAGGGGATCTTGTAACTGATCTTTAAGCATTTCTGGCACTGAATTGCTTCTGAGTTTCCCAATAGAAAGATTTATTTATTTATTTATTTTGCTTCATATCTGCTGAAGAATATTGTATTTCTTTTCCAGAAAATGCCAGTTAATTACTGCTTCTCAGATAATATATATAAACCACTGTAACCAGTAGTCTGTACCTAACATGCAGAATTCAAAGTCCAAGTCTGTTCTTTCTATTTTTGGACAGCCTAATTTGTCGTCTTAATTTTGGAGAAGGGTGAGGGAATCTTTGGTTTAATTAGCCCAGAACCACAGTCTCATCTTTTGTCTGAAACAATATTCTTGCTTTCTGTCTGGACCAGATTATTTCTTATGCCTTTTCAAAGGGACTATCCCTCATCATCCAGTGCCCGTTAAGGATGGTGTGGCCTAGCCATCTCCACTACTTGTCAGTAGGCAGATTAAAAATAACTTTGTCTTCCTATTTGTCACTATTGTGTTGCTCTCAATTTGACATGCATCTGATCCTTATAAAAGAATAGCTTCAATAGAGAGATCCTTGGACTTGCTTAGCAAGAATGAACAGTCCCAGATGAGGGAAGTACCTACAGCCACATATAATAAATCAAAACTGGCAAAAAGTGGGGTTTTGTTTTGCACTTTCGGGTTAAGAAATTTAAAATATCCTTATCACATATTAAGATGCAGCTTTTAAATTTTATAGACTTCATAATTAAGTCAATAAAACACATTTTGTGACCTACAGTCATTCAGAACTGAAATAGGTGATTTTTGTACAACTTTTTCAATCACTGCTTTTCACTGTTCATTCTGATTTACAGATGTAGTCTCTCGCATGATCTAGATGCTTCATTCTCTTAAGATTAAATCTCATTGTTTATTTCAGTTATTCTTTCTAACTCTCGCTTTGTCGGTGTGAATACTTCTTTTACAGATCCTGGAAAAGACAAAGAATTGAAATCTCCAGCTGCTACAAAAGATAAAGGTAACACTGAAGGACAAAACTGTATAACACCCAAAGATATTTGCATCAAGAAAAAAATCTTGCAGTCCATTGGGCTTTTGTTCTTAAGATATAGCTTAGTTAGCAAATTATGACTGTGATACTAGTTCAGTAAATTTGTGGTAAAACTTTGTTAGCATTATAAGAAGTGCAAACAGTTCTTTGCTAATAGGAAATATTTCTAAAAGCTCTTAGAATTCCAAACTCAGTATTTAGGAACACTATGAACATTTGCTGTTAAATGCTGCAAAGTGAAATGAGTTTTGAGTAATCTTTGTTCTTTCATCACAGTTAAGAAATGTTCATAATTTCACTTTGTGAAATTAGCATGCACAAAGTGCAGACAGTGTTTTGTACTACACATTTAGTTGGTATCATAGCTCACTGAGAAACTAACAGTTTTTCAATCAATTCTTAACCCAGGGGTTAACCTTTTATCACTCTAGCTTGAGATTCTTTTTTTTGTTGTTTTTTTTTTTTTTTTTTACAGAACACACTAAAGAAAAGGAAGGAAAGAATCCTATAGCTTTAAAAGATAAAGGTAAGGATACACAAAAGAATGTAATACTCGTTTTAAAACAAGTAGACACACAAAGAAGAATGAAGATATTAACTTAAAAATAATCATTAGAGATCTTGCCCATTAGAAATCTTACCAAACAATATTTAATTGGCTAAAAATGTATATAAGTTTTATAATAAAAAAACAAACAAAGACATAAAGAGAATATTGAAAATCAATTAATATTCAAAAGTCTCAAAAATAATTAAATAAATATCAAAACCACTCTGAGTTATAGTTAAGATCCTTCTTAAGAACCTTTTCATTTCTGAATGATACGAAGTGTTTAACAGGAACCAGTTAGTGAAGTTTGTACTGAATGCTTGCATAAATCTGTGGGTGCTGTAAGAATAAATCCATGAGCATGTAATTGGATAACAGGCTTTCTGGACTCTGCAAAAACTCATAGCTTCATCCAGTCAACCACCTGAGATATGTGAGTTTGTCCGAATCTTCCTTTTTTTTTTTTTTTTTTTTTTTTTACAGAACACACTAAAGAAAAGGAAGGAAAGAATCCTATAGCTTTAAAAGATAAAGGTAAGGATACACAAAAGAATGTAATACTTGTTTTAAAACAAGTAGACACACAAAGAAGAATGAAGATATTAACTTAAAAATAGTCATTAGAGATCTTGCCCATTAGAAATCTTACCAAACAATATTTAATTGGCTAAAAATGTATACAGGTTTTATAATAAAAACAAACAAACAAAGACATAAAGAGAATATTGAAAATCAATTAATATTCAAAAGTCTCAAAAATAATTAAATAAATATCAAAACCACTCTGAGTTATAGTTAAGATCCTTCTTAAGAACCTTTTCTTTTCTGAATGATACGAAGTGTTTAACAGGAACCAGTTAGTGAAGTTTGTACTGAATGCTTGCATAAATCTGTGGGTGCTGTAAGAATAAATCCATGAGCGTGTAATTGGATAACAGGCTTTCTGGACTCTGCAAAAACTCATAGCTTCATCCAGTCAACCACCTGAGATATGTGAGTTTGTCTGAATCTTCCTTCCTTTTTTTTTTTTTTTTTTTAATTTGGTCAGAGTAGATGGTTAGCTCTGCTGAATTTCTTTACATCCATTATTTTGTTGGGTGCTTTTTATTGATTTTTATCACTTTCCTCCTTTCCAGAGATAGGTGCATTTGAAAGGAAAAGTGATTTATGTTCTGAGATGTTCTTTAGGTTCTTCAGGATAAAAAGATCTACTGTATAGATAGGCATATTAATGTTTATTCTAAATTTTAGTCATTACATACTATTTCTAACACAGAACTGAATGAAGAGTCTAGTTCAAGCACCACAGGAAGGATGAAAAATAAATTTTAGTGTATATGCATTCTACTCCTAATGTACACAGGCCAAATTTACATGAGCTTGGTTATATGGACCAGAATTGTGTATCAAAACCCTCCTGGAGCCCTGTGGGTGTCTCCACGTGCTGCCCATCACTGTTATTCGCTGATGTGATTGTGCTGGAAAATTCAAATGGACACTTGAATGGCCATTTGTGACCTGCATGGAGAAAAAAGGCTCAACATTTTGAGAAGAGTCCCAAAACACTTCCTTTGTAGCAAGAGTTTCCTTGGAATCAATGGAAATGAGTTTGCCAGCCCTGAATGAGCTTCTATAGTGCATTCTTCACTGACTGCTCCTTTGGCAGTAGTTTTAGTAATTCACAGTCAAGGTGTGAGTGACTTCAATCACTATTTGAACAGGTCCTTCTAATACGACCAAGGAGTCTAGACCTTCTCCAATTGGTCTTCATAAAGGGGCAGTCATGACGTGTTAAACACAGGTTGTATTATATCAGATTTCTACATTTTAGGACAATAAGACAAAAATCTCTGTAAGAATTCCAACATATTACCAGACTGAGCTTCATACCACTTTCTTTACATCATATAATACAGTCATGTATGTCCCAATGCATTACCGCTGCTGACAGCAAGTCCTTGGCCTACTACTTACTGCTGAGTACAGCTGTATACAGTCTGCAGGCTTCTGAGTGGCTGCAGCAATGCTGATGTCCAGCCCAGCCAAGCCTGAACCCTGAGGTCCTGAGAGTGCCTGCTGATGCAGCCATCACTGTTTCCTATAATAGGCATGAAACTTTCAGTCTTTGTGTCTAAAAATGTGGGTGTTGATTAGCTAGCTGACTAGCTCAGTTCAGAATATGTTGGCAGCAAAGACCCTATAGGAAGAACTTACATAGCTGTACAGAAAAAAAAAAAAAAAAAGTGCCTTTCTAAACTATGTGCTTTTCCTATTGCATTTTGGATTGCTCAGCATATATTTAATATATTAACATATATTATATGTTAATATAATATTATTAATTATAATTAATAATTAAGGATAATAACAATAAATTATATATTAATAAAACATATAATATATTAACATATATTAACCACTCATCTTTCACCCCATATTCACCCAGTCTATAATTTGTAAAGTAATCAAGGCCATATCTGTCACTTATGCCATCCTTCTCCCTGTCTCTCCTCTCTTCAGGTCTCCTCAGTGGCCTCTATAAAGGCTGACCAGCTTATTGGGGCCTTTTTTCACTGTTACTGGCAAAAAATATATATATATGTATACTGAGGGACACAGGAAAGTAAGGACTTTAAGATTGTACACACATCCTAATAATGTATCTTGGGAGTTTGTTACTATTCCTGTATGGCCAAATAAAGGAACATTTTTAAATGAACTGTTAAATACTTGTGATTAATGTTTGCCTGGTACCTTTTGCAGTACAAGAGGCATACCCCATACCTCATTCTGTTTGAAGGATGACATAAGTATTGATGAATAAGGATGATGCCCAAACCAAAAACCTTACCATAAAGCAGGCTGTTTTTCTTAAACTGATGTAGAGTGTTTGTATTTAAAGAAGAGACTGGAAAAATAAATCCCTGAATTTGGAGAGCTCTCTAGGATACTCTACAGTTCATAACCTCACAGTATTACCCTAACTATTTTATGAGGTCAGTAAATTATCTTGAATCTTAAAGTCTAGTTTTATTGACAGTAAGAAAGGAGAACACTGAAAGAATATATTTCCCTTTTCTTGTGATAAAAGACATCTCAGGAGTACTTTTGAATTTATAACTAGCTTTTCAGCTGAAGTAAAGACCACTTAGAATAATTAATATAAAAGTTTATTTGCTGTTGACATGAGTATATTTAAATAACATGAGGCCAAGAAAACCCTAGGCTATAATTTACCATTCATTTTTTTCTGTTAGATATCTTGTCCAGCTAATCAGAGTAGAAGCTCCTTCATCTAGAGTCTCTGAGAATAGCACTAAAAGCTTATGATATATCATACATAACTCCTCACTGAATTTTTCTAAGAAATTCACTAGAAATGCACTATATTGAATTATTAAGGTGACAGTATTTGTGCTCTCTGTGTAATGTAATTTCACTCATACTCTGTGTTGCATTATATGTTTTCCAAACAAATGCTCCTTTTTTTTTTTTTTTGCCCTCATGTTTGCTTTTGCCATGCTTTAGGATATCTTTGCATCTTTTCTTATGTAAGTTGTATGTGGATAATAAGTCTATTTATTTTTATGTACAGAGCAGTAGGGGAAATAAGTCAATAGTGTCTATTTCCTTCTTGCCATATACATAATAACACATTGTCACTAAAGAAACAAATGTTCTGATTTGCTTTTGCCAAAGCAATTCATGTGCTTCTTTTAAAATAAAAGTACAGTGAAATAACATCTTGCCCGTTGCACTTTTTTTTATCTTAACTTATAACACGTACAACACATATTTCTCTTTAAACATTGAAAGTTATTTTGTGGGACTTGCCTATCTAGAAATGAAATCCCACACAGATCTTAAGCAGAAAGCACTGAAACACAATGTTGGTTCAGTTAATATTTCCCCCTGTTTACATCAATATATTTGTTGCTGTTGCTTGCATGAAAACTACAACTTTATCCTGTAGTTCACATACTGCTGCTGCATCTTCCGATATGATTTTCCTAGCTTCCCAGCTTCACCCCTAAAGCAGTATGCATGGAGAAAGCAGCAGGGTGAGTGTTGGCTTTAAGATAACTTTGTTTTTCCCCTTCCGGGACCAGCAGTGAAGCGGTCAGTAGAAAGGAGATGTTTGAGCAACCTTTAGGGAGTCCCTGTTTAAACCCCTGAAGATGAAGTCCTGCTCCCTGGAAGGGAAGCAGGACCACTGATCTCAGTAGCCTTGGCTCATAGGTTGGGGTATCTGATGCACTGTGGAAAGTGTCCTGCACTGATGGCTGCATCCAAAAGTTGTAAGAGTCAAAAGTGCCAAACCTGTTTTAGGCTCTACAGATTGTAGGAAAGCTCGGGTAGGTGGGCTACATGCATGACAACAAGACAAACAAAAAAAAAAAGTATTTGGTGCCACCAAAGCCACCAGGCCAAAGGCAAATTGTTTATGCCTGTGGCTGTAATAGTGACAGCTGATGTTTGAGATTGCAGGTGTTCACACAAGGTAAAATGGTCCAGCTGGGGAGCTGTTGCCTCAAGGCTCCCTTTTATAGCTCCTTCAAAAGATTTCAAAGTCTTCATGCTGAAGGTGTTTTTTTTTTCAGTCCCCTGAAGGAGACCACCTGCTGCTGTGAAGACCAAACTCCTAATTTAAGTACTTATCCCTGAATGGTGTTATTTCTCCAAAGGCTTCTGCCACACTGGAAGTCAGTGTTTTCTGTAACAACTCACACTTAAAACCAGATGGATAAGTGGGATCACATCCTGATACCATGGCAGCCAGGAAGATGATCACTTTTAAACTTATTTTGGGAAAGGTCTTCTTTTAGCGATATCTATTTTCAAAGAAAATTTGGTTAGTTTTCATTTGGAATAAATGGCATGAGGTTTTTTGGTTGGTTGTTTTTTTTGTTGTTGTTGTTGTTTTCATAGATCCTTAGGTGTTATATCTTGTCAGATGTAGTGTAATTGGGTCTACTCAGCATCCTGAAGGCTCTAATGTTCTTTCTTACTTTGGAAAAAAAAAAATTTAAATACTTCTAATATTCTCTAATACATAAACAGAACTCAAGAGGCTGTTGTTTTCAAAATAAATAAATAAATAAATAAAATAAAGAATAAGAAGAAAGAAAAAATTATATATATAATATAAATGGTTTATACATCATAATCTATGTTTTTCCTGTACTTGCTGATCTTAAAAGCATGTTTCATAGAGGACTGAAGCAAAATATTAGGCCCATCAGAGAAAACAGAAAAAAACTTTTGTCTTCATGAAGTGTTGGATAAGGCCCTAAGAATTTCTAATCCTGTGGCACTGCTTGCATTTTCCTTTATTCCTCCTGGTTTCTCTCTTCTGTGAGGTCTCCACAGAGAGAGTGATATATATTCTTTATATTATTGTATTTGCTAGTAATAACTATTGCACCTTAAAAAATATAAGGTGGTCACCAGAGAGAATGTAAGGAAAGTAAAGTTTGAACCTATTTATGTTCACAATTATAGTCTTAATTTTTAAATACTTGTAACTTTTTTTCTTTTCTTTTCTTTTTTTCCTCCAGTCCTATCTTCTAAATCTCAAAAACTTAATTACTTCCCTACAGAGTCTCTGAAAGGAAAAAATCCCAAGAATCCAGAGGGGTCAAAGGAAAAAGGTAAGTGAAGTTAAGAATTTCAGAACTGAATATCGGAATGGCTATTCAATGCTCGAAAAAGGTCTTAAGTAGCAAGGATATGCAAAGATGGAACACCAGACCCATTCAGGTTCAGGTTCATGTTTGACTTGCTTTATCCTTGTTATTGTTTTTGACATTTGTGCTGTATAAACCCCCAATCAGGTTGATAGTAACTACCTGGGCTTCTTTTAAATTGACATATTTGAATTTGCTTCCTGGGGAATTTATTGGCAACCTCACTTAATAACAAAACAGACACCTACATCTCTAATCTTTCCAGATGCAGGAGGTTGGCTTTCTAGCTGTGTACACAGAGTTCACAGATTGTTTGACACTGTTTGACACTGTTTGACAGTGTCTGTTTGGAGAAAACCGTAATTGTTGCATAGTGACATGTATTGAACACTAAAAAAACAGTTCTAGGATTTGTGGGCACTGTCTACTTTCTGGAGAGTACATAAACAGCTCAAACATTTCAAGCAAGCAGCAAAACCTAGCAGAGGTTCAGATAGTGTCAAAGATCCATTTTCTTGGAAGTTGGACGTATTCCATGCAGTTAATGTCTGGCAAAGTGTGTAGTATTGAATAGAGATACACAAAATAATGCACATCTGGGAAGAATTTAGTATTTCTTCTGAATTCTTCAGTGTAACGAAGTCAAGGCACCATGTGGAGATTAAGGAATTCTCCTCTGTGTCACACTTGTCAGTCCCTGGGTCTCACCTGGACACCACACAAAGAACATAGTTTTTTCTTTATTTGTTGTTTAGCCAACTACTGGATTTTCTTTTGTCCTTGGTTTTCCCTTGTCACATGCAGGAAAATGAGAATGAGAATTTCAATATTTTTCTCATCTCCTTTAATCCTTTGGCATATGCTGCAGAAAAGAACTAAAAATACAGTTAAGTTCTTGGACTATGCATTGTGATATATGTGACTGTACATTCTGAGGACACGCACTGCTCTTATTTTACACCCAGCTTGCCTGTGATCGTAAAAGGCTATATATATGCAGGAACTGAAATTCTGTTCACAAACAGTACCCATTATGGCCTCTTTTATATTAAAAGAATAACAGAGTTCTGAATGAGTAACTGGTCCTTTTGTCATTCCTGAATAAAGAAAGCTCCCACTTACCTTTATCAGCAGCCTCTGGCATTCAAGTCCAGCATTCCTAATATTTTAATTATATCATTGTAGATTGAATTTTTGAGTTCAGCAAAAGAAAAATCCATTGATGCCAACTGCCCTATAGAATTTCTTTCCGCTTTGTAAGTTAACTATTCTTCATTGCCTACTTAAAAGACAGCTAAATAGTTTCCTCCAAATGCAAATAAACTAATGACATATTGAAGGCTTATTATTTTACATATCCAAGTCTACAAGCATGAATGAATGACCTTGTTGTTTTGTCCTGTTCTTTATTTCCATGCTGTTAAATCCATTTAATTATCTCATCTTTTTTACTTTCTACATATCAAATTGTCTGACTTGCTTTCTTTTCAAGTGTCATCTTATTTCTCTAACCTGACTTGTGATAAATGTTAAATGCTTCTTTCTAGAGACTGGTAAAAGAAAAGATGTGAGGCCTCCGGCAGTCTTAAAGGAAAAGGGTAACTTCTTATCATTATATGGTTAAGAACTAACCAGTTGTGTTCATGAAGGAGTCTGTTGATATTAATATATTTCGCAGTTTCAGTATATTTTGAATTACAGGTTTTTGGTGAAAAGGAACTAAACCTATCTTGCTCACATTTAGTAAATCACATATCAAAATGAGCAGCGTCTTACACAATTCAGAAATAAAATAATACCATTTACTATTGTGTTCTTTAACTATTGTCTGACATGCATAGCCAATATTGCGACAGGAATTCTAGTCTATTCTGAGTGAATTAGTAACAGAGCTGTTCATTAAATTCATGATAGACTTAAATGATAGGCTTCACAGGAATGGTTTGAAATGCAGTCTTTGCCGCTAATTCTGTGGGAATTATTTCAGGTTTGCTTTCAAATCTTAATTTGAGTCTTTTATTGAAGTAAACAAGTTCCAGTTCCTAACATCTATCTCTTTCACACTTTTTGCTTGATGAGGTGTTTTGCATGTTTGTTATAGTATAGATGGGCATAGTGTATATTCCTAATACTAACTTTCTGCTTCAATTTTTGTGTTTGATATCTTTTTCAGACTCCTCAAAGGGAAAAGAAATGAAGCTTTCAACTACAACTAAGGAGAAAGGTAACAATCACAAGTTGAGCTGGGCCTTAGCATAAGACTTATTTGACAAAATTGTGCAAATATTCCCAAATGAAATCTTGTAGTTGTTTTTTGGTGTTTGTTTTTTTTTTTTCATTTATCTATGTCATTCTAAAATGATTTTTAAATGGCATCATTTGCTACTGTGATTTTTTTTTATTAGTGTGATAAATGAGAGATACGTTCAAGGCTATGTAAGTCCTAACAACAGTACTGTTAGGCCCCCAATGTTATATGGGCTTATTTTCCTCTTTCTTACTTTTTTCCCTTATTCTTTTTATTTGAATTTATCGTTTCAGACTGTATTTCACTTTTCTTCTACAACACATTATTTTATTGTGGTTTGCTCTCTCTTACACTGAAATATCAGCACTAGCCATCAAATAAAGATCAATTACAATATAAAGTATGTGACCTAAGTACTAGGCATTTTTAGACAGTGATAAAAATGTAATTACAATTAAACAAATATTTTCAGGTTTATTTATTCATATCAACTAAATTCAAACCAGATCTAGTTTTACTTTACACTATTTGAATATTGATTAAATATCACTTGCTTATTAAAAAGCAGTTTTCCAGTTTAAATGTGAAAATAGTTTAACATGGATAAGAGCATGTAATAATGTGCTAACTAATAACACCCAATTGAACCATAGGAATAAAAGTCAGTCTTAAAAAACATTCATTTGGTTTTGAAAGCTACTTCAGTTAATTTAATATTATTTCCTATCTTTAGATTTTACCTAACAATCACTAGAAATATATATGAGGCAATATTTTCTCTGAAAAAGTTATGAAAGTTATGAAAGACATCACTTGCAAGTACAGCTATTTCACATTGTGCACGTAGGTAATATATAGCAGCACAGCAGAAATCAGCTATTACTTTGTGCAGTATTATCATTCTAAAGCAACATAAAGGCTTAAGTGCTACAAAAGTGCTTAAATATTCTGGAACTCTTTGAAGCACACAAAGTGGATGAACCTGGATTGTCAGTCCAAGGTCAAATTAAAATAAGGATGTATTATTTTACCATTTCCTTTAGCTTACTATATTCAACAGTGAGTACTGAAGCATGTTTTTATTTGGTGTATTATTGTTTTAATACAGCTTGGCTTTTATATTTTGAGCTTCAGGAAAGCAAGGCCTGTAGGCTTCCTATTACGTTCTTGCAAACATATCTGGGAAACATAGGTAGGTTAATGAAGAGTTAAACTTTGATTAGACCCTAAAGTGTTTGAATACTGAGCTTCTTATTGAGTTTCTCATCTAATTTTTGTCTCCAACTCTCCAAAAATATTTCCAGTTTAAAGACTGGATAAGTGATAAGAAAAGTAAAATATTATTTATTTAAAAAGAACTAGTAATATAAAGAAGTAATGCATATCTGTAAGAGTTTTCTAGCTGTGCTGCTAACAAATTAGCTTCAGTGAAGTGCCAAAAACCCACCCAACTGTACAAAAAAAAAAAAAAAGCATTCAAAAAGGACCTAATTAACTCAGTTTGATCAGCCATTAAAACAACTGGTGAGTAACAGCTCTTTCAAAGTTCCAAAACTGAGTTCTTTCAAGAAAGAGAATGTTTATTCAAACATCGTTGAACTTCACTGACTGCATTTGAAGTGGTTTATGCTCAGTATCTTTGAGAATGAAACTCATTACCAAGAATTGATTAACTCCATTACCTTTTTTTTTTTAATATAACTCCTCTTCACATAGTAGTTCATAGGACACAGAAAATTTTCTTTGTACAGTAACAGTAGAAAATAGGAGTAACATTTCCAGTGAACTTGCATATCAAACAGGATTTTTCCATGTGGGTTAACTTTTTTATTTATTTATTTTTATTTTTATTAGATTGAAACACTGTAAAGGACATTTAAAAAAAAAATCTCACATGGTAATGTCATCTTAGAGTCTTATAGTTTACTACATGTCTAGACAGAATAGCCAAGATATAAATGTTTTGTGCAGAATACTCTGATTTGAATTCCACTGCAGTACAAAGTCACATTAGAGACACCTGTGGTTATTCTGATAAAGAACAATGGTTTAGATTAAGTCTGAAATAGAAGTCTTTTATATATATATATATATGTATATAAAATAGCAGCAGAATATTTATATGAGTGAAGCCAGTTCAGTTCAGTGTGGATTAAAAGCATTGATTCTACACAGACTTTGTCAGCTTCTCAAGTGAGATGAGCACTACAGGCTTTAGTTTTCTCTATCAGCTAGCATGGGTCCTTGCATGCAGGTGTCCTTGATGCCTTGCACAGCTCACTGAGAATAACTGATATCTCACAGCAGTCTGAATTCCCCTTTGACTTTAACTTGCTCTGTAAGAACATAACATATTTGAATTAGATACTGCCAGACACATCAGGACAACTGCCCTCTTTTTAAGTCTTGTGTGTCAGGTCTGTAAAGTGGCTGATCTGAGCAGGAGTGCAGACCCTTCAGTCCCTCAGAGCAAGAGTTCCACAGAAAAATTTAACCTGACTGGGAGAAACTCAGGTTGTATACATGTGTATAGTGAAGCAACCTTGCTGTCTATAATAGGATTCTGTCATTTTCCAGTCACCAAAATTCATGACACAGCAAATCTTATACACACTCAGTTTGAAGAGTGTTCAGCTCAGTGGCTCCAGGTTCTTAAAAGCTGCTTCTGTCTTTTCTGTTACATGTGACAGATCTTCACAAGCCTTTTCTTAGCTTCTGGGATTCACATGAGTGCAGCACTTCCAAAAGCAAATACAACCAACTCAGTGACACTGAATATGTATGACAATATATTGACATTTTGTCAGAAGAGTGTAACCCCAATGCACAAAGTGGCTTTAAGCATCCATATGGGGTGCTGTGACTCATTAAATCTCTCTTTCTTAACAATGCTAAGTGACATGTCACATAGATCAGACAGACAGTTTGAGGAAAGCCTTTGCAGGGAAAAATGCTCCAGAAAATGTGTGTCCATTGCACTGTAAAGAAGTTCAAACAAGTCACCTTTATGAGCACCAGTAGGTTTTTTAGACATCTGAGAGTACACAAGAAGCTTCTTCAATGGACATCTCAGTTTAAACTCGCCAACCAAAACACACCTTGAGAAGCAGCAATGGTTGCATAGGACTTCCCACTTACAGCGAGCTGTTAAACCCAGTGCAAACTACGTTAGCAGCAGTGGCCACAGCATTACCCTCCTTGTTAAGATAAATACATTACTGAAAAGTGAAACCTGAATTCACACAAACTGAAGATAGAATTAGAGTAGAAAATCCTGAATAATAGAAAACCTAAATATAAGGTATATATATTAGGTGTACAAAAATTGAAATAAGAGCCTGCTCAAGTGGCCCATCCATTACGGGGCCTCATTGCTGAGCATTGCTGATTAGAAATTCTTAAGAAAACATCAGACACTAAGATAACAACAGATTTATAAATACCAAGGCTGAGACATGCTCGGAGGTTGAAAATTCTTATTGTGAGTTAGCACTTTTCTGAAAAAAAAAAAAATATCTTCAATAGACATTATAAAAGAGAAAAAGAACATCAATTTAATGGCATTATATGAATATATGCCATTTTGTAAAAAGAAGGAGCTAAAATTTTAATTCCAAAACCAGTTCATGTAAATTAAAGATGAGGCAAGTTTTATTAAAAACTATTAATGTAACTTTCTCACTATGGTTTGATACTTTTTTTTTGTTTGTTTATAGGCAAATATTCAAACTGAAAAAGAAGTAGGATGTGCAGAAATATACTTTTCATGTATATATATGTATAGTATAGTAGTCAAAACAGCTTCATAAATGAAAATGTGCCTACTGATACTTAGGGTATTTCCTGGAGATAGAGATTTTGACACACTGGAACACACAATTCTCCATAATACTCTTAAAAGTCCTTTGAATGCATATGTATAACTTTTTATTCATACATGGTTATACAATAAAACACAATTCTTGTTGCGTAACATTATTAATTACACATAACATTTGAAATAAAAAAATGAGGATTCTCTCTGCCCAGAACTGTATACTTCTCAACAGGTTACAGAGTCAGGATCCTTCTGCCCATCTCTGGGCCCAAAAGCATTGTGTTCTTTTCTGCACCGATCCAGAGAAAAACTGCCCCTCTCCAAAAATGCTTTTTACTCCAGGTGCTCCCTCTGAAAGGTGAGAAAAGAAGCAAGAAATTTGCATCCCCTTATGCTGCAGGAAGACAAGATCCCCCACTCCTTGCCCTTTTACTATGCTTCTGAAGGGAGATTTGTGAAGCGTGCTTGAACCTAAAAGGTATCAAGCGTCATAGACCCAGACAGGCATGCAAGAAGCCAAGCTCCTGCTGGTAGTTGGTATTTTCCTTTTGTTAGCTGTCAATGAGAGGTGGGACCAGACTCCACATACAGTCCAAGGGACTCACTTAGGAATGCAGTCACTTTTACTGCTTCTACCCAGTGACTCAACAGGGGGGAGAGGGAGGAAGAGTGCTGATAGTCCATAAAAATACTCTGAATCACTAACCAGGGTGGTTTTACCTTTTGAGCAATATTTTCTACACGTTAAAAAAAAACTCCATGTTTCCCCCCAAGGTGGAATGAGTTTTAACCAAAGAACCTATGAGCCCTAAGGCTGAAGAATTCTCATGGGTAGCTGGGTAGCCCAGGCTTTTCCCAATGACAAAATTGCACCACCAAGACCTCTATCACTGCCATGCAGTTTCTCTATGCTCAAAATGAATCCTGAGATGGGGCTTAACCCCTGCTATTGCCTGTGCCCCTCCCTGCCTGGGGCACAAACACTGCCACAAATGCTCATGAGACCTCTAAATGCTCTGTAGACCACTAAAGCTGTCCACTGTAAGCCCCAAAGCAACAAGATCCAAGTGATCCAAAACTAAAAATGTCCATGAGATCTGTTCATTTTACACTGATGTGCCAGCTCCCTGGAATAAGAACAATTTTTGGAGAAAAGTGGTCCAAGCTGAAGCAGAACTTGCACACTTGTGTTGCTTTCAGTCTAGGCAATGTGCTTGTATATTGTCATTAAGGTATTGCGGATAATGAAGAAAAAAATACCGTTAACTTTTTTTGGAGGTTATTTAGTGAATGAATTTTTTCTTTTTAGGTCTGACAGCAAGGTTTTGCAAATCAGGACAAAAGGGATAATCAGGTTACGCAGGGGACTTCAACCACAACATCTTCCTTGCCCACTAGTAATAAAATGTATGAAGATACATTAAATAAGTTATTTCACCAAACCTGTTCATAAAAAACCTAGACCAGAGGAGGAAAAGGGCAGGAAAGGTGTTATCATTCTAAACACAGATGCTCCGGACAATTTAAAGGCTAAATTGTCCTTTTCGTCACTCATTATACTGGTTCTTTTAACTATGGTTTCTTAACATGAATAAAATTTCTCTTGACACGAATAAAAGCAATTCTGAACTCAGAAAGACAGGCAGAGAGAGATAAAATATCTGTTAGGAAGACCTGAGAGAGAAAGATTGCTTTATGTGGTTCTTAAATATTTTAAAACAGTACTTTCTTCTCAAGCTATGACCAGATGGACAATTTATGGTGAGATGGGCAAAGACAATATCAACTAGTGAATGCAAGCTGCTTTGCAGAAGCTGCCTACGTGAGGGTGTTTTCACTTCAGCATAACAGCATGCAATGAACAGTTATCGCAGAGTAACTGACACAGGGAATGAATCTGCATTTTATCTTGTCTTACCGTCTACGCTGTCTCATGTGTCTATAACCAAAAAAAGTAAGAACTTAGTCAGAACTTCTGCCAGTTTCAGATAAATCAAGTACTGTCTCAAGGTGGATCGAGCTAAATAAGATATTTTGAAGTACTCTAGGGTTATTCAGAGATATAAAAATCAGTTAGAAAAATGGTGAAATCATAATTAAAGTTAGAACAAAAATAAATATCAGGAAAATCATGTCACAGATTCTACTGCATGGTTTCTGCAAAGTGAATGATGTCTTAGCAGTAAATGTTTCAAACACCCTAATAAAGTAATAAGCACGGCCTTTATTGGGTGGTTTAAATAAGCCTTTGGAAAGTGCCAGTATAGGAATTATTGCAGAAACTTAATAGTTGCTGCCTAACCAGGACATTACTGGAAAAAAAAAAATCAATATCTGATTAAGAAACAGAAAGCAATTGATTCATTTTCATCTTACAGCCTATTTGTAAAATAATTGCATATGATCACATGCCTGGACACGTTATATTACTTAATTAACAGGAGAAGATAGAAATAATAATGTAGTGAAATTTTCAGATAGCATAAGATTAGCTAAAGAGTTCATGATCAGAAGGGGCTGTGATACATTGAATTTAGCAGGTGAATGGACAGTGTGATGGGGGGGAGGGGAAATAGTGTCACTAATAATATGTAATATAGACTAGAAGGAAAACAATAAAGAAGAGTATGTCTCCAGATTAACTATGTGTTGTGGTTTAACCCAGCAGGCAGCTCAGCACCACACAGCTGTTTGTTCACACATCACTCCTCACCTCCAGTGGCATGGGGGAGAGAATCAGGGAGGAAAAAAAAGTAAACACTTGTGGGTTGAGAAAAAAAAAACAGTTTAATAGGACAGAAAAGGAAGAGAAATAATAATAATAATGATAATAGTAATAATAATAATGTGTACAAAACAAGTGATGCACAATGTAATTGCTCACCGCCTGCTGACCGGTGCCCAACCCATCCCTGATCAGTGGTCCCTGCCCCCCATCCCAGCCAGCCAGCCACCCTGTATTAAATGTTCAGCATGATACCACATGGTGTGGGACATCCCTTTGGCCAGCTTGGGTCAGCTGTGCTGGTTCTGTCCCCTCTCAGCTTCTTGTGCACCCCCAGCCTCCTCACTGGCAGGGTGGTTAGTATGATAAACTGAAAAGTCCTTAATTTAGTGTAAGCACTGCTCTGCAACAATTAAATAAGTGTGTTATCAACATTATTCTCATCCAAAACACAGCACCATACCAGTTACTATGAGGAAAATTAACTTTATTCTAGCCAAAACCAGGACACTTTTAATTCTGGAAAAGACCCTAAGTTTTACTGCAGACAAATCAGCGAAGAACATTCCTCCATATGCAGAGGAATTAGGAAATTTAGTTATAAAACATAAAAGATGTATCTTGTCTGGAGTGTCATATGCAAAACTCTGACATGATAATGTGACACTGGAGTGAGCTAAGAAAAAGAAACAAAAGTCTCATAGAAAGAGAAATAGGGAAGATTCAGAGTACCTTCAAGATTAATTAGTATGATCATGATAAGAAGACTGTAAATCACAAATCTAAGTCAAGGGCTCTTCAAAAACACCTCAGAGGAACTAGATAGTTATATGGAAATGTAGTTTTCATAGCTTAGTTTTTCATAATTAATTATTGTAAATTTAGAATGGGAGTTAAATTTCATGCCTCAGGATGGAAACCAATTTCTTTCAATAGAAAATTACAGGAGAATTTAAGAAATCACTTACTTGACAGTGTTCAGGCTAAATATCTGTTCCTGGCTACTGCTGGGTTATCAAGGTACAAGGACCAGACTACTGTTTAGTAGGAAATGGTGTTTTCAAGAGTTCAAAAAGTGTTTCTCTTTGCTGAACAGCTCAGAAAAAAGCCCCTCTGAATCATCAGTGTCTGTGAGATTAAAGGACTGCTGGTGATTCGGATTCACATTTCTCATGCAAGTTAAATGCAATACATCCATCCTGAACATGAAATGATTTTTCGTTTCTGGGATATCTGTTATTATGAATTCATGATCCCTGAAAATGAGATGTTTACCACTGATAAACATATTTTTTTGTATGATATCTATATTAACTGGAAATATATGATTCAAATTGAATAGGTTTGAGAAAGTGACTAACTGGATTCACTGTGAATTAAGGTTGTTGTTATCCTATGCTTTGATTACAAAGACGACCAGATCCTGGAAACCTTGTGCCTGTTTTTACTCATTCTAGACATGAAACCTTTTTTTCTGCCACTGCTGGGCACATTCTTGAGATAGCAAAAATTAATTTTATCCTCGAAGGAGACTCAGAGGGAGAGACCTAGAAAAAATCTTTTAAATCTACCTTATTTTTGCCTCAGGTAAAATTAGCATTGCAGTAATTTCAGGTTTAGCCTTTTCTTTTCTTTTGCGTACCCAAACACAAAATCCTAACCCCTAAGAGTGTACCTACTCCCTACTTTGACCTCAAGATCTTTGGTTTCTTAGACATGTTCTCCAAAGGAAAGGTAGAGTTCTGCTTCTGCTCATTTGCTTTCCAGCTTGAGTGCCACAGCAGGTCCATTCATACTGACAGACCAGTCCTGGGTACTCTTTTCAGGGGGTTAAGAGCTCTAAATTTGAATTCCTCTGTCTTCTTTAGTCAGCAAATGCTAGCCTAAGGCAGAGGTTCATTACCATTACTCCTAGCACATAAATTTCAAAATAAATTGACATCTGTAGCTACATTTTTAGAAGGTTCAGTCCTATAAGTGTAGACTGGGGAATGGGTAATACATGGATTTCAAGAAGACTTAGATATGAGCTTGGCTTGGTTCCAACAGGATTGCAGCAATCATCTGCAAACGCAAGTAACTGTCTCCCATTTCAGGCATCTCAGTCCTGTTAATAAAATGATACATTTTTACAATATCCCCTGCAGACACATGCCATGCACAATTGGAATCCCATGTTGAGATTTTGGGGGACTTTGATTTTGTGCCTAGAAATTGAATAGTGCTCACACAGCACAGCTTGCTCTGGGGAACTGATTCCCAGTTGCTTATCCTGGGAGGTATGCAGCAGTTTGCTTCCAGTCTGTGTCCAATCTTCCTTCCCAGATCTTGTAATTCCTCATCTTAGGCAGAAACTTAGAAAAACAAACATGACTTCAGGTGTTTGTTGTTGTTGTTTGGTTTGGTTTGGTTTGGTTTTACTTATTTTATGTATTTGTTTGCAACAACAAGCTTTAATTTAAAATAATAATAATAATATTCTTTAAAACAGATGCTTCATAACTTTCTTCTAGTCTCCCCTTACCAATTCATGCCTTCCCAGCCCAGACTATCCTTCTTGTTTATTTGTGCTGTGCCTCTTATGTCCCATTATTAGTGTCTGGAAGGGTCAATGATTTTGTGACTTAAGTGTGAGAATCTAGAAAGCTAGATTTTGCTCTCATTAATAACAGTGCTGTGTGTCTGTGAGGAAACACTTCAAATTTCTAATCATCAGTTTATTCATCTGCCAAAGAAATCTATTCCTATATTTCATAATATATGTAGGTTTTAAGATACCTACAAGCAAGTCTCATACATAGGTATTTATTTTTACCAATACTACATGTTATTAACTTCAGTTGTGAAAATATAGTATTTTTGTTTCCATTTCAGCTGCGGTGAAAAAGGAAGGGGAGAAGAAAGGTAAATCAATTATTTTCCCTTGTCTGAAGTGTCTTTCAGGCTCTGACTGCTGTGAGAAATGTTTCTTTCATTCAGTGATACAATTGCAATGACATACACCACCTCATGTGCTACCATCAGCCAGCTTTATCTACTCCGACTGTGATAACACAGTTGTCATTTCCAGTATTGTTAGCTCCTTTTTACCACAGGCCAACACAGCCCAGTATCAAACACTTCATCGTTCTGATTGGGAAGAAAATGAAAGGCTTTTGTTATGATGTTAAGATTTGTGAAAGAGAACAAAACTTCCAGTGCACCATGCATGCTGACCTGACAACTTGCTCTTTGCAGAATGTGCTTTCTTTACTGCATTTAATTTCCTCTTTTCAGATATGCATGTAACATGAATGTAAGCTTTGCTGAAGTCACTCTTTGGTATTTTAGCAGAGTGTTAGAAAATTTAATCCTGAAACAGAACCTAGAACAGTAATTAAAATGTGTAAAGATAAATATACTGTATTTATCGGACCGTAAATATCAATTTTTATAGCATTGTCTTTCAGAATAAGATTGACTAAGTTGAAACATTTTTTACAATTTATTTAATTTCAATTGAAAAAAATAATGAAATACTAGCATTAAGGTGATATTTTCTTTAATATTTGACTTTATTGATTATTTGTTTAATGAGCTTCGTGTTGCACATTAAACTGGCAACAATCCCAGAACTTCTCCATAGATTTCAGATAATTATTTGGGATTTAGCATTGAGTATTTCTGAAGTTTCCTGATTTTTTTTTTTGATTTTTTTTTTATTTTGGGTTCTTTTGTCGTTTCAAAAGGGCTTGAAAATCTTGTGACTCACAGAGTTCAACAATGAGGCCAAGATTAGCTGTCTATTCATAAAGACATTTTAAATCCTTTTTTTTTTTTTTTTTTCTTTTATTTCTATACAGAGTCATTAACTGAACTGGAAAAAAAAAATAGTCTCAACTCTTTTAACAGCTCATGAGTGAAATCTTGGCTGTGTTGATGTTAGCGGCAAAATTCCCATCCACTCCATTGGAGCCAAAATTTCACCTCATGTGTTTAACAGAGTAATAAAATTCATTTTGGTTATCAAAAACAACTGTGCTTAACAGATATCAAGCAGTATATCTTGTCCAAAGATTAATTTGTAGCAACTGAGGCATGAAAGGTAGCTCACGAAGCAAAAAGAATCAGAAAACTGGCAGCTACACTTAACAGTCATTGGTTTTCAGACATCAAAATGCTTTCTGTGTTCACAGTCTTGAACTTAGTACATGGACTGTTACATCCTTAATGAAAAGAAAGTAGTGAGGAAACTACTAACTGTGGAAGGGTGCTATGTCAGTGAGCCTTATCACTGGTTAGACTTGACCACTGACTTAGAAGAACATGAAGAGGATTTGTTTGAAATACCTACTGCTTGCTCTTGGTTAAGACTTTTTTCCTCCTTAATCATAAACTCCCCCCCCAAAAAAAGATTTAAAATTACATTTCTAATGAATATTCTTTGAATTTGGATGAATTTTTCCATTTTTTTAAATAAATTTTCCACTAAAAAAAAAAAAATTAAATACTTCTTCTAATTTCTTAATTTGTTGAGAGGATTTTGCCAGCAAGTACAGTAGGATACTTTCAAGCACTGCTAGTTACCATGAACCTTCTTCACAGAAACATAGAGGTGTGAAGGGAATAAAAAGTCAGCTTTGGTCATTCTTCTAATCATACCATAATTTAATAATTTATTAATATTTTATTTTGTTTTATTTTATTTTATTTTATTTTATTTTATTTTATTTTATTTTATTTTATTTTATTTTATTTTATTTTATTTTATTTTTATTTTATTTTGGTTAAACCTCCCACCGGTTTTCCAAGACCAACATTTTCAGCAAGGAAGATTGTGATTTTAGTGGAAAACATGCCAGTCCGATATTTTCTAGTAACTAAGGAAAACTGTCCATTCATTAAGGTTCCTGTTTTCAATAGATAGGTTCTAAACTGGACAAAGGGAGAGAAGTAACCAGGCCTCTTCCCAAAAGTAAACATACTGTGCTTTGACTTTTACAAGTAGCTTCACACCCTCTGTGGCCCCCACACAGAAAATATTGCATAACTCCCAATATTGTCAGTTTTTATTTATTTTTGCTTTTTCTGTTATCAAAAATTGCTCCATGTTGCATGTGTATTCCTCTGACTTGCAATAAAAGGAGGCAAAGTTTGCTGGTTTTGCTTAAGGATACAATATTTTTTGCCCAGCTGCAAAAAAATAATAGAAGTAGCCAGGCAGTGCTCTAAATTGACTGGCTCATTATCCAAAATACGTTGTTCTAGTAGCACGCACAGTTCAAATACCACTTTTTCATTTCTTATGTGAATCATGCAGCACACAGACACTGTACTGTCTATGAAGCTTTCTCCAATTATTCCATCTTATTCAAATCCACACCCCTTATCTAGCAAAGCAAGACTAATGAGCAATACAGAGTGACAAGCCATCATAAAAAGAGAAGAGATGAAGATGGAATGACACTTTCTATCAACGGTACATTCTGCATATAGCATAAATCAGACATAAAGGGGTTTGATAGCAACAGAAAAGAACAGAATTAAGATGGAGAAAGCTTACATATTTCATTGATTTCTCCAAATGTGAGTGATTCTAACAAGGAACAGTGAGGCACAATTTATGCATGAAACTTATGTATTAATCACTTCTATTAGAAAGGTTAGGTTTCTAAGACTTTGAGACTGAAGTCCTAGAAAACAGTCAGCTTCAGCTCCCAGCGTCATGTTATGCTTTATTTAAACATGTGTGGGATACAGGAACTGTCATAGGAATGTGTAAAGAGTTGTCAGTTTCTAAAGGGCAAGAGGCAGCAACCCTTTGTGTGAGGAAAGCATTTCCTAAAATCCCCAAGAGCAAATTTTGCTGCTAGTACACACACACACACAGACACACACAGACAGACACAACTACAAGCCAGGATTCAAATGAATTAGAATAGAAGCAGATACCAGCGAGGTGATATAAAGCCCATCAGCTCCAGAACACCTCAAGAAAATGATAAACAGAACTTTCAAACCAAAATATTTCATCAGTTTTCAGTTTTAAGTGCCCTTTTTATGGAAAAAAATATATATATATATGTTAATATAGTAAACCAAAACAGAACTTTTATATTTCAAAAAATGTTTCCTAATTACAGTGTTCCAAAAGTGCTTTGTGAAAAATGGAGCCAATTTAAAGTCAATTTTAAGGTTTCCTAATTCTTCTTGAAATGGACTTTCTCATTTCAGTTCATAGTTCCCATACCTTATTGATTTCTGACTGAAGAGTTCATGGACTGAGATGGGGATGTCAAGCAAGCAACCTTAACAAGTGTAGTAAATTCTCTCTCTGGGTCAGTCTGGAAAGTTAGGAAAGCTTGCCTGAAGATTCATTACTTCTGTGATTCTAGTGAAAAATGTCTGGAGAAGCCAAACAGGATTTAACCATCACATAATTCCAGTGGATTACACATCCACATGCATAAATGTAAGAGCCATGTCACTGTATAACATGGATCAGGAACATGAGCTGCCAGGAAGTCCATTTCCATAGGATCCCTACAGCTAATGAATGAAAGAGTTCCATATTGCTTCTGAGGCAGTTAGGCTAGTTGTCTGCTGGGAGTCTCATTTCCTACAGACTGTCTAGTTAGATGTTATGAGCACTTGTAAGTTAGTGAGATGCTGAAGCTATTTGCCAGTAGACAATACCATGACTCCAGTTCTGATTTTCAACATTATTGCTCTGGCAGCTTGCTCTTAAATTCATTTAACAGCTTTTAGAAAGCCAAACCTACATTCAGTTGACAATATTCATCAACAGAAAATTGACAAGAAAGTATGCATGATCACATTTTGACTTTTTCCCAATAAACACATCATGATGTAAAAAAATACATATAGTCTAAGTGCAGCTAATACCAAACAAATCTAGAAAAAAGGTAAAGCATATACATTTTAGCTCCAAACTACAGATTTTTGCCAATCCAGTAAAGGACAACTTCTTTCAATTACTCCTAGTAATGGGACACTATCCATCACTTGGAAACTGCTGCCCTCTATACAGTGTGCTATAAACTGACCAAGGCACATAAGTATCTCTTTGCAATATACAGAAAAATCAAAATGTTTGTCAAACTGAAAAAGAACTGAGCAGTACTGTCTTTCAGAATTGCTTAGCTTTGGTTATGACCAGAAAAGAAAAAAAAAAGAAAAAAAAAAAAAAAGGTAGCCTCCTTATTAACAAAACAAATCTCCATGGCAGCTTGGGATTTCTGTCCAGCTGCAAATGCCACTAGTGCAATACGAACCACATCTACAGTATGTAGTTTTCTACAGTGCCTCAATGGTAAGAAATTAGACTACCTAATTCTATAACTGCAAAATGTATTACACAGACCCCTAACAGTATATTCCTAAACAGAGGAAAAAAAATAGAAGTTATTATATATGGGAAGATAAAACAAACAACTATGTTGTTTAACTTCTCAGTGCTATTTTGACTCCTTCGAGGTAGGAATCTCCCTCAAAAGTTAACAGTCATTGAATTAGCCACGAGATGGAGCCCAAAGGACCTGTGAGCCAGTAGTTAGCATTGCCCTCTGGAATCATGAACAAAATAGCAGTGTCTTTATTATATTGAAGAACACTTTACAGGATCCTTAAGCTACAGGCAATGTACTCTTAATTGTAAATCCACTCCTGCCTAAAGATATTTTTTATTTATTAAACAACCATGGTTATACATTCGTAGGCTTTGACTTCCCCTGCTGAAACAGCAAAACCTAGGCATTTTCAAGGAATATTAATGAATGTGGAATATTCATGAAATATAGAAAATGGTCTGGAAAATCTACATCAATTAGCTGAAATTTGGTTGACCTCTGTTTACCTTGCCTCAGCTATGTTAGAGGATATAAATAAGTAATGTACATTTTTGCATGGTTATGTGAGACTTAATGCTCAAATACACAACTTCTGTTAAGTGATGGCCAAATCTTAATGGATTGGGTTCCTGTACTTTCCATGTTGCAGATATTTCAGTTAGAATAAAACATGACTAGGACACACTTTTCGGAGTACCCATTCAATGAAAGTAGGAAGTAGTCAAAAGAATGATGAGTGCACTGGGCTCAAGACCAATCCATATGCTGCATTTTCCCTGAATTCATAAATTTAAAGCACTTTTTAGATCCTCAGATGAGGTAACAATTAAGAGGTTTTACCTCATACAAATTTAGATATCTAAAGTTAGTCATATAAGTTGAAGCTATTAACTCTCATTTTAAAGTTATAGGAGAAAAGTAAGCATCTTCAGAGAGTCATTCATCTGTCTGTCTTAGATGTCTGTCAGGATGCAAAGAATTGCCCCTTGGAGATACCCATATTTCTGACTTGGCCAAAACAAAGCATAGAGTTTAGGTCTAGTAAAAAAAATAAAAAATAAAAATAAAAAAACATACTGCAATAAACATCATGATAGTTTGTTATAGTTTGTTGTTTGTGACTTCAACAACCTTCTTCAAAACTTTAATTTTTCTTTTTTAAGAACCTAACATCAAAAGAGAAGAAAGGTGAGCAAAAGAAGGCAGTCATTTATTGGTCTTAATAGTAGATTGAATATCTACGGTTATTGTACTTAGACAAAGGCTTAATGCAAATAATTATATTTAGCATTAAGCTGCAAAATCCATGGTTAGCATCCTAACACTTCATTTTTATTGTATTCATTATTAAGATAAAGCACATAAAATTAATGATGCTAACTTACATTTATTTATTTATATTTAAAATACCCACAAAAATACAGCAGAATTTAATCTAAACCCTGCCATTGGTTACACCTTTGTAATCCCTTCAAGGTAAAATTGAGATTACACTTTTTTTGTGTGTGTCTTATTTAATGGCAAACCCGCAAAACAATTCACATTGATAGATCTTGCATAGCATTTCAATTACAGTTATGATTGTAACTTGTGTTAAAGTACAAGAGTAATTTATTCAGCCCCTGCTTCCAATAAGTGGAGATACTTAAAATAGTATTTTAATGATTATGCAACAGCTGTGATTTCTGAAGAAAGAGTGCTCTGTGTAATGGGTGACCTGTGTTGTTACTATAAGTTAGGTGTAACATGGATATTGGCATCGTCAGCAACTCTTTCATTTGTTGATCAGCATAATATGCTGAAACACCTGGATATCCATATAACACATGGTTAATTGGCTACAGATTTCTCCACAGGATAAAATACTCCTTTATTGCCCTGTGCAAAGATAGCTGCAAATGAATACTTAGAGGTATTTTGCTCTTGCAAAGTTGTAATTAAAGAAAAACAGTGATCAGCAGCATTTCACAAGAAAAGAAGATGGCTCAGGATATTCTGCCTGTAGAAGCTAGCCATTAGTCCTCTGCTTTAATCACCATATTAATATGTATAACACACCAGAAAAAGTCCATCTTTTCAAAAGCTAATTGCTTTTTTATTATTTTCTACTTCTAATATCAATTAATCTCTTCTCCAATATCCTTCTTTTCTAGATTTCAATGAGGCCATTTTATTGTTGTCTTCATGAACATTATTATACATTTATTTAATAACATATATGAATTCATATATAAGAATGGTCAGCCATTCTTATACTTTACATAGATACTTTTACAATCATTGTTAAGAAGCTTAACAAATAAGATCATATTCAAGATATTTGCATGGAGTCTAGACCCAGGGAATTAGCTTGGCTCCTTTCACAAATAACAGCCATTATGAAACAGATATTCAAATATTAATTAGTATTAATAATATCAAGAGGTGGTTTTTTTTGGCTCCAGTTGTTTATCTAGAATGGTGAACAACACTATTTTTGCACAAATTAGTGTTAATATTGAGAAAAAAAAATGACATCATTCTAACATCCTACATACTTCAATCTGCCCGATTTCATTCAATTACCATTTATATGCCAATAATTTGTGTTGGAATAACTTGTATGGCCTGAGCTTTGCTATGTTTTGCCTTAACTATATGCAAACATGAAACAGATATTACTAAGAATAAAGGCTTGTTAAGCATATTCTCCCTGATCTGTATGTTCCCATCCCATAATTTCAGGGAAGAGCACATGAAAACGTCAGAAGCTGAGGATGATATTGAGAGGAAGCTCTTCAGGCCTTTCACCCCACGTGCCTAAAGATGAAATGCATTAATACAGCATATGTACCTCATCTACATTTGACTGAAATTTTATTCTTTCCAGCTCCGTCGATGGAAGATTTGACCTCCTGGGATTTTAAGACTTATAGTACTTTAAAGGCATTAACTTTTAGTGCTATCAAACGAGATTGCTGTTTCAACAAGACTTACATTTCCCAGTGCATTTCTATTGTTTAACTGACAAACTGGGAAACAGAGAAAGATTGGGATCATTAGTGATGCTCCCTATAGGCATGCATCTCAGATTCAAGTTGAAGCAATTCCTCTCATTAAAAATCATTTTAAAATGTTGCAAATGTCTGTATTTCTTTGCTACTTCTATTATATTTACCCCATGCTAAAGTTTTCCTCTCTGTGAACTACTTTTTGTTTTTCGCAGTTATATAAAGTAGTCTTGAATTGCCAGTTAAAAATAAATCTTAAAAACAAAACAAAACAAGTTGTTCTAGACAACAGCAGCAAAATCCCCCAAAACCAAGAGTCAGCTCATTCTTCACTATGCAGCCCCAAGGTCAATGACAAATCAAACAGTGAGGACACAAACATGCCAACTGCATGAAGGCATATATCCTGCAACAGACTACTCTGGTAAAAGAAATAAGGCAGAAGGGACTGGGAGAACAGACTGCCAGCTTTTGGTGGAAGGCAGCAATAAAAAAAAAAAAAAAAAAAAAAAAAAACCAGTCTGTTTCAGATGAATACCCTACAAGCTCTAATAGTAGGGGTTAATTATTAATTATACTGGCAAACCATGGCATTTTAGGAGGGCGTACCTTAACCATTTACCTTATTGTCACCACTATCCTCATAAGTCATGCTGAAACAGTGGTCCAAGGAAGTCTGTGGTGCTGCACAGACCAAGACAAACACTCCCACTAGTACAGAGCACTTGCTGGAAGTCCAATTTCTCTGCTTTCTTGCAATACTTACAGATAAAATTAACGAATCACTTAATATTTCGTAACTCTTGTTAATGTGGGATGGTAGTTCCATAATGTGTAGAAACTTGGACGGATACCCTGGAGAATGCTAGGTTTAAAATAAAGCAAAAATGTCAAATGGACTCGGTATGAAATTAAGAGATTCTGTAAGCCTTGTGGCTTACATAGCTTTCAGTTTAGAATAATCACACACCAGCTCCCTCTGTTTATGCCACCACCATCACTAAAAAGGCACTTCATACTTTCTTTACTTTGACCCTTCCTTAAGGTAACTATTGGCCGTACACTGTCAAGGCAATGTCCTAATCTAGCACAAGGTTCTTTACAGGAACCTTACTGCAACTAACCTGTTCTGTGAAGAGTCATTTTTTTAAACATATATTCATTGGGCTATTTTTTCCGCACAGTATGCCAGCTGCTTAACCAACCAGCAGGACTTGAGAAGGAGACGTGTGGAGATATGGCGGATCAGGCCTGCTGATCTAGAAATCTTGCGTGAACTTTAGATTGCTCCCATAAGTGACAAAGAGTAGGGAGGCAAGTACTTTACAAAGGCCCCTACTGCTCTTGAATGGTGATATGCCCTGATGAATCCCTTTGCATGATATTTTTATTGTTTTCCAAAATTTTTATCATCTGAGACCTTCTGAACTTGCCAAATGTAAAGAATATATTTTATTCTGCTTGTCATTTTGATAATACAGTTGTTCCACAGTCTGAAAATCCTTGCACTTGACTAGAATAAAACTATTTCCTTCAACCTCAAATTAAAAGTGCATTCGTGATTGGCAGAATGAGGTAGCATCTTAAGTTCTTGAAGACCACAGCATTCCCAATGAACTTTGAAAGAAGAATATCTGTTAGATTGTCTAAGAGCCCATTTGTTATGTTGTCTATAGCTGATTTTAAGGAAGAATAGTTTTATCTAGCCTGTGTAAGAGAACCAAAATCTCATCTTTGTCACAATGTATAACAGTGAAGATATAGGCACAAATCTTGAGAATTCCATTGAAAGACTCGTGTTGATCTTGATTGCTCATTTGGCCTGTAATTTTTTTATAGATTAATATCACATCTGTATTCATCTAACACCCAGTACGTATCCCATTGAAGTGTCCTTGTGCTCTCTTCCATCTTTGGGGAACCAAGCTCTAATTTAGTCTAATGGAGAATAAATTTCTTATTTATAGTATAACTACATGATAAAATATAATTTCGTCAGCTACATAATGTATTATTATTTTGTTATTTTTCACTAAAAGAAATAGTTCTGATGTTGCTTTCACTTCCTGCACAACATATTCTTTCCTTACAGACCATGCACACTTATAAATATATTTGTTGTCTAAACATCAAATGACTGTTATCCAGATGGAAAATAGACAAGTTATAACCAAAAACCAAAAAGCATCTTCTGCCTTTAGCCTCACTGATTTGTGGTTCAATAAAACAGAGGATTTCTATTCTGAACCCATATCTGAAGCTAATTTACAAAAACATGCCGTACATAATTAATACCCTTCTGGCATTCAGAATAGCAGGCAAGAGTCAAAGAAAACTTGAAGCAAATGTGAAAAACAGCAAGATAACCACCGAGCCCAAGTCACCACGATTAATTTAGAATGACACAAGAGGAATTTCAGAAATGTTTTTCTGAGTTTTCTGATAATTCCATTGATCAAGTTCAGATCTCATAGAGCTTCAAGTATTTCATCAAAACTTCATCTGTTTTCATTAGGTTCATATCTGAATATTTTCCTCCTCTAATATGGCTTAAGTGTTAAACAAATGAAGATACAGTACTTACTTAGGACCGATTTTTCTAACATTATGAAAACCAAGGAGTTATCAAGGCAACAAGTAGTGACATCAAAACAATTATTTGAAGTGATAACAAGAGTTCATCTAATCCAAAACCCAAAACACTGAACACCTAGGGAAGAGTACAGGACAAAAACAGTCACATAGCAGAGCCTCATGACCTCCCATGATCTCAGCTCAGACACTTCCTAAGCCAGAAATGGCATCTTCATGTTTAACAGTGCTTGGTAGTTGTTTCTTCAATTTGCATATTCACTTTCTGAAATTATGGAAATTTTCAACATCCGCACATTTTGTAGCATGGCATTTCACAGCTTATCTAGGCACTGTATAAAGAAACATTTAAGCACAACATTTGAATAGAACTGCTTCACTTTCAGTGCAAGATAATACATGAGATGAGTGAGAGCAGCAGAACACAGCCTTTCATTTCTCATTCTTTAAGTTAAATACCACATAAAATGTAAATAAACATTCTAGAAATCTGACTAGGTCATTGACATTTAGCATTTATCTTCTTCCCATTTTCATTGTCAGTTAATAATCAGAGTATCTGTGTTACAGACAATTGTGATACTGCAAAAAAAAGGAGCTAAGGTTCTTGGGATTCCATTTTGGGGTTTTTGTTTCCTTCATAAGTTGTTTAAATGACATCTTTGATGAGATAATATGACACGGCAGAAGGATAGGATTCATGTTGAACTGACTGAAATCATAGCATATTTAGCAAAACAAATGTTTATACATATGCTATGTTTTAGCATAGCTGGCTTATCCTGCAAAAACTTTTAATTCTAGATCATAATTTTTCATCAAAACATGTAGTAGAAAATTCTCTGATTTGTTTTTATCTGTATTTGCTGTTATACCAGGAAAAGAAGGCTGGGCCTACCTCTGGCTTACCTCTGTCATTGTAGGTAGTTTTTGAAAGTGTAACATGATACTGTGATATAAGTCATTATACCAGTTCCTGAAGTTCAGATTTATTTTATTTTTTATATATATATTTGCTATGAATTTCTTTTAGTAAATTGGAACCTGTAGCTAGGTGAGCATATCTCACAAAGTCTTTTGACATGATACAGAGAATCACCTCTCCAAATTTCAGAGATATTTCACAGATGCTCCGCTACAACAGAATTTATCTAAGCTTATGAGCCAGCATATCCAGCTAATTTGTATCTTTATTCTCTACTACCCCAAAAACTGTTCCATTATTTTTACTTTGTTCTGCATGCCATCCCCAGCTATTGTCTCCTTACGTCACAGTGACAACTGGGATTAAACAGAGACTGCATATAAAATAAGAGCAGCTTTCCCCTGCGGGAGAAGCAAACAAAACATAAAGCCATCTGCACAGCAGCTCTTTACTTTCTGTCCTGCGTGGGAGCTGAGGAGCTCAGTGCATCGCTGCCCAGCAGCTCAGTGCAGACGTGTGGCTCTCGTGTCTGGGCCTGCAAAGGTAGCTCATCCCCTGCACTGCTGCATCTCCTGGGGGACTGCTCTTACACACATGGCAGGCTGTTATATATGGGTGTCAGAGTCTTCATGTCCTGAAAAATACCTTCCTTGCAAAAGTTAAAAAGAAAAATCCAGCTGGTGAACTGGGCCTGGGCATTGGGTTTCCTTCTGGAGCACCAGTAATAGCACTGGGCATGGCTCCCTGAGCTCTCTCTTTAACTGACAAATGTTCTCTTATAGTCCATGGAAAACAAAAATATATATGAAATTACACAAAGTTTAAAACTATAGTTCTGAGGTGCTGATTCTTTTTGTTCAGATGTTCCCTAATAATGTTTTCAGATATTTCTTTCTGCTCCTTAGAATGTAACTTATCTATCTGAAGCTCAATGACCTTACTGGGGCAAGCGCACTTGTCAGGGCCTCTTATGAGGTCTGGTTTAGTTTAACTTAGGTGTTACTTCTTCATTCATCTGAACTTGCACCATCTCATAACAGGCACCTCACTTAGCAGTATCATTGCCCAAGGTCAGGTATATACTAGGTCACCATTTAGGGACGGCAACTCAGGTCACCGAGGAGACGTAGAGGTTTGTCAGAAGTAGTTGTATCAAATGCCAGCTCAATGAGGAATTTGAGGTGTTTGTGTTCCTGAAGTGTCCTGTTAAGTGGCTGGGGTGGGTAGTATAAACAAGAATATGTTAACTGTTAAAGATTTTAATACAGAGTTCACTGAAGGTTTTTTTTTTTTTAATCTCTCTACAAATGTAATGAATAAATGCATTAAATCTTACGTTTTAGTCATGCAAGTATTAAAGTACTCTTTTTTCATTTGTTTCTAGGCACTTCAGAGAAAACTCATGAACACAGTAAGTAAAAGTTATTTAAGAATACTGTTACTTCAACATTTAGGAGGAAGGTACTTTTTTACATTTTCATCGTTTTAGCAGCTGAAGATGAGATTTTGATCTGTGAAACTGGCTTTCAGTGACTGTAATGCAGGACTACGTGTGTTTCACAGGTCCCAAAGTGTGCGGAAACCCCTTTCCAGTTCAGGTTTGGGTAAGACCAACCTGTGCCTTCTGCCTCCATGAAAGCATCTCACTGGAAAAAAATTGTGGGGGACACGGAGCAGGAAGGGCCTGTGCTATTCCTTGGCCTGGGCTCTGATCCATACAATGGAGGAATTTACCTCTTGGTCTGCTGCCGCTCTGACCTGCTACACAATTTACACGTAGCTGCTGTAAATCAGAATGAAACATCATGAAATGTGTTTTTAATATTTCCTCCGAAATTCCAGAGCTTGTCTATGCCATAATGTTGGTTTTTTTTTGTTTTGTTTTGTTTTGTTTTGTTTTTTGGATATCACTATTTTTAGATAGCACAAAATTACATGCAGTTTATATTGTAATACAATATAATATTTATAATTTTTATTGCTTTACAACATATCAATGGAATCCAGAAAAATTGGTTCCAGGCTAACAGAGGAATATGAAAAGCTATTTTTTATTTAAACAATATACTAAATTTTTGTTTTCCATTCTATATGAGACTACCACACTTCTAAATAATAATAATAATAATAATAATAATAATAATGCTTCCATAATTCCTGTATTAAGCATTAAGGAGAAATGTTTTATATAGTAGAGAGGTGGTATCAATCAAAACTAGTAGTAGCAGCATTTCAATTTTTTTAAATTTATATTTTATTCATTTTTTAAAAAGGAATTTTTCAATTTCTTAGGCAACACAAAAAGTCAAAAATCACTTTTTATTTGGCATTACTTTCATTTTGAGAAAGATTTTCTTAAAAAACTAAAACCTTTTCCCAAGAAATGTATTTATCAAAAATCAAGTCTAATGTTAATACAGAATGCAAAGTCATCTTTTAAAAGCATAAAGATTTTTTATTATTATTATTTTTAAAATCTAAGAATTAAGAAGCCCTCTAACATGGTGGTTCTTCTCATTTGCAGAACCTGCACATATCACACATGAAAAACCTATCTCTCAGATGAAGCCAGGTATGTTTGGTAATATAATTTCCAGTTATTCCTGGCTCCATTCAAAAAGGATTTGTGTGGTGTGCAAAACTGGGAGACTTCCTTGAGCTTTGTGCTTTGTGTCGTTGGCTTTTTCAAAATTGGATTGGGAAAGGAACAAAAATAAGTGTGAAATTTATGTAAAAGGATTAGACTTTGACAGTTTTTCATAGCTTCTGTGACTCTCTCTCATTAGTGCAGTATGACTTATAAAACATTGTCAGAAACAATTCTCCCATTTTTCAGTGCTTGGAAAGGGGGGTCAGTGCTGCCTTTTAGTACATCAAGAAGATTATTTGAAATTATCCCATCTCAACTTTTTCTGTAAACTAGATGTAACATGAAGTGAGTCTCATCATAAAGTTGGAACTACTATCCCCCAAGGGTATATGATAGCCAGATCAAAGGCAGCCTCTAGATTATGGGTCTCAGAAGAACAAGAGCTGGACAATTCAAAAAATCTTGGGTTGAGTATGCATTCAGGTAACTGTAAATAACCAACTATAATTGGCCGCAGTGATATGGACGGGGTCCCCCTTCAAACCAGGGCTTTGTGACTCTTCATACTTCTTGAGGAGGAAGAAGGGGATCTGAAGTTTGGTCTGGTTTAAAGAAACAAGGCTAAGAGGATATCCTCATAGAAATCCTCATCTATTGATGCTCTGCTTACACGGCTCCTGAGCAGTCTTACTGAATGCTGTCAGCACTGACAGCAATGTTCAATGTTAAGCAGACAGAATCGTTTTGCATCATTCCTTTTTCCTGATTTTTTTTTTTTAATATCAATTTCTTCTACACATTTACCGTTTTTCTCATTTGTTATTATAACATGAAAACAAACTACTTGCAAGTTAAATATTTCATAGACAATTTGAGGTTTCCTGAAAGCCTTGAAAAGCTGATTTTGTGAAGTTGTATTGCTGTTTGGGAGTCAACGCGAAAAAAAAAAAAAAAAAAAAAAAAAAGCAATATTCCTCAGCTTTATATATATTTAGATCTAGCAGAGTGCTTCAGCCAGGAGGTAGGTGCAAGGGGGTCTGGCTGAGGCAGGAATGCCCAACTGAGGAAGCCACCCTGTCCAGCTCTGTGCATGATGACAGGGGTCAGCAACAGCCTATCTGTGGGTCACCTAGGCAGGTGGCATGACTACTCACCCTCCCAGCACAATGAAACCACGTCTAGCTGCACAATTAGCCTGTTTTGATCCAGATACTAGCATGAAAATAAATTTCCATTGCAAGGCACTTGCAAACATCAGAGCATCTTGTCCCAAAGCCTGTACCTCAGGCTGATTAGGAGTTTGCTCTAGTACAGTATATTCCAGATTAAAGCCCTTGGAATTTAAATGCTTGAAGAAAAAAATAAAAATAAAAATATAATTAAAAAAAATTTGCTAAATTTCCTTTAGTGTAAAAGATCTCTTCTCAGGTGATTAACGGTTGCTTTGGGGAGCAGTGGCTGTTTTGAGTTTGATGACTGGAAGTATTAATCTGCAGGCACAGGTGGTAATAATGCTTCTGCCTGCTGTGTGCCAATGAGTGCTCTTGAGTTAGCAGACTGAATTACAAAAGCCTCATTCCGCACAAAGCAGTGGCCTTCTTTTTCACCTTGAATCAAAGCAGCTTCAAACTTTCATTTCTATGCATCCTGCCATCAGATTTAGGAGTATCATGTGACTGAGAAACTAAGAATCTCAGAAAATATATTGATCCTGTAGGGAAATTAAAAAGGGATTTGGAGGTGGAGGGGAGCAAGTAAAGCAGGAGGATTCTTTCCTGCTGTAATTCTTCTGAAACTGCCTGAAATACACAGAGAAATGTTTACAGCTTTATAATTTTTCTATTTAAATTAGATACATCAAAACAAAAATGAATATTAATGCCAGTAGTGCTGCAAAACTAGAGCTCTGCAGAAGAAAGAAATTCTCTCCAACGAAATATTTCAGGGCTGTGAACTTTGGTCATATTTAAAATCAGAACAAAATCTGAATTTTTCAGAAATATTCACAAAAAAAGATAGAGGATTTTCTGTAGCTTTATGAGGTCATCAGTTTATTTATTTGTTTATTTATTTGCTGTATTCCTCATAATATATTAAATATAAAAAGTAAGAGATGTAAAACCATATTATAAAATGAAAACATGAAGTATTTCTTCTTTTCTTGTCAAAATGCTATGTATCATTCACATCAGATGTTTTGTTGTTGTTGTTGTTTTCACTGCTTTTCTCCATACAGAAATTTCAGTGAACTGAAATGATTCTGTGAAACCTCCTGATTTCTTGAAGTGTGTTCCCTTGTAGAGTGTTCTTAAGTTTTGCTGATGTGATCCTTCAGTCTTTCTTCTGGTTACAACTAATTGCTAGGCACTCAGACAAAAAGCTATACAGTCACCTCCTGTAGATCTGCCAGGAGAAGACAAGCTGCAGCCTTCAGGGTGTTCTCCAGGGGAATCAGTAGATCAATGGTTACTGTACAGTTAAGTTGCAGAATAGGTAGGTGAGAGAATACTGAAGAATTATTGTGTTTATTTCCAGATGAATGCAAGTCCTCAGGTCTGTTCAAGATACTCTGTTTTCAGAAATGAATTTGTTTTGAAAAGAAACTCCCTCTCTTACTTTTAAATGGATCAGACTTACCATCCACTCAATGACTTGTTTGGTTGATTCCTAGAGGTACAGGGTAAGCATTGATGTAAATTCTCACCAGAATTAGAAAAAGCAAGAATATCCTATTTGGTGTTGAAAAGAGCAGGAATAATACCCAAAGAAAGAGAAGACACGAACTTGTTGAGTTTTACTTGTCATTAATCCAGCAGATATTACAGGGCCTATGTTTAAGTCAGCAGTCCTTGGGAGTTTGTTGTTGTTGTTGTTTATTGGTATATGGAAATCTTAATATCCCAATCTAAATTAGTGAAATGCATTGCTAATATGTTAAAGCTCATCTAAGAGCAGAAAGAGAATACTTTATCTCAACAAGTTGCATTTTCAAGCTGCTGGTTGTGCTATAACAACATTTCTACTTTCACAGACAGCCATGAAACGGAGATGAGATTTTTTAATTCACTGTTTTCATAAGAAGTTGACAATAACGATAGCTGAGTAAGGAGAAAAAAAGCCCTTAACTTAATATGAGTGAAGAGAAATTAAATCACCACCTACCAGATGACAACTGTAAAGCATAGCAATGCAGAGCTATATTTTGTTTCCAAAGAATAGAAAAGATCGATATAAATGGAGCTTTATCCCTCCCTGCATTTTTCCCCCATCAGTACTGATTTCCTACCAGAAACAAAGCAAATAAATAAATATATAAATAAATAAAACTATTGCTGTATGTTTTCCAGTTCACATGTGCACTGTTGCTTTGCTTCATGCTGCAATGTTATGGATGAAAAACACAGACCGTGCAGCAAGACTGTTTCTCTGTCTATTGCCTCATGATAAATGTCTTTTTATTCTGTTTGGCAAGTGTATACCTCTGGGAATCTGAGAGCTAAGTTAAAAAGAAATGGGCGCAGACAAAGAGATGAACCTACTCTCTGCCCTCAGGGGAAAAAAAAAAAAATCTCTGGAAGTTACATGCTAAATTCAAAGGAAATGTCATGTATGTTGAGACCACTCAACATATTTCCAACCACCATCCCCTCCCCTGTGTCTCCCCTCTGTTATCTCATTTAAGAACATCTGGCTGACAGGCTGGAAACATAGCTCCTCTTCAGTAGCCAAGTAGTTCTGTGCATGCACAGGCAGATTACCCAGGAGTATTTCTAGTCAGCTAGCACTCAGATTAGTTGAATGGCTTCAAGGGACAAGATATCCCTACCAAACCTGACCGTCACTCAGTTTGTGTCATCTGATGCCTGGCAGAGGTCTTGAGGGAAAGGAATGTGTCAGAGGCATGTGGCTGTAAACTGTTTCCATCAGTGCGAGGAAAAGGAAACACATTCTGAATATGTATGAACAGTATTTAAAATGAAAAGCAGTGATATATGTGAATGTGGAAAGGTAGGGGTTAGGAGATAAGTTTGAATTCAGGTATGGGAAAAGAGAAAATGGGAGCAGAGCTATGAAAAGATTGGGAAAAGGGGAAAGTTCAAGTCAACCGAACTGGCAGAGTAGAGATCCGAAAAAAAAAAAAAAAAAAAAATGTTGCAATTCCCATCTGACTGGGCTATTGGGCTTTAGACAAGGCCCTGCCTCATCAGGTAGTGCAGCCCTGCCTGTGCCTCTGTGTGAAGTTTCATCCCCCCGGCTGGAGATCCCTGGAGGAGAGGCAGCTCAGGTCTGGTAGCTGAGGCTGACATGGTCCATGTCCTCTGGACCATGTGAACTGTGCTGAGCACAGCCAGGGGCAGCTCACCAGCATGTGGACGTGGACAGCCTTTCTCATGATATTAGCAGAAGCTCAAGGCTTCTCTAAGGTTTTGTGACAGATATCCAGCTGGGTCTATCTAGGTAAGATAGCCCAGTAGCATGTGTCATGGTCTGGCATTTAAACTGATGCTGCCCTGTGTGGATGTGCCTGTGCAAGTCAGCATGTGCTTGGGGGGGGGGGGGGGGGGGGGGGGCGGTCTCCATACCTTTCTTGTGTTCAGACTGTATAAATGTATAAATTCATAGATATTTGTAGCTAGGCAATATCTGAGCTTTCAGGGTCATATAATACTAAATTGTTGAATTTAGACACATTAGCAGGGTGAGGTCCACAAAGTTATAATACTTGTATTATCAGAAATACAGTTTCCACCTGAGTGCCTATCTGAAAGACACAACCAGGTATGTGGCTGTTTTCGGGTAGCTGAGACATTAGGCACAGTAATTTATTTTTCCATGGTGTATGATCTCACCATGCAGCCAGAACTCATAATGTATACATGCTGTTTTACAGTGCTACAATGGAGTAGTGATGCTAATGGCGTGCATTTATTTTGTCACTATGAATCATATGTACAATATCATGTTTAGAAATATTTTTCCAGTTATATCTACCTATTCTAACACAGCATGAATTTCTAATTTTAATGCGGCTTTCACAATACAGAGGAGAAAATTAAACAACCAAAGACAGCTCCCACTGAGAAGTCAGGTAGGAACAAGTCATTCTTTCGTGATTTATGGTGGGGGGAGGGGGTGTTAAACACTGTTCAGAATTTTTCTAATGTAGTGTATTTGCATTACAATCAGTTGTTATGGTATTCTGAAATATGTGACTGAGAACACGTTCTTAGAGAAAATCCAGCAGACTGGCAACTGCAGATGCAGTTTTAAGAACAGTCTTTCCAATGACAAAGCCAGGTCAAGGTGTTTGAGCCCTGGGCTGCTTGTTCCAGCCTCTGTGCCAGAGGTGGGGCAATGAAATGGAGTGGAGCTGTAACTCAGATATCTGAAATGATCCCCAGTATAAGGCATTGCTGGGTTTTGTTTGGTTGGTTATTTTGTTTTGTTTTGTTTAAGCTCAGAACTTTCCAGTGACTGAATTTACAACACAGAGAACAATGCACAAGTAGGGAGTGGTGGAGGAGGATGAAGCACCAGTTTGATTAGGGACTTGGATGGGTCTTAAACTGGCTTTCTCATGGGGAAAGTGTTTTTGGAACTAACCCAAGGTCTTTGGGACCTTGTACATTTTGTGATAATAATGGTTCAAATAATGTTGACTGTTATAAAAGCCCTGAAGAGTCATCAAGGAATTAGAACAGTCTCATCATCACCAACAGGTTGCACAAAGCTTTTTTGAAGGCTTTTTCTAGATATCAGCCTCTTGATTTCTACTTGGAGTAGCATTTATCCAAACAAAGAATGAAAGATTGCCAAATCTTAGACAATTATGCCAAATCAACAGATTTTTATTTGATATGATGATGGTGGTGGTGGTGGTGGTGATTATGAATATTTTCAATAAAATAAAATAAAATGCAGTTTTGTATTAAACTGAATAGAGCCATTTGCTGTCTCATTTCCATTCTTATTTGGTATGTGATTTTCCTGTTTTCCTTCTCTTCAGTATCAGAATAGATGTTGTACAGAATAGTATGATTCTGTCTCTAATTGTGAATATTTATATAATTTGTTGGTTATACTGCTTTCTATAAGCACATGATACTCACATGATAATCTATCATTTTACTATAAAGTAATGTTTTACAGCACTGTTTAACCAGTAAAAATAGTTTTGACAGTTTTTTTCTAATCATAAACTACTGTGACTTGTTCAAAACCATGTAAGTTATGTTTCTGTTAATAGAGTCAGAGAAATTGCTGTAAAATTATTTTTTGAGTTTTTAACAAGTTAGAAATTAGTGATAGGCAAACAAGTTGGGAGAATAATGAAATGGCATCTTTGAATCTATTAGATTTTCACACCTACATTCACAATTATTTTTAGGGCCAGCTAGGTTTTACTTTTAGTTTTTGAGAGAAATGGTTCTGGAGCACACAAATGCGTAACTACGTTAAATGCCAGGATACTACATTATTTCAGCAGGAACAGATAATTAGGAGGACATGCAAAGATCTAAACATGTTAAAAAATATCTGCTTTGGGGGTCCTGAATGTTGTACATGTTTATATGAGTGATGAAAGCTAAGAACAAATAAGAACTGAACTAAAATAAAATATTTTAATATGAAAAAAAATCCTCGTTGTATCTAAATATTATAATTTACCTTCCTTTGTCTTCTGTAGCCCAGGCAAAACCAGCAAGTATGTGGTACCTACCTTGATCAGAAAAATTCCTGTAATATAACTGTGTGGCTTTTTTTGAACTTAATATATGGACTTAATATGAACTTAATTATGAACTTAATATATTTGCTTAAAACTATGGTGTATGTATCCCCATGCCTTACATTATTTTTATTTAACATACTGTCTTGTCATTGCTGTTTAATAGCCTATTTAACATAACCAATTGCTTCAGTACAGGGGTCAACTTACTCTACAGTTCCCCTATCACAAGATTCAACAAAGTTTTAATACAGGAGTAACAAGCTTTCAAAATATCACTGTTAAGAATTAGTTGTGTTGAATGAATACTCAAGCTGAGTTTAAAAAAAAAAAATCTATGTTTTCCTAATCATATTAATATTTTTAATGTAGCTGCATCTAGCATTTTTCTCAGTCAAGAAGAACTGAAGAGTCCGTACATTAAAATACCATGCAGTCTGCATGTTAATTTTATGTATCTTTCCTACCTTCAGCATACAAAGATAAACTGAAAAATAACAATAATAATAATAAAAAAAAACAACTCAGTTAAGTCCCCATATAGTTCCACCCCCAAGAAAAAAACAGATGTGGGAAAAAATATGACTCTCTGAAGATGTAAGTTTTAATTCACACCTCATAAAACTGTTTCTTATTTGAAATTCACCGTCATGTCTTCATCTCAGCATTACTTGGAATATATCTTCACCTGAAATCGCTGTTGCTAGATGTTCAATTATTCATCAAATGGCAGAAGGGTTGAGGCATATTGCCCTTTTTTCAGAGGCTACTTACATGTTAAACATTTTCCATGTTACAACTCCCTTTGCATCTTTCTCATTGCTCAAAAAATAACTGATACACAGACTTTTAGCTGTGGGGGACATCGCCTGTAAACAAGGCTGGCATAGCTGTCCACTGATTGTTCAGCTCTAAAAATGTATTGTGGTCCCTATTTGCATGCATTTGGCATAGCTGCTACTTGCTGTTCTGATGATTTTTTTGTTGTTGTTTGTTTGTTTGCTTAATGTATTATTATTTTCAATTCCTTTTAAGTAAGTGTGTCTTTGGTATAAATTATATAGTGCTAGTGCTAGATAGACCTTTTTATTTTTCTTTTTTTTTTTTTAACAAAGATTTTCATCCTTTCTATTTCCAATAACCCCAATAACCTGAAATAAAGTCTCATAATTTCCTGTAATAATTAAGAAATTGAAAAGCATGGGAGGGGGTCAGGAGGAGGGAGTAGTGCATGGCCTGCAAAGCTGTGCTAGTTCTCTTATTTTCCACAGTGAGATAAAATTTATCCATACAGAATAGGATGTCTTCAAGGCTTTGGGAATTCAGCTCAAGTATGTCTGACTCAACATAAAGGTCAAATGAATGGTTGCTCAGTTTGCTCTGTACTCTCCTTTCCAATAACATAAATGGAGAGTGGTTATAAATTACATTTCAGAAATTGAGGGGAATCTCTATTAACTGACTTCTTTAATATATGCATATAACTCTTACTAGCATTAATTGCAGCCATATATGTAAAGCTTTGTGCAATACTACTGAGCTTCATAGTTTTGATGCAGATCCCTTAGAGGATAATCTGTTAGTAACTAAACATTTGTCCTTTTTTTTTTTTTTGAAATAACAGCATGAAGCAATAGAAAATTAATGTTTATTCCTGAAAAATATACATGCAATCCTTCTTAGTTAAAAAAAAAAAAAAAAAAAGAAGAGAGAGAGAGAGAGAGAGAGAGAGAGAGAGAGAGACATGCAAAACAAAGCTTAGAAACATGGTAATTTTGTTATGATGTTTCCTTTGTCTAGAGCATGAAGCAATCAGGCATGAAAAAGATGTTCCAACTACAAAACCAGGTAGGCACTCCTGCATTTTATGCATTCATTACTTTTGAAAGTGTTATTTAAACAAACAGTAAAATTCTATTGCATATGACAAATGTCAGAATGAACAAAATCATGGTCTTGTGAGGTATTTTGCAGAATCAAACTGCCTTGACGTGTCATACCATAGCTAAGGTAGCACAGTGCATATTTACAATGCCCTTTGTCATTTTCTGAATATATATATATATCAAAGGTTAAGTTTCTGTTCCTGTAATTCCACTGACATTAAATAAATTATGCCAGCAAAGAATCGGAACTATTATCGTAAGGTGTTTATTTTAAATGGTATCATTTTCCGATTTTTTTGTTGGTATCTGTATTTACATGGACTTCACAACCTTCCCGCATGAGTCAATTTCTCAGGATCAGCAGCAGTTTAATTCTCCTCCATAGCAAGGTGTTATATGATACTCTATTCAGATCATGACCCAGCAATAGCTACAGTTTATGATAAATGTCTCTGCATGTCATAATTCCTACGCAGTGTCTCTTGTATAAGATAGAGCAAAATTGCTGCAGTTATAGGAAGAAGCACAGTTCAGTTTCACTGTGAATCAGTTACCATGGGTTTAACAAATCTCCACTCTTCTCAGTGAAAGAAAATAAGTAAAGAATTAAAATTCTTATTGTTATTATTCATCCTTAACTCTAGTACAGCCATTATTATGTGTTGAGAAAAACATCCCTACTGTTATTATGTCATTAGATTGTTATTAATTACATTAAGATTACTAAAAATGTTTTGATATATGGTAAATAAACAAATAAAGCCAAATAAACAAATAAAGCCATTCTTCACCATAGAAGCATTCAGCTATATTACACTGTTCTTACTATTTTTCTTTCCTCTTTTTACTTCCCAGTCAAACTGAAAACAACTGCAAGTATGTGTCATATCTTGTTTCCTATGGAACATAAACCTGCTTTTCATATGTATGTCGTCTCAATTCACATTTTTGTAATTTCGTCATGTTAGATAATGGTATTTCCTTGCTTATACTACAGGTACTCTTATATTGTACTCAGTCTGCTAAATAACAGCTGAACACATCAAAGCTAAGCACATTTGTAATTTAGTGCTGTGAAACTGCAACTCAAATTCTGAAAAATTTACTATTTATAAAAGTAAAGGAAATTCTGCTAGTAGCATAATTTATGCTCTGTTGATTTTAGATGAGTGTAGACATATCATTTATCTTTATATAAATATTTCATTTATTAAAAAATATCAGAATGGCATGCAGTGGAACTGAATTAGACAACCTTTTCAGGACTTATTTTACTATTTGGAAATGACTTATTTAATGATTTTTTTTTTTGGCCTTGTTTTAATACACTTTGTATTTAATTTTTAAAAATGAAAGAGGAGAAAGGAGTATTCGGAGGAATTTCTTGCATAATAAAGTCATTGGATAATGTCCTTGTAAAGATCAGTAAGACTTCTGAATGGCTAAAGACCAAGATCAATGTTTATTTTAGCAAGTAATTATGATCAGACAACAATCAGAAGGGCAGTGTTTACACTGAACTCTGATTTGTTAACATTTTGAAGTATAGATCTTCATAGATCAATTAGTTGGAGTCTCTTTAGGAGAGGAACTTTGATTTATTTCCTGATTTGTGCCTGGCACATCAAGACCAAATCATGTGTTATCCTGCTGCAGAGTACCCAAAACTAAGATCAAGCCCCATGAGGCACAAACCTCTTCCTGCTTCATGTCAGAAGCTGACAGCATGGCAAGGCAAGCTACTTCCATTAAGCTTCCTAAATTAATCTCCCAGGTTAGGTGCTGTAGGTTAGACAAGATGAATACCTGCTCTTAAACACCTGTCAGAAGACACAGTGCTGTTCTGAATCCCAGCTCCAAGAGGAAAGGGAGAACATGAAGCATCTGAAATGTGCCTCCACTGAAGGATCTTCTGCAATCCTGAACTGTAGTGTTGAGTTTTCAAGTCATCATTGCAAAACTATTATTTCCCATGAAGCTACTGGTGTTGTGGGTTTTGTTTTGTTTTGTTTTCATTTTTGCCAATATGTTAGGTAATTTTTTCCTCTATTTGATTCCATTATTAATATTTGTTCAGTCTTTTGTTCACTGGATCTGTTCACTGACATTATGTCTTCTGCACTGCTTTATCTGAGAAACCCCCTGATGGCCCTCTTTTCTATTAGAGAATCTTCAAAGATTTAAGTGGCTAATACCTCATTCTTTTTGCAATAAGAGTCATTTTACCCAAAATCACTGTCTACAATGTTTTTATATCAAGAGCTATTTTATATCAAGAGCCCTGACATATTGTCAATATAAGGGACAGCCAAGATATTTTCTCCTGACCTTTGCAGAGGGATATTTGTACCACAGTCTTATATCCTGATGCTTGAAATGATTATAAAGGTTAACCCTTTATCTTTCCTCTTTATCCCTTAGGAAACCCTTTATCCCTTAGGAAAAAAAAAAAAATAAAGTGAGAGAGAGAGAAAGAAAGAGAAAAAAATGGTTTCAAGCAGATCCATAATCATATACAAAAGTAATTCTGCTTATACCACCCATTCTGAACTAACCATCCTTGAACAGATCTAGTTCAAGATTTAAAGCATCAGTGCTATCTATTTTAAACTACTTTCTTTCCACTTAAAGAAGAGTTGGACCACTGCTTTCTTTATTTCTAAAGTTGTTTAGCTTTGCTTCATATGTTTCTCAGCCAAGTGTACAGTATGCTTACAATAACGTAAAGATAGTTATTATGTAATTCAGCATGAACTATAGTCATGGACACAAAATACTCACTGACTTTGTAGTTTGGGTCTAGTAGGACTGTAAAATAAATTCATACTTTCACCCTGGGCCAAATTTATTCACTCATTATACCCCGTGAAATCTTATTGTAGAAGTAAATGGATTTAAATTGGTAGAGTTTGTATCATTAAATGAGAGAAAAGCTATAAACAGAAATACAAGGTTTAGTCTGAATAGTCCCCACATCAATGCCAAATACACTTTTATAGTAGTTTGTGAATTATCATGCAATTATAAAAACAATTAGTAAATGATCATATTTCCATTATTTCTGTTTTAACACACATGAGAGTCTTTGACAGCAATTGATTCTATATCAGATTTGAATTTTTAATGAAACTTATAATATAATCCCTGTACACTCACTAAAGACTCTCAAATTCTGAGAGGTTACCTTGATCAGAGGACAAAACTGGTGGCATTTCTTACTTATGCAAGAATACAAAACTTTATACCACAGCGCAATCAACAGGAAAACCATGCAAGCTGATATTTTAATAAAAGTCTCTGCATTGGCCAAACTCTGTTCGTATTTAGTTCTGTAACGAGTTTCATGATTGGGGCTGATGTTTCCCAAAGACATGAGAGTAAGTGATGGGAGGAGAAAATGTCCTCTATACTGACACCAGAGGGTCAAACTAACGTTTTAGGTGACCAGTCCTCTAGTACTTTGCTGTCTAAGGGAATCATTAATCCCAAATTAGGATACATGCATGGCCGGGCCATGTAAAGACAGTGACCAATGCTTAAAATAGGATCTACAGGAGGTAGACAGTAATAATTTGAATATAAGCATTAGAAGATACCGAGAAAACTTAGCCTCTCCAGGTCCCTCAGAGTTAGGCAACCACTCAGTTAAGGAGTCAGAGCATGAACGCCTTTCTCAGTTTTGGTGACTCAGGCAAAATATTTTTTCTTTTGAAAATGAGAAGAGGTATTAATCCACTACTCAGGATGCTGCAACGTATTAGTTTTTAGCAGTAGTGGGCGTGACCATAAGGAGAACTGTAAATATTGAAGGACTTAAGCATGTTAGCATTTAATAGCAGCAAAACTAGCCTTTGCTGAATTCCTGTGGTGCTTTTCTTGAGCACTTGACATTTATGAGTCTCCTTATGAACCAAGCCCTAGTAAATGTTTCCTGGGGTTTGTTAGTGAAAACTATACTTAATTGCTCAGTCTTTCTGTTGAAAAAGCCCTAACTGAAAGATTTTTGCCTTGGTGTGGGTTCTCATCAGCTGTAGAACCTCACATTTATCTGAAGCCAAAACTCAGCAATGAAGTAACACCAAGATAATTCAATCAAAGGAGACCCTGAATTATTTTGTGAATATATTCAGTTATTATCCAGCTGTATGTTCTGCCTGGCTAGTGAGGCCAGTATTTCCTTACTATAACATTCTAAAATAAAACTAGGACTAACAAAGTACTGAGGGGTAAAAAATTCTTGGATTCCATATCACAGTATAATTTATTCCTTTGATTTCAAAAAAAGTAAGGATAGTTTATCCCAGGGAATTTCTATACCATTGTGTTGATCAATTGTCATTAATTATTATGGGTATTATAATGGCACAGGAATATATGCTTCTTTTATACTAGGTACTGTGCAAACGTGTAATCCATGTTTTCCAGTTCTTAAGAGCTTTTACTCTAAAAAGGCAGGGCAGACTGATGATACAGGAGAAAGTAATATAGAGGTGAATGCCATCCATTCAAGGTCAGTGTCAGTCTTTGGTTGAGAAGTGTGGATGATAAGAAAAGAAAGGTAACAGTTAAACTAAATATATTTTTTGGAAAAGAGTACAGATAGCTATAACCTTGAATGCACGTTTAAAAAGAACTCTATTTAAATATTCACTTGCCTAAAAGCTTTGATTGGCAAAGTGTTTGCATTTGCAGGAACCATCACATGCTGGATTATAGTACTTCAAAGAGTAGGACTCAGCTTTCACTGTGAAATCTTGTGTACACGCCCATTGTTAAGGCATATTTCTGTGCAAATTAATATCCTGCAGAAAAGTTGCAGATGAAAGAGGAGATCTATTTAAATGGTTACTTTTCTTTAAAAAAAAAAAAAAAATCATGGTACTAATCCTCATATTCTTTTCCTTCCCTCTTCATCTTCATTTTTGATTATTTTCATGAAGAGCCAACAGGTGAAATTCCAATAACAGGTAAATATCAAAATTCTCTGCTATGTCTTGTGGAAATATTTAATGAATATACCAATAACAGGTAAATATCAAAATTCTCTGCTATGTCTTGTGGAAATATTTAATGAACATACCAGTACTGAAGAACACATAACATTCATCAGCAATGAACTACGCCGATGTAAACCAAAGCAGGTAAACTAAGAGCATTGCAGCTGCTCAGCTCTCTGCCAGTCAAAGACTGCTTTTATCAGCTGATCATTTTATCTTATTTTCACTGTTCATCTTCTGTAGCATGTTTTTGGTGAGCTAGACACAAGTGATTAGCACTGAGGAAGCTAGCGTTAATCAGATAATACAGGCACCAGCAGACATTGAGCAAAGCATTGTTATAACTGCTTGGATCATATGAAGTGAAAATGAACGTTTTGAAGGCAGCCTGCCAGTTTTCTGCTATGGTCAACAGGGAACATTGAAATAGGCTCAGGCACCTGCAGCAATACACCTTACTTAATTTCAATCTGCCTCGTTGAATGGAGTCACAGACCAAACATCTGTGTTTGGGGGCTGAGGATAAGGATGACAAAAAGAAAAAAAAAAAAAAGAAAAAAAAAACATGTTCTAAGTGAATGTACAGTTTGAGAAAAATTAAATAAATCACACAAAACAGAATCTACTTCTGCAGGGCTTCAGAATGGTCATATCTAGTAGTTCTGGTCCATCTACCTCCACATCCTGTTGTTTGTTTCAGACAATTGAGTTTACTGAGGGAAATAGAGTAAAAAGCAGGCAGTAGGCAATGGGATCCTACTGTGATGCATTTTGGCAATGAATAGTTTGACAATTCTTGCACAAGTTAAGGAATTTCAGAATTCCAAAGTCTCTATCAGGAGTTTCCAAACTTCTCTACAAACAGCAATATTCGATCTATTTCCAAAGACTGAACAGAAAGCCCAGAACTGCTACTGCCACTGGGGTAGCAGCCACTATTGTAATAAAGATATATTGTATACATGCCATGAGACACATTTAGCTCAGTTATTATTCCAGGAAAATTACTAGGAAGATCAGCTTTGTGCAATATGCTTATTGTCAGAAACTCATATTTCTGATAACTGTCACTTAATGTTGTTTCCTTGCAAATCTTTCTAGCCCTGAAAAAAACAAAGACTTCTAAGGAAAAAGAAGGTAGGCAGTTACTGTGTGTGTACATATATATGTAGAAGATCACAATAAAAATAGTTTCAGATTACAATTTTATATGTATTTCTATGTGAAATAACTCCTAAAAGATCTGTGTTAATTTTCAAAGTATTTTACTTGAAAAGTCTAGGTAATAATCTATTAAGAATTCAGTCAATTTACCAACCTTGACCCATATTACGCTTTTTTTTTCTTGATAGACAAAACAACTGAGAAGAAACATCTGAAAGATGAAAAACACAAAGGTAATACAATGATGAAAATCTCTGCAAACATTAGCCTTTTTATGGGATTGGAAAGAGAGGCTTTGTTAGCATTTCTAAATATATACAAGTACAACAAAATGGTGAAATTGTGCATAAATCCCTAGTAATTGAATGCCTGATGGCTCCAAGTGTCGCTGTCAAGGATTACAGCTGCACATCCAATCTAGCTGCAGTGGTACCCCACCTATGACCCCAAATCTGGCACATCGTTAGCCCAACTGCAGGATCCTCCAGCACAATGTCCACTGTTGAATGGGTTACGAGTCCCCACCTGGTCTGCCACAATGCTCCTTGGTGAGGCAGTACAAAGTTCATTTCCATGGCTTGTGTGTTGCTTTAGATCATGAGCTTCATATTGTAGAATAACTACACTGATAATAAGAGACACTTTGTATATGTGGGATATACTTCAGGGTCACCTATATTCCTACTAACCTGTTGGACAAAGCACTGCCTTGATTGTACAGTAATATGCAGAGAAATGGTTTCTGCTACACCTCTGAAGATAATCAGTAGTAATATCAGACTAGTATGTTAATGGTCTAAGACAAAAATGTCCTCTCTACATTGGTTAAAGACAGTGAGTTTCTCACAGAAGTGCAGATTTGAAGCCAGACCTGCACAAGTAAGTTCTCAAAAGCAACTACATGCTATAAATGTTGATACTTGTGTATGCCACTTGCTTATACCACTTGTATATAAATATTGTATACTGAAGTCCTGGAACTTCAAAGGACTACAGTTGTGGACTGGTTCACGCTTACTAAACTAGTCTCTAGAAGCAGTTTTCTTCTATGGGGTTACTAGACATAAAGTTTCTGAAAGAGAAGATTAATTTATCAATGTTTTGTTCTTTAGGTGTTCCACCAGTAAAAGAAGTTCCACGACATCACAACCTGACATCAGGTAAACAATTTTCCTTTTTTTTTTTTTTTTTCCCAAAAGGAATTTTGTTTTCCTTTCCAATATCTTCATTTTATTATTGTTGTTGTTGCTGTTGCTGTTGCTGTTGTTGTTAGGGTTGTCACTCTTACAGTCCTTTAATATCTCTCATTCAAGTCAAGGGGACATGATGTGAGGCAAGCCAAGAAAATCAAACCCATAAATATTATTCTTGTGGAGAATGTTGTGCTCAGATGGTATTGCTTTATCACCTTCCTAAACTCAGTTCATTATGTTATAATCCAAGTAGCATATAATTAATCTGACAGTGAATTATTTAAAATAAGCATATGCTCCTCATAGAAAATCTGTTCCATAACAAAACCACATAAGGAAGAATATATTCAGTTTATTTTCTCTCACAAAAATAAATATTGTCTCACCTCACTCAGGTCCTCATTCTCTCTGAAAAAGATGAATAAGTGTAGGGAGTCTGAGGAGTACATCTCCCCACATTGCATTATCCATTAGCTCAATGTTTTTCCTAATTTATGAAAAAATTAATATTCCTTGTATGATTCATGCTAGACAAGGATGTAAGTCTTTAATCTCACCTGTGAGGTGTAACTGGTTTACCAACAAAATATGAACTAAATATTAATATATACAACAAAATACAACTTTGTTGTCTTAACTGAGGAAAACATTTTACCTCAAATCATTCAGACTGCTTTGTTGTATGGGTGTTGTTTTTTTTGTGTGCTGTGTTGTTTTTTTGATCTTGTTTATTATAGGTAAAATGTTTCAGGATCCTATATACATGATGTAAAATATGTGATGTATCTGTAGATATAAGTATCTATGTATGCAGATATGTATATATCTGCACTTTATGTATAAGTGCATGAGCTTAAAATATTTAAATAATCATTAAAAAATGGTAGTTAAATGAAAACCATGTACAGAACAATCAGACATCAAGGAAATGAAATTGTGAATGAAATATTAAGATCAAGCACCCAAATGTTAGCAGTTAGCATGTGTACTTTATGAAAATACTTGTACCTTGCACATATAGCTCATGGGACTTTATTGTCTGAGGGTCACTAAATTTATATACAAGAATGGCTTAGCTTTTTTTTTTTTTTTTAAATGAGTAATAGTATATAATATATACCTTTAGTAATAATAATATATACCTTTTTTAAAAAAAAAATCCTTTTAAGAATTCTGTGGTTAACAGATAGATACAAAATGTAGAATCTATATTAGCATAAGTCTTAGCTATTTTAATAATATAGAATCGTAGAATCATAGAAACACAAGGTTGGAAAGGACCTACAAGATCATCTAGTCCAACCATCTTCCTATCACCAATACTACCCACTAAGCTACTAAATCATATCTTGTAGCACCTTGTCCAGGCGCTTCCTGAACACCGTGAGGGATGGTGACTCCACCACCTCACTGGGCAGTCCGTTCTAGCACCTGACCACTCTTTGAGAGAGAAAGTTTTTCCTGATATCTAATCTAAATCTCTCCAGGTGCAACTTGTGGCCATTTCCTCGAGTCCTATCATTAGCTATCTGAGAGAAGAGGCCGACCCCCTCCTCATCACAACCTCCCCTCAGGAAGTTGTAGAGTGCACTGAGGTCTCCCCTGAGCCTCCTCTTCTCCAGACTAAACAATCCCAGCTCCCTCAGCCGCTCCTCACAGGACTTGTGTTCCAGCTACCTTACCAGTTTTGTTGCCCTTCTCTGGACATGCCCCAGGACCTCGATGTTCTTCTTGTAGAGAGGGGCCCAAAGCTGAACACAGTACTCGAGGTGCAGCCTCACCAAAGCTGAGTACAGAGGGACGATCATCTCCCTGCTCCCACTGGCTACACTATTTCTAATACAGGCCAAGATCCCATTGGCCTTCTTGGCCACCTGGCCACACTGTCGGCCCATGTTCAGCCAAGCATCGATCAACACTCCCAGGTCCCTTTCCTCTTCACAGTCTTCTAGCCACTCTGCCCCAAGCCTATAGCGTTGCATGGGGTTATTGTGGCCAAAGTGCAGGATCCAGCACTTGGCCTTATTAAACCTCATCCCATTCGCCTCAGCCCAGCAGTCCAGCCTATCCAGATCCCCCTGAAGGGCCACCCTACCATCTGCAAACATACTGAGGGTACACTCAGTCGCTTCATCTAGGTCATCAATAAACATATTAAACAAGATAAGCCCCAGTACCAACCCCTGGGGAACACATCTTGTAATGGGACACAAGCTGGACTTAACTCTATTAACCACAACCCGCTGGGCATGGCCCTACAGCCAGTTCTTTATCCAGAGAAAAGTATACCTGTCCAGGCCACGGGCAGCCAGTTTCCCCAGGAGAATACTGTGGGAGACCGTGCCAAAGGTTTTGCTGAAGTCGAAGTAGACTACATCAAACTACATCATTCCCCAATCTACCAGTCTGGTCACACGATCATAGAAGGAGATGAGGTTGGACAAGCACAACCTGCCTTTCATGAACCCGTGTGGGCTGGGCCTGATCCCCTGAGTTCCACACAAGTGCCGTGTGATCTCACCCAAGATGATTTGCTCCATAACTTCCCCTGGAACCAAGGTCAGGCTGACAGGCCTGTAGTTCCCCAGGTCCTCCTTATAGCCCTTCTTGTAGATGGGAATCACATCGGCAAGCCTCCAGTCCTCTGGGACCTCTCCAGATAACCAGGAACGCTGATAGATGGTGGAAAGTGGTTTGGCACTTTACTCTGCCAGCTCCCTCAGCACCCTAGGGTGGAGCTCGTCTGCTCCCATGGACATGTGACATTCCAGATAGAGGAGCAGGTCTCTAACTGTCTCTTCGTGGATCACAGGGTGGGATTCTCTACCTGAATCATAGGGGATGTCCAGGTCAGGGTGTAAAGTACCCTGACAATAACTGATCCAACTAATAAAGACAGATGCAAAGAAGGCATTGAGAACCTCAGCCTTATTGTTATCCTCAGTGATCACATTTCCTGTTGCATCAAGTAAAGGATGGAAAATTTCCTTGGTTCTTCTCTTGCTGTTAATAAATTTGTAAAAGGATGTCTTGTTCTCTTCTACTGCAGTTGCCAATCTGATTCCAAAATGGGCTTTTGCCTTTCTAACTTCCTCTCTGCATATCTTAGCAACTTCCTTGTAGTCGCCCCAAGTAGCCTGTCTTTCTTCCAGCAGATGTAGACTCTCTTTTTCTCCCGGAGTCTCAATAAATGTTCCCGGTTCATCCATGCCAGTCTTCTTCCTCTCCAGCCCACCTTACGGGACACAGGAACGGCCTGCTCCTGTGCCTTTAAAATTTCCTTCTTGAGGAGTGATATATACTACTACTCATAATAAATAACAAGTAAATAGAAGCAAAGATTTTGCCGGGAGGAAAAATAAAATATTTAAAAAAATGAATTTTCTTATACAGCAAAATTCCAAATTCAATGTAAAATAGGAATGTACTAAAACGTGTTGGCCACTGCACTGTCTCCTGCACCCTGTACTGTCTCCTGTACTCCTGTAAATCTTGTATCATTCAAAAACTGTGTTGCCTGTGTTTGTGTTTCATTTACAGTAATTGCTGTGATTGGTTAATTTAATTGCACATTATCATTGTGCAATTACTCTTGACTAGATGTTTCCTAGATCATAAACAGCTCTGTGCAGAGCCTTTGCAAACAGAATTTTATGTATTTTCAATCTATTCTTTGTCCACTAAATAGAATGAGTTAGTTTTCTGTAAGTGGATGAAAAGTTTCCAGAAGAACATCAAAGTAATTTTTCCTTGTGAATGTTATTCTTTGGTATCTACTCAATTTGAAAATTTACAAGTTGAGACCAAATCCTAGGTTATGTACACTTGTGTTGGAACTTGATTTCTTTTTCCTGTGTTATTTGAAGGTGAAGTCAGTGCATTCCATTGCAGTGAATAGTAATACTTTCTGTTGATAAATAGAAGTAGAAAAGGATTTACACATTCTGAGCTAATCTAAGAATTTAAATAGTAAATCTTCTTTTGACTTTCAAAAGCTGAATAGATTAGATTCACATAGACTTAGATTTTGATCACAAATCCTTCAACCTTTTCCTGGTATTAAAAAGCAATCACATAATGAGAAATAAGCAATTTTAAAAGCTATTTTGACTTCAGAAAGTTCCACATTTAGACAGAATTTTAAGCAGGTATATGGTGGTGTGTTCAGTAGACACTAAATTTCACTCCCATGTAGAGATGCAAGCAATTACCTAAAATCCTTTCCCCTTCTTTCTCCTGTCCTAAATGTCAAAATTGACACCTGTGTTCAGGCAGAAACTTATGCACACAAGAAACAGGAATTGTTAGGACTAGTGGTTTTTTTTTTTGTTTGTTTGTTTGTTTTTTTCTTCTGCCTTATATCAAATATATTCACAAGCAGACTCTGGAAGTAAAATTTGAGGAGTGTCCAATTTCAGCTTTTTGGTGAGAGTTGTCTTCCATACATTTTACATGAACAATTATATAGTTTTCAATAAGTCCCACTTTTTTTTAAATGCTCACACCAGAGTATGAAAATTTTAAGTAACCAAAAGTTGATTACATTTATTGCTATTCCATGCAACTGTCCTTGTGGCTGAAAGCTCAGGAAACACTGTGTCTTGCATTTGTCATATTGTTAGCTAATGACATTGACATTTTTCTGTGCTGTTATCTTAGCCCACAGATGTGCAAGTGTGGCAAAAATAAGAGAGGCAGTGATGGAAGAGTTTGAAAAATAAGAAATAATGAGATTGATACTGATCCCATATAAACTGGTTGAATTACATAAATGTGTGGATGCTTTTCAAGGTAAATAAAAATCAAATTAGTCATGATAACTTCCCTGGCATCCTGTGTCATATATAGTCTTAGATAATTCATGCATCTACTGTCAAATTGTTAAGAGGTTTACAATTTCTTAGACATGAGAACTTCTATACTTAGTCTCTAGTTAAAGAAGTTGTACCTCATTGAAAAGTAAAATTATTGTTAAAGGGAGTCGGAACATCCTTTATTTGAATATACTATATTACCATATCTATGAAGAAAGCATTTCTTGACTAGATTTATCCTCTGCTTCTGCAGTGATAGAGAGCAACACGTTTTCCAGAAAGAAAAAAAAAAAAAAAAAGGAATAATTGGAATAATTTCATCACATTATCAGCAAAAGATTGCACATAATCATCACCACATGAAAACCTCAGCAACTGCAATGGATGAAGTCATTATATGTCTGTACTAGCATGTGGTAATTGGTTTGTTACCATAAAATTGTTTAATTTAGTTGCACTTTCTGTCTCCCTGTAATATATTTTCCAATGCAAAGATGATTAGCAAATTTGAAAAAACAGAATCTGAACTATTTAATGTGAGAGCCATTTATGAGACCTTCAAGGATGTTTCCTCAATGTTGAGGGGAAATAAACAGCTGTGCCATATATAAGATTTTTTTTCACTCATTATTTTTTGACAGAGAATGAGACTACTTTAATTTTTTTTTCCCTTCATTATGAATAATTTGAAGAATTTGTGTATTTGGAGTATATTTTATTTCACCATTCTGAAGTTGCAGTCTCTGTTAATATCATTAAGCACAAATATATTGGCCCTGTTCTATAGAATACAAGCACTGAACTACTATTAACGTAACACACAATAATCAAAAGAGAAGGGAAGGACTTCATCACTGCAAGATAGGTACCTTTCATCAATAGATAGGTGAGAAACTCATCATTTTGGTTAACTGCAAATAATGTATTTTCTACTCTGCTTGTCATCCAGATAGTCTGTATATCTCAGAGGTACGTTGGTTCTGGTATTCTGTCAGTAGCTTCTTCCAGAACTCCAGCTGCACAAACTCAGAGTCCTGAAGTTAACCATCTGAATACAACTTTATCAGAGAAGTTGAACAAAAATTTTGAAAATATATTAACTAAGTTCTCTCTCAAAATAGAAACATAGACCAATAAAGGAACCATTAACGATAACAGCTGTATCTCTGAGGGTAATAATGAAAACAGTACTAACATCCTTGAAATGACATTACAGATTAATCTTTTTTTTTTTTTTTTTCTTACCAGAATTCAGTCACAAATCACTAATATTAATATTATGTTTCCTGGACATAAGATTGTGTACCATTGGCTGGAAGATAATAGAAGGGACCAGCAACTTGAGGGGTTTCAAATTTTTTTTGTATAATTTCAGTGCTCATTCATTTACAAGAACTGTGTCTATGAATGTCCTCTCATGCAATAAAATTTTGCAGGGTGCTCACCACTCTGCAGTGTAATCACACGACATGAGAGCAGGACAAGCTGTGCACTAATGCTGCTTTCAAGAGTCTGTATAGAACAGTCTCTGTGCTGCAGGCATACACCTTTCACAGACAAGCCATGAATGACTCAATGTTTCAGGTTTGTTAAGATTATGAGGACGAGGCTGCATATCCAAGCTTTCCAATAACCTGGTGTTAGTTATTTCACAATTCTGAAGCTGACTTTTAAATAAATGGTTGGAGACTAATTCTCAGCAGGCTTGTCTAACCAGAGACACGGTGTAATAAGAGGTATAAGGTTAATTAGCTATTAATGCTAAATGATTGAGTGGTCATTTACAACATTTACAACAACTTAGGTGACCTTGATTTAATCTGGTTGAACCTATTTTGAAATCAAATTGAGGAAAATTTCACTGGGGTTGCTTTAATTCTGAATGAGTGCCCACACAACACTTTTTGTATAGACTAAGTAATCCATTTTAAAAGTTAATTTGAATTAATATTCCTGAATTATTAACTGAAAAATGTGCATCCTGATGTTGAGTGTAAGTTTGTGTTTCCAGGCTACCATCAGTATAGTCAACTCCAGTGGACAAATCATAATTATTTGGTGCAATTCTTAATTAGTGAGAACAAAACTGACAGCAGACACTGTGAAATATCTTAAAGAAGCCAGACTATTGAGCTCATACAGTTTCTTTCTTTCTGTTTTTTCCCTTTTCATGGAACTGTGTGAATTCATGGTGAGGAAGACATTCTAATATAGCTTCATCTTTCATTATAAGGAGCACACAGGTATGCATCCTCACTTGCAGCACTGAAATACGTGCATATTCACACAAGTTCCATGGTCAATGAGAGGGAAACTTCTCCAATGTGTTACTCACCCCTCCAAAATCTGAATTGACTCCTAGCATTACTTCATGTGGCTAGAGCTAAATCCAGAAGACAGCGCCTCAAGTGTCTTATGTTGGGCCTATCAGGGCTGTATGTCTGTAGCAGTTTGTCACTGTCTCTTTCCTATATTTTTAGTGGCATAAAAATCACAGAACCATAGAATATCCTGAGTTGTAAGGGGCCAAGAAGTATCATTGAGTCCAACTCCTGCCTCTGCACAGGACCACCTAAAAAATCAGGCAATATTTCTGACAGCATTGTCCAGATGCTTCTTGAACTCCAGTAGGCTTGGTGCTGTGACCACTTACCTGGGGAGCCTGTCCCAGTGCCCAACCACCCTCTCGGTGAAGAACCTTTTCCTAACACCCAACCTGACCCTCCCCTGTCCCAGCTCCATGCTGTTCCCTCGGGAACTGTCGCTGTCCCCAGAGAGCAGAGCTCAGTGCCTGCCTCTCCGCTTGTGAGGAAGCTCGCAGTCTGCCATGAGGCCTCCCCTCAGCCTGCTCTTTAGACAGAACAAACCAATTGACTTCAGCCACTCCTCACGTGTCTTGCCCTCTATACCCTTCACCATCTTTGTAGCCCTCCTTTGGACACATTTTAATAGTTTTATGTCCTTCTTATACTGTGGTGCCCAAAGCTGCACACAGCGCTTGAGGTGATGCTGCAACAGTGCAGAGCAGAGTGAAACAATCCCCTCCCTCTACTGGCTAGTAATGCAGTGACTGATGAACCCCAGGATATGCAGAGGTCCAGTTGGCCCTTTTGGCTGTCAGGGAACACTGCTGACTCATGAATAAGAACTTTTTGTTGACCAAAACCCCCAGATCCCTTTTCACAGGGCTGCTTTCCAGCCTCTCATTCCCTAGTTTGTATATATATCCAGTTTCATCCCTTCCCAGGTGCAGAATCTGGCACTTGCTCTTGTTAAACTTCATATTGTTGGTGACTGTCCAGCTCTCTAATTTGCATCTCTCTGTAGGGCCTCTCTACCCTTGAGGCAGTCAACCACTCCTCTCAGTTTAGTGTCGTTGCAGACTTAGTATTTCTTCAAGTCCTACATCCAAGTCATTTATGAAAACTTTAAAGAGAACTGGACCTAAAAAGGAGCTCTGCGAAACCCCAGTAGGGCCACCAACCTGATGTAACCACTTTTACTATAACCCTTCAAGCCCAACTCATCTGCCAATTGTTCACCCTTTATATTATGCATTTATCTAGATGTATGCCAGCCATTTTTTTATTTTATTTATTTATTTATTATTATTTTTATTTTTTGATAGAGGTCTTGCAATGACATCAACCAAGTCTCTGAGTACATTGGGATGAATCCAGTCAGGTCCTATAGACTTGTAAACATCCAGCTGGAGCAGCAAGTCCCACACAAGTATGGGATTAGCTGGAAGTTTATCGTTACCACAGTAACGATACTGATAAAATCCAATCCTATATTGCTGCCTACCAAATACTACTGTTGTCTTATGTAAACAACACAGCAGACTATGAAAAAATCCAACCGATTTTAATAGACTTTGATCCAGGCCTCCATGAATTTTGGGACATTCTTAAATATCGTTCTGTGAATGGTTTCATTAGTCTGCTCCTATCTTTTGCTAATAAAAGAAATAATGGCAGTACCAGACTCCCTTGAAAGCTTAATGCTAACAAAATTGTAAAGAACATTATTTTCACTGTGCAATCTGATCATTGCTACATTTTGTTGGAAGAGTCTGTGTTACAACATGTTGCACTCTTACATCTTGCATGTGTTTATTATAACAAAAAGAATTTTTACTAAATTTTGGGGGAATTCCACACTTTGGGGATATTCACCCATTTATGTGAGAACTACATGGTTTGTGAGCAGTGACCATAACATGGAACACACCACTTTTCTGTAAACACATAGCTTATTATTATGGCTTAGCCCCAACAGGCAACTCAGCCCCAAATGGCTGCTCACTCACTCTTCCCAGGTGGGATGGAGGAAAGAATCAGAAAGGTTAAAAGGTGAGAACTCATGGATTGAGATAAAGACAGTTTACTAGGTCAAGCAAAAGCTTTGTGTGCAAGCAAAGCAAAACAAGGAATCTATTCACTACTTCTCATCAGAACGCAAGTGTTCAGCCACTTCCAGAAAAGGAGGGTTTATCACATTTAACAGTTTCTTGGGAAGACAAATGCCATCTTTGTGAATATCCGCCCCCTCCTCCTTCTTTACCCCATTGTTTATTGCTGAGTATGATACCATATGATACGGAATATCTCTGGTCAGGCTGGGCCAGCTGTTCTGGCTGTGTCCCCTCCCAGCTTTTGCTGTGCCCCCAGCTTTCTTGTTGGCTGGGCAGCACAAGAAGCAAAAAGTCCTTGGCTCTGTATAAACACTGCTCTACAACAACTAAAAACACTGGTGTGTTATCACCACTATTTTCATCAAAACTCCAAAACACAGCATTATGTGAACCTCTACAAAGAAAATTAACTCTGTGCCAACCAAATCCACGATACTTATTTCTCCATAAATCCTTCTTACTAGACAATGCAAGAGCCAATTGGCAAAATAAAGAATTTTTTGCATCCTTAAATGGACGTCAGTTGTCACCTGTTATATTCGACTTCAAAGTACAAATATTAAGTTTCACCTTTTATTCTGGACCTCAGTTTTGATATAATAAAGACCTAATTCATTGAGCTTTGTTATCATGCTTACAAAAGAGCAGTGACTTTGATAAGGAGCTAATGATAACAGTTTTTAAGCAGCTCTGGTCTTAGGATCTTATATATTTCATACTGTTTCCTTTTTTTCTTTTTTTTTTTCCCTCTAATTAAGTAAAATATTACAAGAAGTGACCTTCCAGTGCTATTGATTTCATACAATTACAACGTTTGACATCAAGAAAGTGGTATTAAAGACACATTATTGACTTTGTGCTGATATTATTTTTGTCCCATTGACTGAAATATTGATAAAGGCTATTTTCTTTTATGTAATTAACAATTTTCCTGAGTGAGTTGGGACCACAGAGACTCATAAGGAATGGAACAACATTCTGTGTCTTTTTGCTCACTGTTGAGTGCTCAGTTTTAGAGGAAGTGCCTTTAGTCTTTCAGCGTATAACTATTTTAACTCCTCCATTTACTAGCAACATGGAACAGCTGCTTGTTAGCAATCTTGATGCTCAGCAAACCCTGGCCATCAAAGCACATTACCTTGTTATGCCATGGATGGAGATTCCAGAGTTGAATGGGGTTTCGTATTTCACTTTTCCCTTCATTAATTAGTCTTTCAGGGTATTGCTACTTTTTTTTTTTTTTTTTTGTAATGTTGTTCACAGTAGTTTAAAGAAGTGTATATGGCATGACTGTTAAGCTCATATTCTGTATGCTCATACTATTTGCAGTACAAGAGAATCATGCAACCACCTCCCATAGTCAGAGTAATGTTCCACAAATACTTAGAGCATCAGCAAGTGTTAAAATTCATTTTGTTCTTATCCGCTCATGCTAATGAGTAATGAGTAAAATGTTTCTTGCTGAATTTTCTCTACTTGTCGTCTATTACTCCCCTGCTGCTTTCAAATTTTGTCTGAATGAGGATGTTTCCAAGAGACCAGGGCATTTCTTTCCACAGAAGTGTGACTGGGCTGCCGTGCTGGTACTGCAGTCCCAGAATGCTTGAAAAAGAGCTGTTGAGGAGAACATGCAATCTGAGTAATCATGGCTGTAATAACACCGTTGTTACTAGCATTTAACTCTGCTACTCAGATACCATTAATATTTATTTTTATTAAATAACATATTATTTGACAGACCACCTACTAAAATGGATAAGAATAGTTGATTGGTGTTTGCAAAGATGAGCAATTATTTGCGTTATATTTCAGACAGACACTTTTGAAAGTAGCTTTGAGAGCTACTTTCTGACCATTCATTTTCTTTTGTTATTCAAGATACAAAATAAGATGTGAAAGAATTACCTTCATGGGACAATTTTCCCTTTACAATGTTAGAAAAATATCATTTGATTTAGAGTGTTAGTATTTCTTGCAGATATATAAGGTACATAAGAAAGTTTTTCTTTTTTTTTCCTCTCTCCACCTTCCCATTAAGCACTCTAATTTCTGCAAACAGAAATAGCATGACTGTAAAGCCTTCTTAATAATAACAAATATTAATAATTATTATAATTAGTTATTTCTTTATAATAAGAAAGTAGTTGAAAAGATTCATCCAAAAAGACAAGTCCAATTTTTGAAGTAATCCGTGTTGTTTGGAACACCTGCTATCTAAACACGAACCATATTTTCAATTTAAGAAAGAGTATTTGCTTTTTTGCATAGGCCCTTAGCATTCAGCTTTGCTATTCAGAGAAATGTGAATATGGGATTTAATTAAATGGCATTTACACAGTGCAGCTAAGCACAAAGACTTACATACTTGTTTTAGAAAGTGTGAAGGCAAAAAATTGTGATATTTAGCAAGGATTCCACACCACTTCCCTTCTTCATCTGCCCCCATGCTTTCTCTGGTCAGTTTGCCAGAGTGCAATTTTACTGAAATGTTGAGGGAAAGAGCCCAAATTGTTTGTCAGAGAACACAGCAGAGCAAGGCGCAAAATACAAGCTTCTCTTCCTTACATTTTATTAAGTGAAAAAAAGTTCAGCTCTCCAGTCATTGGAGCAAGTTTTTATTGCTCATGTACGGTTCAGTTTTGATTGCTGAACCAACACACAGTATGTGCATTCCTCAGAAACAATCAGAAAGAAATAAATACAATTGTTAATGCTTTCCTCTTATTTAGTATTGCTTGTTGATTAGTTGCTTTTAATGCTATGATTGCCTGAAATTTTGTGATTTGTTGAATTCTATTAGGAAAACCTCTAAGTGAAGAAATTTGATTCAAACTAGAAAACACTAGTAATAAAAATTTTCCTCACACATTCTCTGTAATTTTCCGCTAATAACCAAGCTGCTATTGCTTAAAGCTATTGCTTTTTAATGAATATTTTATTTGGTGGCATGCCTTAAAAACAGCTATTTGAGCCTTGTTGAAATGGGACTTTAACCATTGTAAAATGTAAACAGGAACACATTCGTGTTTAGTTTCAGATTAGAAAATTTTATTCCTTTCTGAATTTCTCCCTTTTTTCCTTTTAAGATTAATTTTTAAAAAGACTGTAAATAATACATTCATTTATTTGATTGTACTATAATTCCTTACATGAAACTCCCATTAATTGCTTGAATGGGCACTTTGGTAGTTTTGTGGATATAAAGCTATGCCTAAGTGGTTTTCTTTAACATGATACTGAATTAGAACTATGTCCTTATGCTAGCTCAGGAGAAGCTTTCATCAAAGTTATCATAATCTCCCTGGACATCCTTGTAGTTTAAATATGTTCCGAATTGGACTGCACTAGATTGTACATAGCACCTTGACTTTTAAGGTCCATCATATATCTAAGGATTGACTGCCCTCATGTTCATCAGTTTTCATAAAAAACTATTTCAGCTAAATCATCACAAAAACAATTCCAAAATAGACTGCTTAGGATACAAGGATCTAAAAAGGCGTAAATATGCAGAATGAAAAGGAGTAAGCCAGTGCCTACATAACACTAACTTTTTATTGCATCTTTTCTACTCATTTAATTAGCTGGCAGATGCTTCATAGACTTTGTACCGGTGACTGGGCTACTCATGAAAATCTTTCCCCATCCAGATTTGTCAAAGAAGAGGACCCCAGGTTGGGGATCACTACTCCCTTTGTATAGGAGATCCTTCTGGTGATCTATTTAAAACTCCTCACTTTCCCAGCAATATCTTAATTCTCCTCTCATCTGAGAAAGATCTTGGATCTTACTGTCACTTCATCAATGTCTGCTTTCTCGTGCTTTGGAAATTTAAATGGCTGAAATTTTAATGTTTTTTTTGCCTAGAGAGTAAATAAAAGTCTGTTAACCAATACAAGTTAAAAAACTGTTACCACCTGTTAAGCAATATTAAAACTTGAGAGCAAAGCTTTCTCGTACATTGATTCTAATATCCTATATAAATTCACATAACTTGATTATTTACACCATATAAAACTGGATTTAACTCTTCACTACCTTTGCCAGAGATAAGATACAGTGTAATTAATCTATTTGGAAGGTAAAGGTATTAAAAAAAAAAAAAAAGAAAGAAAGAAAAGAATAAGAATACACCACAATTGTATCTGTAGGGGATATGTTAGGTATGTATATTTTGAAAGATAAATCTGATTCTGGTATGTATTTGGACTTTTGCATGCCTGTCTGCTGGTTCTCAGCCAAGTCAACTCTGATGGTTTCTTTGCCTTTTCTGAATAGTTGAAAATAGAACAGTTTCTAAAATCACTGTTTAACTATTCCAACAATTGTATGGCTTTGGGAGTCTTTGCTCTCTTTGACATGGGGACTTGTATCAGTTAATTGCCTTTTACCTGTTACATTCTCCATTCAACTGGCTTAACTAGAACAATTAACAACAAATATTATGTAATTTGCATTCTAGCTCTTTAATTGTTAAACTAAATCCTCAAAGACAAATTCATAATCTTTGAACAATCATGGCATTTGGGAGAGGTGCCTGAGGACTTGCAGAAAGCAAACGTTTCTCTTACCTTCAAAAAGGACACGGATAACCCAGGGAACTACAGGCTAGTCATCCTCATCTCCATCCCTGGGAAGTTGATGGAAAACAACTAATCCTGAAAAATATTTCCAGGCACATGAAGGACAAGAACGATATCAGAAATAGTCAACATGGATTCACAAAGCAAAAGTAATGCTTAATCAGACTGATAACCTTCTATAATGAAATGTCTGGCCTGGTAGAAGAGCTGAGCTATGAGCCATAGATATTGTCTACTCTGATTTCAGTAAGGCTTTTAGCATTCTTTCCCATAGAATCCTCATAGAGAAGTATGGGCTGAATAAGCAAACAGTGACGTGGAATGAAAACTGGCTCAGTGGCCAGGCCCAGGGGGTGGTGATCAGTGGCTCAAAGTCCAGTTGGAGACTAGCTAGCAGTGTACCCCACTCAGGGGACAGCATCAGGTGGGCAGTTTGACAGGGGTGGTACACCTGTGAAAGCATAATGCAGGTGTCCTAAGGTGAGCTCAGGAAAGACAGAGACCTCTCATGGGGCAGAAGCAAAAAAAAATCAATTAATCTTGATTTTTAGTATGAATACTGACCATGAGGGTGGGGCCTCACAATCCTGCTGATTTTCTGGGTTTTATGCAGGTGTCAGAGGGTGAGTACAGGATCCAATCTTATTTAATGTCTTCGTTAATGATCTTGATGATTGGGCAGATTGTACTGCCAGCAATCTTGATGATACAAAACTGGGAGGAGTGGTGAATACACCAGAGTCCTGCTGTCATCCAGAGGAACCTTGACAGACCTGAGAAATAAACTGACAGGAACCTCTTGAAGTTCAACAAGTGAAAGTGCAAGGTCTTGCACCTGGGGAGGAATAACCCAAGGCACCAGTTTTGGCTGTGGGCAACCTGGCTGGAAAGCAGCTTTGCAGAGTAGACCTGGGAGTCCTGGTAGAAAAGCTGAACGTGGGTGAGCAATGTGCCTTTGCTGCGAGGAGGGCTCCTGGTATCCTGGTTTGCATTAGGAGGGGGGCTTGCTAGCTTTTCAAGGGAGGGGATCTCATGAGTGGTGTTCCCCAGGAGTCAGAGTTGGGGCCTATCCTCTTTTATATCTTTATTGATGACTTGGATGAGGGAATTGAGTGCACCCTCTGTAACTTTGTGGATGACACCAAGTTGGGGAGTACTTTTGATCTGCTGGAGGGTAGGAAGGCCCTGCAAAGGGACCTGGACACGTTGGATTGATGGGCAGAGGCCCAAGGGATGAAGTTCAATATGGCTAAGTGCTGGGTGCTGCACTTTGGCCACAACAACCCTATGCAGCGCTACAGGCTTGGAGCAGAGTGGCTCAAAAGCTGTGCAGAGGAAAAGGATCTGGGGGTGCTGGTCAATGCTTGACTGAACATGAGCCAGCACTGTGCCCCAGGAGTAGTATAGAATTAATATAGAATAGTACAGAATAGAATAGAATATAGAATAGTATATATAGTACAGAATAGAATAGAATATAGAATTAGTATAGAATCGTATAGAATTCCTGTATCAGGAATAGTATAGCCAGCAGGACCACAGGGGTGATCGCCTCCCTGTACTCTGCTCTGGTGAGGCTGCACCTCGAGTACTGTGTTCAGCTTTGGGCCCCTCACTACAGAAAAGTCATTGAGGCCCTGGAGCATGTCCAAAGAAGGGCTACAAAGCCGGTGAATGTCCTGGAACACAAGTCATGTGAGAAGCGGCTGAGGACACTGGGTTTGTTTAGTCTGGAGAAGAGGAGGCTCAGGGGAGACTTATTACTCTCTACAACTACCTGAAAAGAAGATGTGGGGAGCTGGGGGTCAGTCTCTTCTTGCAGGTAACTAGTGATAGGACAAGAGGAAATGCCTCAAGTTGTGCTAGGGGAGGTTCAGGTTTGAAATTAGGAGAAATTTCTTCCCAGAAAGAGTGGTTAGGCATTGGAACAGGCTGCCCAGGGCGGAATCACCTGGGAGTGTCTAAGGTGAGGTTGGATGTGGTACTTAGGGGCATGGTTTGGTGGGCAATATTGGTGTTAGGGGGACAGTTAGACCAGATGATCTTGGAGGTCTTTTCCAACCTTATTGATTCTATGATTCTATGACCCTTCCCCTCCATACTCAGTGCTAGCAAGGGCACATCTAGAGTGCTGGGCCCAGTTCTGGGTTCCCCAATACAAGAGAAAAGTGGCTCCACTGGATAGAGTCTAGCAAAGGATCATGGAAATGATAAAAGGACTGGAGCATCTCTTGAATGAGGAAAGGCCTCGACCATGACACCCAGGTCATTTTCCCCTTTTTGCTGAAGAACTGAAAGCACCAGGACAGTGCTCATGGCAAGATTCCTCACATTTCTTGAAACCATCTTTCAGTGTGAGATATAGACACTTAGAAAGTAAGAACACACATAAGTTCCATGGAATATTTGTATAATTTATTGAATATCTATATGATGTACTTTACATTTTCTCTTGACCGGCCCTGAACAGCTTCACACAAACCCTGGGTACATTTTTTAATTTGTTTGGTTGTTTCTAGGCTTTCTAGAACTCATCTTGGCTGTTCTCATTTCCAACTGACTTCCAACTAGGCAAAAATTATTTTAAAAGTTTTCTCTCTTTTCATGAGGGAAAAAAAAAAAAAAAAAAAAAGTATTTTCTTTCCACTAAAGTAAAAGCAAAGAAGCAAAATACACACTTCTCACTTCTCCAACCTTCCAAAAACAAATTATTTTTAGGTATCAGGTGTCTTTATATAACAGAATTAGCTATAATTTGTCAAATAAACATTTCTAGACTTTTCCAGGCAGCATTTACTTTTTGTTTGTTTGTTTTATTTCCTCAGTAATGCTCATAAAGGAAATTTCAGTAATTATATGAATTCTCATAAATTACATCCTAAACAAAAACATAAGGCTATATATAAGACTTTTTTTTTTTTTTTTTTCCTGTACTAAACTGAGAAAAGACTTCTAGTGTTAAACCACGTTTTGTTCCTACTCTTCATCTTTTTTTGGTAACATTTGCCCTGAAGATATGAGAAGTGAGAACCCTTTTCAGCTTAAAAGACACATTTTGCATTCACATTGAATGTGAGAATTACAAAAGCAGAATGGGATTCATTTGTAGTCTTATTTGCATGCCAAAATTCAATTTGTTCTCCTGGCTATGGTTTGTATCATAACAATGTCACAGATTTTGATACAGACACAGTTCCAAAAATGTTGGTATTTGTTTGAATGAAGTTTTTATCTGCATGTTTTGCAGCTCTGGTTGGCATGATAAAGCAGCCTAAGAAGGAAAACATTAAATAGAAATAGTGGAAAATCACATAGCAAAAAACATCATTCTGAAACCATTTCCTCCTGTATAGATTACTATGCAGTTGATTGACTTTGATTTACATGCTTAACAATATGCTAAATTGCCACATATGTTAATATGCCACAGACTATTCAGTTTGCAGAGTGTGAACCTCATCAGCCAAAAAAAAAAAAAATACCAGAAAACTTAAAAAAAAAAATACAACACTTACAGTATGTCTTCTTCAACACTTGTTGCTTGATTAGGTAAAATTTAAAAGATACAGAAAGCATGCTGATGAAATTTACTTTTATAAATGAGTTGTTTTGTACTGGGAGAATCAATAAGCAATCTGATAAAGTCAGTTTGAAAAACAGACTTTCTTAACAGTTTTTTAGCATCCAAAAACTGAAAATGTTTCTTCCAATACCTGGTATCTCCTAAATCTCACATAACGGTATCTCCTGGTATCTCCTAAATCTCACATAGTATATGATTTAGCAAAATAGATAGCTCTTTTAGCAAATCAATCTACTTCGTTTACTCATGTATAAACATTGTCTTAGGATAAATCCATAAAGCATCATGCCTTAGTTTGTCTAACTCAGAAACAAAAAAAAAAAAAAAAAGCGCTTTTCGTTTTAGAGTGAAATAAATTTCAGATGAATTACAATGACATTTCAGCTAAAAATTAAAACAATAATTTTCAGGAATACCTGTAGATTTAAAACAAAACATAAAAACAACAACGAAATAGAAAAGTTTCTTTTAAATGTTTTTAAAGTCAAAAGTTAGAGTTTTGAAATTTTTGTTTCAGCTATCACTTGTTACTTATAATGTTTCTTTTGGATATTTGGATATTTAAATCCTCTTCTATGGTCTGCTTAGTACTGATGAAAAAAAAAATTGCTTATTTTGACATATACCTCCTCAAAATGAAACAGTCAAAAACGAGTTTTTAAAAGAGTTTTAATTAATTCATTTGTGGAGTTTGATTTTTTAATTGTTTTTGTTGTTAAACCAGAACTTAAGAACCTATATCTCTCCTTTCTATCAAAAAAAAATTTCTCCAGTGAAAAGTTGTTACAGCTAAATTTCTCATTGGGTGTACCCTTGCCTATTCCTTAGAAACTAAGAGAAACCTCCTAGAGGTTAATTACTCTCACTGCTTCGCTCATTCCATAGTGAAGAGAACTCTGTCTGTCTTAGAGTTGAAGCCAGTATCACAGCCTATGCAGAACCGAAGGGCTCCTGTCATTTGCATTAAAGGAAAAAAAAAATTCAAAGTTAAAACATTGTCATCCTTAAAATGTGCAGTCATGAAGAGGGACAAAGTATGTTGTCAGTGGTTTTGACTGTTATCTGACAGCAGAGCTATTGTCTAAAAGACTGGTTTTGGAAGGAAGTATACTGTAGTATTTATAGGTTTTAAAAGCTTGTACTCCTTACTCTCTTTTTTCCTGGAAAAAGTGTGATTTTTTTCTTCCTCCTTATCCTAAAAAAAAGTCTTATACCACTCTGCCTTTTCTAGCCCACTTGTTTTAATTCCAGTTCAATTTGCAGTGCTTATGTAGTTTTATTTCCTCTCTTCAGGCTTCCCCAGTCTCAGTTTGTCCACAAACTCTTACTGTTGTTGTTGTTTTGTTTTCCATCTATCACAATCTCCAGCTCGTCCCTCCCTTCTTGTCACACGTTTCCCCTATTGCTTTCCATCCCTTTGTCCAGAATCTCTTGATCCAGCTAAGTCTATTTTTTCTCCTCATGCTCTTTGGCCATATTATACATCCTCTATTTTGGCTTCCAGTCAGCCCAGGAATGATTTGGCCCAGGCATTTTGCTAGACTAGTGTTAGTCTCTGACCATGACAGTCAGGCCAAGTTTTTGCTTGACAAGTCACAGCTTTCCATTTCAGTTGTGTCAATTTTGACACAAAAGTTAGATGTCTTCTGCCATCAACTTTTCCCCTGTAATTGTAATATCATATGATTCTGCCGTCAACTTTTCCCCTGTAATATCATATGACAGTGATACTTTTTAAATAAAATAATTTTATTACAAAGAAAACAACTGTGTTTTTTTCCTAGTTTTTTTTTTCCCTTCAGATATCTAAATTGTTCTTATGAGTTTTCTACCAAAAAAAAAAAAAAAAGTCTGAAACTAATTTCAACACTGAAAATTTCATCACAGGTATTTAAATATGACAACAAATTAAGTAAATGAAATTATAGTTTTATGAAAGGAAGTATCAGGCAAAGAATAAAAGGCATGACTACTGTCCCTATCTCTCTTTAGTTTCTCCTTTAGCATATATTATCTTAATATTTCCTGAAATATTTCCTGAAGATGTGATAAGTAACGGTTTATATAAACATTTATATTAACATTTGAATGTCACTTCAAAATGTTGCACTCGACATGAGTATATTTTAACCAAACAAAATGGCTTGTTTTACAAACACTACAGGTATCTCAGGAATAACACAATCAGAGGTGATCTTTAGAATTACACATTCCAAATAAGTTTAAAAAAAGAAAAAGGTTTTTTTGTTGTTTTTCAAAAAAAATAAAGTATGTTTCTATTCCTATTTTTCAAATTTAGTATTATGGCCTATTTACTCTGTGGCTGTAGACCAAGTTGCAAAAATCTGAAAATTTGCCCTTTCCCTCCATGAATGTAACACCTTTTAACAGTAGACTGTAAGCCAGTTTTCCAAGTGAAATGGTTGCAGCAGCCAGTACTACTGGCAAATTTGAATAATGATCAGATAACATCTTTAGAATATGTTGTGGCACCAGACATGTTATAATTATGAGATGTATAACCATGTTTAAAATGCTCCTTGTAAGAGACCTAATATGTATCAGGACTTTATGAATATATGAAGGAAAGAGAGCTAACGTTTTGTATTCTGACTGCATGCAAAATACAGGTATTTTTAAAATTATTTCTACTGTCCTTGAATAAAGTATTTATTGGCATTTAATGGGGCTAGCAAGTGCATGATGCCCAACTTGCCTTCTTCACAAAAAAAGAGAGAACTGGTTTTTGACTTATGTATATATTTTTTTATTTTTACTTTTATATCCATTAAAGGAATATGCAGAAATACTTTCCATTTAAAAAGAGAAAGGTGAGTTTTAAGTTGGCAACTTTCTTCCTATAAGGTATTTCTCTTTATCAAATTGGCACCCCCTGGTAGTCAATTTTAGTCTAGCTTTTTCTTTTTTCTTAATGAACCTCATTGAGAAATCTCTGGCAGAGCATTTTAGTAGGAAAAGATTGGTTTTAATCATAGCTTTTTTGTGGCAATATACTGTTTTTAATTAATTTTATTTAGGAAAAATACCTTAGCTCAAGGATGGAATAAACCCTTTTGTTTTAACTATTATGTATCCCAGAAACTTCCTGCTATTGCCCCAGTGATACCATAAAGTGACCAAAGGTAAAGGATGTAGCTGATCCACACCAAGTGCCTGGTCCTTGGCTTGTCAGACCTTACATTTGAACCTTGGTAGTTATATTTTGGCTGAGAGCGTTAATCATGGGATCTGTTTCATATTTGTTTCATCTCTTTTTAAGAGAAACCCCACATTCACCTCACAGAAGACCACTGAAAATCTGAGGGAAAAAATTGTTTCCATTCTTAGATTTAGTAGCAATGCAGTAAGTCATTTTCAGAAAGATCTGATTTCCAACACTATTTTCAAGTGTGCCTTTTAAATAACAAGGGTTTAACCTTTGCACGAGTCAGGCAAGAAAACCACAGAGGCAAATATAACTGCCCGTATATGAATATACCAACATTTCTGACACACTGCTCCATGTTCCACCATTTATTGTGACTTGGCAGTCAACAAACAAATGCTGCTCCTGAGTTCATAAAACAGAGGAACCTTGGAGTCCATCTCAGATTAGACCTGTCACAACGAACAGTTAATTTTTATTTTATTTTATTTATTTATTTTATGTGGAATGAACAACAGAGGAAAGAAATAGGCATCAGAAAATCAACTGCATTACAACTACTTTTTTTCAGATGCCAGCATACCTCCAATCATTTTCTCAAACATGTACTGGACTAATAGTTACCTCTTAAAATCTTGTCAGCATTAATCTCAGAGTGAACTCAGCTTCTGTAACAAATTAGGTTACAAATCGGATAAAATCTGCCTGATTGTGAACGACTAGGAAATAGGCAGTGCCACTTATGATCCTCCCTTTCAGAACAAAACGTTATTCATTTGAACCCTAATAAAATATGTCATTATCACTATTACATGTGAGTACTACTGGAACACCTCAGTGTATCTGAAAGAGGCTGTGAAATACAAAATCAGAAGATATATGTGTGGCTTTCAGGTGTTTACACTCAGCTATCCCAGAATGCAAATATTCTGGGAAAAGTAAGCCTATATCTGTGGAGTGGAATAATGTATTTAAGTGCTAAATTGTCAACAGCTTCTAATCTTGTGCTACAAAGATGTCACATTGAGCCTTTTAGCTAAAATCTTGTTGACACGTGGAACCTGCCTTGTGATACACTATGGATTTGTGCTGTTGTAAACTCATCTAATGGGAATGAAATTACACTGTTGTTCTCTGGAAGAACACAAGAGTGACTCATGGTCCTAGTCTGGAAGCCATAAATATTAAACATCTTTTCTTTGTTCTGTTCTTAGCTCCTGTCCGCTACTTTCAATGTGTCTTCATAAATGGACCTAATGGATTTGGACTGCAGTTTCCCACTAATCCCCCTTCAGACAAAGAAGAAAAGATTCACTCAAAGACTTCCAAGAGAAAGACGAGAAAACCAGGACAGTAGAGAGACTGAGTTACTGGATCACTCACATTTGCACTTTATCTTTTCTGCTGAGGTCCACAGTACTTAGGGTGGTACTTGTCATTGCATGAATGTGATCCACTTGGATACATGCACCTGGAAAAGTTTCCATGGGGCAGAGGCAAAAGAAACAGTAATGGGCTGTGTAGACAAAGGTAGAAATGTAAAAGTGCCCTGTTTCTCGTGGAAAGCCTGCAATGCTAGCAATGAGTTGGCCTGATTGCGTGTGAGCAAGTGTGTGTGTGTGATTTCCTGCCTCTTTTGCTCTTGTTTTTCTTTACCTGCTCAGCATTAAAGTGAGTCTGTTTTCCATTTAATCTTATCTAGGGAGTGAGAGGTTGAATGTAGCTCTTATATCAGCAAGATTGCAAGACTACCTGCAATCTTAAATCACTTCTTCTTAATGTTCAGTCAAATTGCTGAGAGGAAAAAGCCTCACTAAGTCACGAAAATGTGCTCTGCAATTGGTGCTATTTTTATGTCTCATTGACCAGTGTAGTCTGAAGCTCACACATGCTCTCAGCAGCTCAATATACTATCAGTAAGTTGACTCATCAAGTCATATTAATGATGAATATTTCTATTTAACCTGAAGCAGTTAAAAGCATGGTGTATTTGTCCTGTCTGCTGGTGAAGTACAAGCAGGTCACTTTCTAAAGCCCAAACTCAGCAAAGAAAGTGAAACAACATGACAAAGATAAGGAAAAACAGCATTTTACGAAGGTCCCATGAAACAACAAAAATCAATTTTAGTAACTATTTTTTTTTCCTGCGGGTAAATCAGATTGACTTTGATTTGCAGCAGACCATTAGAATGGAGAATATACCAGCCAACTATTTGCTCTTATAATGTCATATGAAAAACTATGATGTGAAGTGTCACTCATAAAACTAAACCAATCCAAATTTCCAATAAACAAACATGCCAATTTGATACACTCTCCAATAAGTGAGAGAAAAGAACAATAAATAAAAGCAGAAGCATATGCAATAATGTGGGTAGCTGATATTACTAGATGAAACCCTTCCACCTAGAAAGGGTTTCTGAGCTATTAGAAGGATGAGAACTGGAAGTAGAAATGCCAATCTTCAACCTTTGTTCATTTCTGTAGAAATAATGGATTAGTTACCTTAAGAAGGAGATGGGATGACATTAAAGACGTGATGACATGTAACTGAAAATTAGCATCTCAGTTGTCTGGCACTGTAAATAATCGTGCATTTTTGAGAGCTGTTATTAGTTTGTATTCCTTTGCTATACTTTTGCATTTAATCTGTGAAAGGTACAGTGGTGATTTTAGTCTCATAGTTACCAGGTGAAACAGCATGATGCTCTTTGTACAACCTGGTTGCTTGTAGATTCTGATCACAACAGTAACTATATATTGCTCTTTTAGTTTTAGCATTGTTCCAATAAACAATGCTTTTCCACATCCTCTCTCCTTGCTGACCCATTCTTATCTTAATCAAATAATTGACTCACGTGTGTTTCAAACAATTGAGTCCTTGACAGGCTAATGCAATTCAGAAAGCTGTGCTCTTACACTGCTCGGTCAGGCTGGTACTCTCTGATTCCTGATCATGGCCTTCTGTGAACTGAAATGCAGTCTCATATTGTACAGGTCCTTTGCTGCAAAATCTGTATTTACAACAAGCAGCTTCTGGAAAAAGGTAGGAACAGATCTTGCCCTAGGAGTAGATTTTCCCACATTGGAACACATTGCAGGTAAAAATGTTCATGGTGAATGCCTCCACTGTCACCTGTGAAATCTGTTCTGGAGACAAGTACAGGGATATAGAGCTGCCAGCAGAGAATACTTCATGATAAAATGTCAATCTTTTCTTTCAGTAGGCCTTTTTGTATTTCTAGTGGCTTTTTTTCCTTCCTAATTTGTGATTTTTTATATATTAAGGATGTTATTGCCTTAGGTTTTTACAGTGAAAGCTGTCTTAAAATGAGATTATAACTTTGTGAAAATCAGTTAATTTAATTCAGGACTTTATCCAATTTCAATAATCAAGACAAGATTTTAATATACTATAAGCTGTTATTCTTTTCAACTTCTTTTACCTAAATAATTTCTGTGCATTATAGTTAGCTTTATCCTTCTTTCTCATTTGAGTTGAGAGATGACAAGAATATGTTTCATTTATCACTCCTGTAATGTTTCAGTTATGTATCAGAATGGTTTGGAAGTATAAATTGAACATCATTGAATAAGTAGTAAAAAATTACACAATTATTTTTGTTTCCTAATCTCAGTCTAACTGCCTTAAAGAACAGGGAAAACAGTTCTGCTCTTGAAGTGGCAAGCATTTAAATTCACGTGACCTTAAAAAGAATTACTTGAATTGCATGGCTTTACTCAAATTAGGCTGGAGTATTGCAAAATCATATGATGATTGTTATCTGTTCTGGAAAATAAAGACTATAAACCATGTTTCAGTGACTGTAGGATGTTTTTCTGTTAATCCAAATATGGATGGTAAGGGTTTATATATGTAATTTTTTTATTCCTACTAAGTTTTTACAAATCTTCTGAATATGATGATAGCAGTAGTTACAGTTAGTCTGGAAAATGAATCATTCTGCATTTTATTCATTCCTAATGGGCTTTTTGCAATAATTAGCTAGACTTTCTACATACTTTGTTTGTGGATTATACTCTGACAGACAAAAGGCAAGTTAGTTGCAGTCATTCAAGACAGAGCTTCAGGTGTACCAAAATCACATATGTTCATCAAGGTGTTTACTTCAAATATTACTATAAAACCAATGAAAGCAAAACTGCATTCTCCTATAACTAATCTGTGTTCAAGATGATTTTGACTAACAAGAAACTGTGAGAGCAAAAATTACGAGATTTCTTTCACACCTTACAGGAACTATAGCTTGTCTAAGATATATGAGCTGATACACGAACCAGACTATGGCCTGAAGAGAGCATGGCTGCAATTGCGGAGCTTTGTATTCAGGTATGAGGGCCCTGTGCTCCATGGAGTTTGGTGATTCTTCACAAATGGTAGGTTTATTGCTCAGCAAGAGAGTTGTATAGGTGGATCAATGTTTTATGAGATGAAACTCCTCTCCCAGTTCTAATCTGCACTTGTCAAAAATGCGCACCTTTCTCTGAGATGCAAAAATCCTGCTGAAGTAAAAAGGAACAGTATATTTCCAGTTTTCTTCACCCACCTTTCTGAGGTTGACAGTGAAGGTGAGTATGAGATTGGCTGTTAGACAAGGGTGGCCCACCACAGCTAGTTATTACACAGATCTATACACCTCGTACTCCTACTAATCATTGCAGAATGGCAACAAATTGCTATTTGTCCCACATTCAGGATCTCCGCTTAGAACGTAAGATAGAACATACATAAGTGTACATTTGTAAATCACTGCAAAGTTTTATCCTGTCAATCCCAAACCCTAGAAATACACCACTAGCTTTTTTTTCTGCACTGTCATTTACTACTTGTGTAGCCCAGTTTAGATGCAAAATTCCCTGCAGGAAAAAAAAAAAATATATATATATATATATAAATTATATATATATATATATAAAATAATCTTTTGGATTAAAGCAAAGTAATATATATATAATATATATAATATATATATAGTGTATATATATATGAATAACTTTGCTTTAATACAACAGAACAGAAGTGCAGCAAGCCCAGTTTCAGCGGGATGTCTTTATCTGCCAGGGCATAAGCACTCAGAATAGTACCTGAGTATCTTCCCTTTCCTGTTTTACCTAATGCTTTATTTCCACTCCAGCATGCCACTATATAATCCACTCAGTACAATGAGAAACAAGTAAAAGACTTACTCCCTTAGGGGGAGCACTGGTTGCTTAAGCAGCTTTGGACTTAAGATAGAGTCAGCCACTGACTGTTCACAGTTACATACCACTCCTAGCACTTCTTACCAAGGACTCAAGATTTTGGAAGGAAAAAAAAAAAAGGATAATGTGAACTCTGTCGGGAGGAGAATGGTATGGTACAGTTGATAACTAACAAAAAAAGAGGAAATATAAGGGTTCCCAGGAAGGAACTACCTATGACTATGAATATGCATTTAAAAAAAAAAAAAATCTGCTGAAGACAGTGATATTTCTGCTGCTTTACAGTTTTCCAGAAAGAAGAAACACAAAGGCAAATAAAAATTTGAAGTACATTTGACTTTTTACACCTGTAAATGTCAACAGATATCCAGCTTTCATATCGTCTATTTATCCTGAGTGAAATTCTCCAAAATTCCCAAATTGCAGAACAGATAAGGAATCATATTCACCTAGGGGTAAAACCTCACTCTATAGAGTATACCTCTCAAAGCAGAAGTCTTAGCCTTTCATTTAAGCAGTGAATGAACATGACCATTTGAGCTTATTTTCTTGGTTTATGGATTTTGTGTGTGCTCCTTGTTTGTAATACAAAAATTCACACAACAACAATCTGTTCTGCAGTACTCATGCCTTAGGGACTGTATTAGTTATTGCTGTAAATATGTCTTAGAAATTTTCTTTATTGTCTTGTCTCTTTTTATGACAGAAATGAGTAAAATTTGTAGAACACAATTTTATTTTGCCTGATCAAAAGCTGTGATATTTGCTTTTGTAATTTTAACTTTCCTCATTTTTGTGCTTAATTTTGCTCACAAATATAATTATTCTTCCATCTACCCCATGCTAAGATCCTGCTAGCAGAAAAAGCAAACATTCTTTGAAACGAAATCACCAAAGAGAAAAAATGTAATTATTGCAAAGGGTAAACAGAAACACTTAAACAACTTCTCTATAAACTGAGGGGAACTACAAAATGAATGTCTTCTCATTTTTGGCCCTGTTAAGGAAATGGAAACATAAAGCTGCTGACATTAATATTCCAACACACTTTCCAGCTGAATGACAAAGATATAAATGCACATTTATTGTGCAACCCACTTTCCATGCTTTTCTTTCTTTCAGAAGTTGAACAATGCAAAGAGGTAGCCTTCGGTATCATGCTGTTAAATTACAGCTTAGCTATAGCATTTCAGTGAATAAAAAGGCAACATGAAGACAACTTGATGAGAATGTTCCATATGCCTAAGTATCGTATCTTCCTGTCAAAGAGATACGGCCACCCTTTCTCAAAACTGATTCTCTTTGTTCTCTCCTTGACCTTGATGTGAATGGGTGTAAGTCTGGTTTGCGAAAACCTGTGTAAATCACTACTGCTTGGAGGTTTTTTAGAATGTGGAAGTCAATACAGTGTTCTGCTGTAATATACGTGCATATGTGAGTGAAAACCTAGATATACAATCCTTGCATACCTGCCACTGATATTTCAGTTAAAATGACAACATGTTCTCTGACAGATCATTAATAAACTAGAACAAGGAAGCTGGAGTGGTCAGTCAAATACCACCAACCTTTTCAAATTCACAAAGAAATATAATAACAAAAAAAAAAAAGTAGAAATTAAGATAAAAGCTAATAAAAATACCTGTTTTTTTCTAAAAATATTTTAGGATCCTATATAACTATTTAAATCAGATAAATTTTCCTTTTTAGTTAATTGTCAAGTGTGTTTTCCCATGAGTGCCTTGCCAACTTATGCATCATCTCTGGGCATAAGTAGTGTGGCTATTGATATTACTAGAATTCTGTAGACTTTAAGGATATTTGGATCCAACCCTGAATCCACTTTTTTAACTGACTGGTCGTTTAACTACTCATTTTGGAAACTTCTCCAAAAAATAGAAGAGAAACCTGATGTACCAGAACACTTTCACATTTTCTAACCCAAAGCAGAAAATGTACTTGTAAGATTAATACCAATGACAGTGAGGTTATTAAATGCTAAATGACAATGAAAATGAAACATCTGGGTGCTTCAGCTTCCAAAAAATAAAATCAACAGCATGCTTATAATTTGCCTGTAACCTAATGATTTAAGGAAAAAAAAATGTCTAGCCACTTTCAGTTTATAGCAGTGCTGTTCATGTCGTATAGTTTCATTGGGTTAGAATCAGTGTGATTTATAAATCAATGTAACCAAAGGCAGAAATATTGTCAGATGAAGTATGAGAGTCCTATTCACTTTCGTCGCAGGGGTGTTTTACAAATATATTAGTTTGTAAATAGCTGTATCATGGACAGTAGTGACTGGCACACTCCACTGAAAAGGGTTTCTGCAATTTAGTTGACATCATAAATTCTGTGAAAAGAAATTTTAACAACAGAGCAGTTATCAAGGTCTGAGTATGACCCCACTTGACATCTTTCATCCTTTATATTGAGAATGCTATGAGAGTTTATACACTGTGCAACCATTACAAGTCTTTTGCTTCCAGGAATGTACTATTCTCTACTTCTGTTTAGGTACATGCATATTTTTTGGAGTGTTAAAGCCATTATTTAACATTCATTCTCTAATACCAATGTGCTATAAAAATTAAATCATTGGCTAAGATGCAAAAGCCTAGTTATAGAATGGAGCTGAGTGTTTTAGGCTTACAGAACTATCACTATGAGCAAGTTTTGCATTTGATTTTAAATCAGCCACTTCTGTTCATTTTTTTTCTTCTTTTATTTGTTATATGCTGATCTTAACCAAAACTTTTAATTTTAAAAATATGATTAAAATTAAATTGGGGGGCTCTTTGATACTTTTAGTAAGATCACTGAGTAATAGACTGGAAGACCTTCTCCAGTATTTCCGTAAAATTTCAAGGTTGTTTGTAAATAATAACAGTGGATACTTAAATCCAGAATCATGTAACATAAATGTTGTCTTCTGAGATGTCAGAAATGATTGTTTTACGCACTAGGGATGGCATCTAACCTTTTGATGGCTCAAATACCAATCACTTGAAAAGTACAATCTGAGGACATAACTTTCATGGCCATTGTGAAAATAACACGCAAAGACTGATGAGAAGAAATGTCTGTGTGTGTGTGGATGCAGCAAGGCACATGTATTCCTGTTGGCATGCACATGCAGAACACTAAGTGCTTTCCCTCAGCACACATATGTAAATTCTTGGAATGTAAAGCCAGAAAAATCCCCTATATTTAATGCTGTAGCCTTTTATATCAAGTCCAATAACTCAAGCTGGAATGAAGCACTACAGTTTAAAGTGCAACACTTTGGACAAATTGAAGAGAAATTTCTAGATTAAGTGCTCTCTTTCTCCCATGCTGTCTGTATTTATAGGAGGTCCCAGTCTTCAGTCTCCCCTTTTCTCCAAAACAACTAAAATTATTTTAGTACATTATTTTAGTGTTTTATTTTACATCAGTGTTTTCCCGTGGATATCAATGAAGCTATGCCCATTTATTGTTGTATGTGACCCTGAAAATCATATTTTGCCTACCAGGCAGACCTGCAAGTGGCACAGATCTGCATAAACCCCTTCAGTGAAGTTCTTTAGCAGAGGAAATAATGGGAAAGCTATAAAGCTTTTAATTTTGGTGTAATGTGATGTTTACCTAGGACAAAAGCTAAGCTGATAATAGATGTGCACCTCCAGCTATTAAAATAGCTGAATTACCTTATTTTAAAGTTTTTAAACAGACTTTTTTTTGATGAAAGCCTTCCAAAGTATCCAAACTAATGTCTGTTTATGAAGCCAATTTTAGACCTGTGAGAAAGAGGTCTGGAGATAAACTGTGAGGTGTAATATCACATACATGAAAATGAGAGCTTGATGGCACACTCATGACTGCAAATGAGCTAATGGGATCTCTCCTTACTCTAGAAGAAATGAGGGAAGGCATACACCACCCTAGGAAGCAATGGAAGGCAAGAGGACAGTGAAAGTAGATGAGAGCAAAGACAAGGCTGGAGGAACATTAGGCCCTGTGCTCCTTGGATGTTATGGAACTCAAGGAATCACCCAAGAAATGACTCCAAGCCACTGCTACAAAATTAAGTTTTGGTAACCTTCAGCACTTTCTATTCATCCTTGGGACAGTACCATTCAATTTTGCAAGTATTTTTGAGGAAATATCTTTGGATGTACCATGTTCCTGTTCAGTTTTATGAACAGGGTATTCAATTTGTTTCCCTTAAAAAAACACAAACAGGCTGTATTTCATTTTGTTATATATACATATTTTTTAAATAGCTTTGATGGCTATCAGTCCCTGATCAAATCAATTGTCCTAGCCATCATTAACCTACAGCTATACAACTGAAGCTGCTGACCCTCTGAAAAATTAGCATTCTCTCTTCCTTACCTCTCCATGTCTGGCAAGCACCCAAATACATCAAGCTGTCTCCACGATCCTCTGTTGATGGACAAACGTCATCACCAATCACTTTGACTGTTAATTCTTCTGGGGAAGCAAAAATTGCCTCTCTGCAGAGTGATTTTTTTTTCCTGGTGCTTTTTTGGAAAAATTATGATCAAGTGCTAGATAACTACTGGACAAGGAAGGCTTGCTTCTGTGGTGTGCTGGAAATCTTGACTCTTCCTGGGGACTGAACTGCTCACAGGCAAGTAATTCATCACCCGCAAGATAAGGATTTAAAATAATTATAAAGGCAGGGCTCATCATATATATGGAGACTGGGAGTCATTTGCTACATTAGTTTGTCAGACTCAGGATAGCTACCCACAGCTTGTGACAAGCAGGGCACCCAGGCAGTGTGCTCACAAGCTCTTCTAGGCTGGGTCCTCTATTCCTTATCTTTATTAGTAAACGTCATTTGCTATATGTTGATTCAGGGCTCATAATATGACAATTATCATTCATGTAAAAAAGCATCTTGTCTTTAACTATCAAAAGTCCACTATATATTACTGTGTTAATGCTTGTCTTAAACTGAAACTTGACAAAAGCAAAGCTGTCACTGCTAAGATTGTTTAATTTAAAAAATAAAAAGGATGTGGGATTGCGCAAATAGTGTAATGAGTTCTATACCCTTGTCCAATTTCAATGGACAATAATTTCTATTATACTCTCTCAGGTACAAGAAAGGAAAACAGAAAGCCCCAGATCTCATCACTGTGCCTGGCAGAAAACCAACTGTTCATACCAAAGTTAATTAATTTTGCTCTTTTCTGCTCCTTTAATATGTCCAAAGGCATCTTCAGATGTTTAAAATGATTTTTTTTTTCCCCCACGGGAACAAATATTAGATAACACTTCTGTTCTTTCATTGTTAAAGAAAAATAAAGATTGTTAATATCCCATGAGACAATGAAGCAGCTTCTTTCTAAGCTATAGGAAGAGATGTGTGCAGCCTGATATCACACCAGTAAAACTTTTTCTATTCCCACAGCTCCTGCCTTAGCTTGCTGTAAGAATGTATGAAACATTCGTTCCATTGCCTGCTCCTGTCAATCACTCATGACAGAATAGAAAACTGCTCATCATCCTTTTACCATTAAATTTTCTTGCAAACCACAGCCCTGGGATTAACACTTTTGCCTTTGTGTTGTACAAATGCATAACCTCATATGTAACAATGCTAGGTATTCTCCTCATGAAACAAATAGTCATATAGAATGAGTCTTTTTTTTTTTTTTTTTCCTGAGAAGTAGCCACCATCTCTTCTGGTCTATATTTTATAATACTTTGACAACTGTAATTCTGGTTGCTGACTAAAATTCCAATGTGAGAGGCTAAAAAGAAGAAAATATACATACTCCTCTCACTGCAGAATTAAAGATTGGATTAGATTCTCTTTCTACAGTCCAACCACTGGAAAAAAAATAAGAATACTTAAGAGTTTTGATTTAACATTAGGAAGAACTTTGTGGTTGTAAATATAATTAATCATTGCAAAAGTAATAGACTCCAGAGAATTTTCAGAATTTTAAAAGAAATGTTAGATAAACACCTGTCAGGAGTAACACCACTGTCACTGATCTTGATTGAGGCAATGTTCATTCCCTGTGTGCTATGGTTCCATGTTAATGTATATCCTTAATATTTTTCTTTGTATATCAATAAATTCTGAAATGCCAAGAAACTACATGTTCCTTTGAAGTTAACCAGCTTTCAAACCATATTTGAGGTGCTTTTGTCAAAACTGTTGCATTCTGATATTCACTACTATGGCATATTTTCAAATCTCTTCGAAAATGGAGGGCTACATTAAATTTACTTTTGATAATCCAGATCTCACTTTGATAGTAAAACTTTCATGAATCCCGGTGAAACAACATTCAGGAACGTTGAGCAGCAGCAACACCTAGAAGTGAAGTTCTCTTATTTAAGATTCCTGTAAATGGAATAACTTTTGTACCTGCAGCTATTCTAATTTTTAGAGCTATATAGGAATGAAAAACAAGCCAGCAAAAAACAATAACAAAAACTGTATTACGGATTTCTTTTACTCTAGACATTATGAGAATAAATCTAAAAATACTGTGAACCTTCTTAAGTTCTGAGGCTGTATTTCTTCTTTCCCAGTAGGTCATAGTGAAGATGAGCTGCTATACAAAAGAACAGTTAAAGTTCAGAGCGAATACAAAACTGTATCATTCAAAGGACACTTTGTTTGGATGTGATTTATCTTACTTAACCTTATCTCTGGTTTTTCAGGTGTCCAGTCTAAGTCAGTAGTTCAGTCAATGTTAAGTCTGTGGTCAATGAAGGGAGACTAGTAACCCCTGATGACAGTTCACCTATTCTGCAATAAATATCTGAGAGCTGATATGAATCAGCTGTGAGAGCAACACATCTTTCTTCATTTGTAGTATTTTTAACCAGCTAAGAGCAGATCTCTCTAGTTTTCATGGGATTGAAGCTGTATGAGATTCATCTATGACGTTATGTGCCTAGTACTAAAGCTAAAAATGGGCATGTTTCAGTATATGACCATAAACTTGATGTATGGAAAAGGTGCAATGCAGCATTTTCTGCATTTCAGACAATTTTTAGTTGCCAAAAACAAAAGCATTCACATTAGAGTTGGTACATTAAAGTCATTTTTCTCTTATTTTTCCCTCTCCTCTTTTAATACCATATCATCTAGATGTCACAAGAATAAGTTTTCACTCAACTTTCTAACTGGAATTTTTTTCTCAACAAATGAAGAGGTGATGTTTCACAGAGGCTATCACCATCTACATATCTATATCTAATGAATGAAAAATGAACAAGAATAATTTGGCACTGCATAAATCAGCTCAAACTTTAAAATACTTTTACAGTACCCCCTCAACAGCCCCCTACTCTCCTTTCACTCCCTCAGAACTACACAGAATATAAGAATTGTTTCAATTGTTGGACACATTACAAATGCCTAAAGCAGTTCTCTTTTCTACTTGTACTGTTTATGTAGGTGTTTTTTATTTGTTTTTTTGATGGTGGTGTTTTTTGTGTTGTTTTTGTTTATGTTTTTTTTTTTTTTAATTGACTTATTAAATTGCTTCAAATTTACAGAGGTGTAAATCACTCATTTCCTAATCAGTGATTCGTTCCTCTGAAGAGGCACTGATGAAACCATGACAGCCAAAGCTTGTTCAGGAATGAATCTTTGTCAAAGGCTTTCCTCTCAACTTCAAAGCCTGAATTTACACCACTGAATTCAGCTGGAACATTTCCGCTCTTCAGAAGCTGGAAGGTCAGGTCCTTAAAGCATAGCTGCCAGTCAGGTGCAATGCAAAAGACAATGTGCCTCCTACTGTTTGGATGCAGAATATTTCTCTCTGAACATCTTCTCCCTCAGTGGTGAGTTCCTCAAGGACAACACTGGGGACAGCAATCCCATGCTACGCTATACTTACTCCTTGGTTGTCCAGTGTAAGACATTTCAGCTATGTACCAGTCATGACAGATTTAGAGCTCAGAGTGCATGGCTCTGTTATGCTTCCTACATTTTTAATTAAAGTGAGCATATTTTACTCCTACCTTAGCCTATAGTAACATCTAGAGTTAGTAAAATATCAGTCTGTTGATTTTTTGTTGCTTGTTCGTTTTTGTTGTTGTTTATTAACCATTGTCAACATCAGCACTGTAATTTTTTTAAAATATTTTTGTCTAACTCCACTTTTTCACCAGCACTGTGCCCACTGGAGAAGAGTCTAAATCTTCTCTTGAACTTCAGAAAATACACCTGCTTTCATAGATATGTCAATTTGAAGTAGGCAGGCATCAAGATTCTAGACAAACTGTTGTAAGAGGAAAGGAAGCCTGGAGTCTGGGTCCCAGTACCTCCATATAGTCTTTGTCAGCTGTCTGACTGTCCTTCAAAACCAATGTCCTGATCAAGCAGAAGTATTTCAGTTGATACCAAGTGTGTCCAGAAGAGAGAAACTATGTATTTCTTTCTGCAACATTCTCTGAAGATAATTATTCTGGTTGTTGAACAACGAAGAAGGACCTAGATACATGAAAAAGGGTTTAAGAAAAATTTAGGTCCATATAACTGTAACTGATATTTTCAATAAACACCTTGCTGTTTGATCTGATATCTTCACATGCCTACAAGTTTACTTTTGACAAAGCATGAAACTGCCAAAACCTGTGCAAGGTGTCTGGTGCTCACTATGGCTAAATCAAATTACAGAAGACAGAGCAGCACTGAAGGTCCTCTCAGGACCCAACCCAGCTTACTGAGAACATGCTTAATGTATAAGAAATTGCACTAAAGTAATAACGTTTTATATTGTTGTACTGAATAAGCTGTTATACTTCTCAATTTTCATCAGCCTCTTAAGCATGTTTGCATGAGGCCTGAAGGAATCATCTTCCTTGAAGCAACTTTTATCTGCAAGATCATTTACTATGTGTATGTGTACTCTAAATGGGGCTATGAAATTGAATAATCACCCCCCATCAAAACCCTGTACCACAGAATCACAGAATTACAGAACCATGCCCGTATGAATTCATGTAGACCATAACTACATGATTTTTCATGTGGAATACAATTACATACTAAGTATGTTACTGAATTTTGTGTTTAAAAGTCATTCAAATATGCTATCCTATCAGATTCCAAAAAAATCTTCATTTTAAAAATATTTTGGTATGAGAAATATAATTTCTGGTATGAGTTACAAACTTTAAAGCATCTGAGAAGAAAGAGTGGCAAAGGAAAGACTGAAAACCCACTGATGAACAGATAAGAGGAGAATAAAAATAGAAAAGTTTTATTTTTCCTCTTCATTTCCATTTTTATTTTATCTTACTTTTTAAGAGATTTTTCCTTCACACTTTTTAGGTAAACCTAAATTTATCACAGAATCACCGAGGTTGGAAGGGACCTCTGAAGATCCTCTAGTCCAATCCCCTGCCAAGCAGGATCACCTAGAGCACATTGTGCAGGGTGGCATCCAGGTGGGGTTTGAATGTCTCCAGAAAAGGAGACTCCACAACCTCTCTGAGCAACCTGTGCCAGTGCTCTGTCACCCTCACAGTAAGGATGTGCCCTCTCATATTCAGCTGGAACCTCCTGTGCTTCAGTTTGTGCCCATTGCCTCTCATCCTGTCATTGGGCACAACTGAAAAGAGACTGGCTCCATCCTCTTGACACTCTCCCCTCAGATATTTATACACATTGATGAGATTTCTTCTCAGTCTTCTCTTTTCCAGGCTAAACAGGCCCAATTCTCTCAGCCTGTCGTCGTATGACAGGTGCTCCAGTCCCCTCACCATCTCAGGAGCCCTCCTCTGGACTCACTCCAGTAATTTTGTGTTCCTTTTGTACTGGGGAGCCCAGAACTGGACGCAATACTCCAGGTGTGGCTTCACCAGGGCTGAGCAGAGGGGGCGGATCGCCTCCCTTGACCTGTTGGCAACACTATTCCGAATGCACCCCAGGATACCATTGGCCTTCTTGGCCACAAGGGCACATTGCTGACTCTTAGTCAGCCAGCTGTCAGATTCTCTACTAAGATCTCATGTGTTTACTATTTTTGTCATAGGAAAAGATCACAATGAAAATACAGAATACAAACAATGTAACTCCAGTTATTCACAATAAATGCATGTGTCTGTTTCTCTTGCAGGTAACTTTTCCAACTAATTAAGATGTAATAAAGTTATAGTGTAAAAACGCTGTTAAAGGATTTCTATTATTATCTTTAGTGCTTGAACTTGATAAACTGAATGAAGTGATCACTTAAATGAGAGTCTATAAATAGAATCAGCTTTATAGGACCTCTTTAATAATTCAAACAACATTTTTTATGCTATAGGTAATCCAATGAAACACATTGATTAATAAAAAGCAGGTAAGTGACAATTTCTGAATACTTTGTGTCTTTCATTTATCATAGGATAAATTGAAGAATATTATGCAAAATTTTAATGTGTAGACATTAATATACTTATTCATTCTTGTGATAATATAGAGTCATGCTAAGGCTTTCAATACCTACTTTACATATGGAGTGTATGAGTTCAGTGGAGTTTATATGTGAAGAGGTAAAGGCAAACTGTTTCAATTCACTCAAAGCACCACTGAAAGGGCTGACATCATAAGTTTTTGCATCTTTGGCTGAAGTTCAGGACTTCTCATTGTCCTTTCTCTCCTATTTGACTTTCCATTGTTTCTTTTTATGTGTGTTTTTAGAACTAGTCAGTGACTCAAGGGACATGTTCAAATACATAATTGCTCTAAGGGCAACAGAAAAAGAAGAGGCAATTTAAAGAATTAAATTGAAAGCCATCATTTTCAAATTTCTGTGATGGAGGAAAAAAGCTAGCCAACAATATCATTTCAACTACTATAAATTCGTTTTCCCTTGCAGCATCTATGAAGTGATGTCCATGGTGTATTTCCATGTTGTTAAAATTTATGGGCTTTTCTCTGTTCCACAAAAAAATAAACTAGGCATTTTCTAACCATTCCAAACTTTGACTAGTGCAAGAATAGAATTCTTTGCAAGAATTCAGCTGTGCCCAGGATGCTTAATTTTAGTAAGGCCGTTATGCTGGAATCCAGCAGCCTTGCTGTGTACATCAGGCCTGGAAAAGCTGAGGGGAGCAGGAGTACAGCCAACATACAGTGTCAACAGAAGCTACATTACAGTCAGAGGTCAAATCCCTTAGCCAGGAGGGAGGAACCCAGTAGCTGTTGTGTCCATGTGGCAAATCAGGTACAATCAGTCATTAAAAGTATTTATATGTAATGATGGGATGCAGTTGACATTAGTATATCAATTTTTTAAATCTGTCTGTGTCAAAATAAATAGTCTGGGTCTGAGTCATGAGATAAGACCTTAGAGTACAGCAGCACAGAACCACACAATGAAACAATTCAACACCTGCTAAGGAGACAGGCAAAAATAACCTGTCATCACACAACTATTGAAAACTTAACTATTCATTTTTCACACTATGATGCTCAGAAAACATGTTTGTAGTTGACTAAATTTTATAGTCAAACAGCTGTAGAGATCTGTGAAACAGTAATGGGATACCAAGACTCAGTACGGGCAGCTGGTTTCAAGCCAGACCTACCTGCTATTGCCTGAGCATTATTTCCACATGACAGTGCAGCCACCTATGAAACTAACCATTTTACCAGTTCACATCACTTCACCTGAAGAAAAAGAAGCCCACATTTTAAAAAGTCAGTGCCACTGCTGGCTGTTCTTGGTCCATTCATCAGCAGTTCCTGAAGTTTCAATCTCCTTGTAGATTAAGACCATCTCAATCCTTTAACTGAATGAAATAAGGAATGGATTGCTCTGGTGAGCCAGTGGGAGAGCTTTACTATGTCAACCAATACCTGTGCTGCAACAGCTCTGCAGCATCTCCAGTCACACCTAACAGACACCACACACTGCCAATACCACCCTCATAACTTACATTTAAATCTAAGATTGAATTTCCCAGAGGAGTTTTGAATTTATAATTTTGTTTGTAAAATAAGCATTTTAATCATAATAAAGGCAATTAAATGTGCATTTGAGAATCATAGAATCATTAAGGTTGGAAAAGACCTTCAAGATCATCTGGTCCAACCACCACCCTACTAAAAATGTCACCCACTAAACCACATCCCTAAGCACCACGTCCAACCTTTCCTTGAACACCCCAGGGACGGTGACACCACCACCTCCCTGGGCAACCCAAGACCAATGTCTCCTAATTTCTAATCTAAACCTCCCCTAAATACACCATACATGGGGATAAATGCCGTTTGGAAAAGCAGTTGTGAGAACAGAATAGCAAACCAAATAGCTTACATTTTATACATCCAGAGAATTCAGAGATCACTGTGCTCTTCAGTGGGAAACTAGCATCAGCATATTCTTCTTTACTTTCATCTATGAAAATGATAATAGTTTTACTGAGACAAAAGTCTAAACAAAATGAAAACACTGTGAAAATTTTCTCATACTTACCCTCACAAATACGTTTCTGTTCTATCATCCTTTCACTAACAATGGAAACCTCCTTTTGTTCTACAGCTACCCATTTATATCTTTTGGTGATGGTTATGAGCTCTGAAATGGTTTTCACCTGTGCTTCAGTTTTACATTAACACATTCCTTCAGTGTTCTTAAGCATTCAGGATTGATTTAGTTTCTCTCTTTACTTTCTCTCTTTATTCTCTCTCTCTCTCTCTCTCTTTTTTTTTTTTTTTTTTTCTCTCTCAGGCAGGGAAGCATTTCTTTTTTAAAGAGGCAGATAGGGTGGATTGTATTCTTGACTTTCCCTCCACCCAAATAAAGGAAAAAAAGCTATAATATTTTGTTGAAATATTTCAAAGAAAACAAAAATTCTGTAAAAGCTATGTTCATGAAGTATAATTTGTTACTAATAATATCTAATAAGTGTGTATATGTTTGGATTTTTTTTCCATTGTTTCTTATGATAACTATTCCTTCACCATGATCTTAAACATTTTTATCTACACAGGAGACACCTCAGAATAAATTAAAATTCATCCAGTACACTGATAGATTATGCCCTTCTCTTTTACTGTCTTCACTATCCTTTTCTTAGTGTAGCCTTTCTTATCTGGTATAAACTCATGCTTCTCAGAAAGGGATTAAGTCTAAACTAAAACTGACAATTTACACTGGAATAAGGAAATCATTGTGGCATATAACTATGACATAACCATGTTGATTACCACTAGTAAGACTTTCACATATGCTAAGACCACTAGCAAGTGTCTTATGCAGAACCAAATTCCTAGCTCCTAGTGGACATCCTGAAAGTAATGACACCAGCGCCACTGTTTCACTGATAAACACATTCGTTTTACAGTTTGATACCTACCATGGGTCATGGAGCAGGCACTATGTTAGACCAAATATAGCAGACCACCCCTTTCAGCCCTGGAAAGCATACTGCCAGATTAGGGACTGACTTAATTCAAAAGCTACATATCTGGATTTAGACTGATCTATTAATATCTGTTTTATTATTAAATGATTTATCCTATTAATAGAGGGTGTCCTGCAATTACAAGTTGTTTCTGTGGATGCTGGCTCTGCATACAATTTCATCTTCCCCTAATGTTTAAAGTTGACTGGGTCTTGATCATGGCTTGGCCAGGGCAATTTCTGATCCATCAGTGTGTACTTTCACCTCTCTCAGGATATTTATGAGCAAAACATTTCCTGCTAGAGAGGACATTTGTATGATTATAGTGTATTCCCTTTTACCCATTCTGTGTAATGACTTTTGCTGAGGTTTTGTTGCATGTAATCCACATAATGCAAGCAATCATGAAATAGAGCAAATGTGGCCACCTTTGTTGCCATTTATTTGTCTTCATTAGGTACTTGCAACAGATGTGATGCATCCAGTGACCCGATGATCTTGGAGGTCTTTTCCAACCTTAATGATTCTATGATTCTACGATACAATTACCAAAGCAATGCCACCAGTAATAGCTTTTCTTCCTGGTACTAAAACATGTCAGGAAAAAAAAAAAAATTAAATTTAAAAATAAAATAAAATAATAAATTATTATTAATAATAATAATAATAATAAACAGTGTTCTTTATAAGACTGATAACATTGTCATTCTACCACAGACTCGAAGGCACAATGATTTTGGCTTCTGATTCATCTTGATGTTCTTAGATAAAATGTCTTCACATTTAGTCTCCTGGAGCAGTGCTAAGACTGTCTGCATTTAACAGTTCTTTGGGGAAATCTTGTTTCAAAGCTCCCAGTTTTTAACTGACTCCCAGTGCTGAGCTGTGCTTATTCGTATCAAGTATTTTTGTTGACTCTCCCTTAAAATCTGGTAGGAATTAAAAATTAGTCTCAGGGAAAGCTGCCTAATGGTAAATTTATCATATGATAACAGATCCACAAGAAGCAGAGAAAGATACATCACTTGAATATATAAATATGTAGATTATGCTCCTGTATTGAGTCTTGCATTGTAGAAGAGATTAACTGTCTTCTCCATCTCTTACCTCTCAACAAGACCTGTGTATTTCAACAAGCTTTGCTAATGGGACGCTATATAGCTGAGAAGGTCCAACAGAATCTGAAGAAGAAATGATGTCATGAGTCATCATTTTTTCCCATACTACTCTAAGGGAATACTTTTGTTCCTTTTTAACCTGAATACAACATGACCACCTTTATTCCATAAGGAATCAGATATATTAAGAAGTGGTAAGAGAGATGCATCATTTTTTTTCCTTGATATTTTCTAGTGCACCAGCACGAAAGATATACGGAGGTCACCTCCCACCAAACATACCCAGACTGGGCTATATCCACTCCCTTCATGAATAACTATTTAACATATCCAGTTAAGATAGGAGCTGATTCTGATTGCTCTGAATCACTTTCTGAAATTGTTTAACCCTCTTTATGGATTAGGGAGGTAGCCAACACAGGCTACTTAGCTAATTTAGCTAATCCATTAGGTTCCTGAAACATCCCCAATGAATTATCAACACAATTGTGGCAAAGAAGTGTCTGAAACACATATGATTTCTTTTTAGCCTGTATAACCTGTGTTTTGATTTACAGGACAGAAGTAGAGAGGGATCGCAACCAAAAAGTGCTAGGCAAACCTAACCCAGTCCTTTCAAAAAATAATGTTAATGATTCATCATTGTGGTTATTTGCACAGTTTTGAACCTAGATGCCTTTCTAACTTTCACATTGACATTTGATGTTTCATATACACCCCATGCAATTTGTTCATTCATTTATTCAAGTGCTAATCATACTATTCTGTATTCTTCAGCAAGTCAAACTGCATATTATTGCTTCCAAACATGAAAGTTTTAGATCTCTCCACAGTTGCCAAGAAGATTCTTTCCAACACACTTTTGTCATCAGACATTCATTTTTACTAGTCCAGCAACACATTAACTTAATTAGTTCTCTCTATATAAAATTTTCATGCCACATTCTTGTCCAAATAATCTTTGAACACTGTCCTATTTATTTAATTAGACTTACCTGGACTGATGTTTCCCAGAAGATTAATAACAACATCAATTTTTAAAAATTATCTGTAAGTTTCCAAGATAGGCGAAGAAAATCAATGTCTTTGCACATATGGGAAACTAAGGACAAAGAAGGTGAAGATATTTCTTTGAGATAATAAAGGAGAACAACATCATTAATGAATTATTGGAATGAACCAATAAAGCAAAGAAACAAAACCAAGCATTGTTCTGCAGCAGTCAAACTAATGAATCTCCCATATCTCTCCACAACAGTACCTCCCTTCCACACTCCTGTAACTTTCTGTCTCAGGACATCCTGCTGAACCCGTTATAGCCTACTCCCATGATGCCATCAACTTTCCCTTGGTCACTTATGACTATATGGCACACTTTTAATTTTTTCTGCAGAGCAAGAGGCAGGTGTAGATTCTACCTCTTGAAAACATACTGATTTGCACCACCACTTGTACGGCTTACCTCTGTTTTTGATTTCATCTGCATTTCAACTGAGGGAGGCACCAATGTGGGCATATCTCCTCTGCCTAGGCACCTCTTTGTATGACATTTGCTGGAACAAAGTCAATTTAAGTACTATCTTCTCCACCAAACTTGGTTGAAATTTGCCCAACAATTCAACTGGATGAAGAAAACAGACATGAATAGACATAAAGTCTGATCAGCTTCTTTAAGAAACTGGTCTCAAAAAGTGCTCACAAGGCTCTGCTTGTTTCTACATACAGCTTTGAAGTTGCTAATCTCTGTCTATCAGAACTTTAGACCTCTGGTTCAGTAATGATGCTGCACCAAACTGGAAAGTTTTGCTGACATAATATATTATTGTTCCTGTTATGTCTGCATTCACGTAGTCCATCTTCTATGAATGTCTCTCTTTGGATTAGAAATTTCTCAAAAACTGTAATGTATGAGTACATAAAGTTCAGATCTGACTTGGCTTGAGCTGTGACATGGGATATGTTTCCTATCAGAATGGTTTAAACTTCTAATTCTTTAAAGAGGCTGACCTCTACTTTCCCATGTGCTATTGAAGTGGAAATGTCTTATCCTTTGATGTGTTGCCACTTATGTGGTGCATTTGGTAAGTTTCCACTTTCCAATTGTATTAATTCATATCACCTCTACATTCTCTTTCTTTAATAAATTAATGACAAATAAATTACAATCCTCCTCTAACTCAGGACAACAAAGCCAACTCTGATAGTTTTTAAAGAAGCCTTTCACCTCAGAAAATTTCTTAAGATAATTCCCACTGACTGGTGATTTTTGACATCGTATTCCCCTTATTCAGCTGCCTAGTGAGAGCAGAGAGGGGCAAACTGGCAGTTTGCAGAGACATGCAGAGGTTAACAATATCACTATAGCTGTTGATCTGACTTGGAAAAAAAAAAATCAGACCAAAAATTTAATTGAGGCCACCTTCATTTTCAGAAGCTTCATGAATCATTCTGAAAGGGCTGCTCTCATCCTGAGACATGAAACAGTCTTTATTTCCTGTATAGTATGTTTTCTCAATAAAAGCAGAGAGCCTAGTGGGGATTTTTCTCCAATGAACTATTAGATTTTGAAAAGTCTGCCATTCTAAGACTGTAACAGACAAAACCAATAGTGGAGAAAGAAATACTGCATCTATAGAGAAACCGATGGTGTGTACTTTACTGATAAACAGAGCAGTTCCTTCTTTTTTAGAATACTAATGACAGATGTGTCCCAGGCTTATGAAGAAACAACTCTGATGGTCTTTCCTAATTTACCTTAATGCTCAGAGTTCTGACCTGAATTGCTTCTACGGAGAAGGGACTTTATGTCCTTTTTTTCTTCCATAAGTTTTGATTTTGAATTTACTCCAAGGTGGAAATTAAATCCAGTTCAAATAAATGTTTTTGGATTCTGTTGTGGGATCTGTCAACAAAATAGAAAAGTTAAACTGAAAGCATATGAGGATTTGTTAAGTTATTTGAGAAAAATATTCTGAAATGACAATATTTTACATTATAGCATAGGCAGATCTGGACTCAAGAAACAGGCATTATCATTTTGATATCAGTTATCATACTAAAAATCAAGCAATATACAGTACCTAAAAGTAGTACAATTTGATTCTTACAAAAATACACAAGTCTTCTTTCATATAGGAACACATGAAAACTAGATTCAGAAGTCCATACTAAGATCACCTATTATTATAATAAAGACAAATGTTAGGCGTGACTCTTGCAGACTGGCTTGTTGGAGTTTTGCTAGCATGGAAGTGGCATAACCCCACTGAAAGAACTGGAGAAACAAGGTTTCTATAACTAATTTTTAATACAAGAACCATTTTTTTGAAACATACAATATTTTTACTCAGTTTAACAAAATTCCACTGACTTTAGTCAAGTTACTTAATACTTTTATTACTCCATATAAAAGTTAACTCAGATCGAATATCTACAAATGGTGAAATATATTGGCACCGTGTAACCAACATCAGAGAAATAGTATTTGCCCAAAACAAGCAATACTTTTCTACAATGCCAACAGAACTGGTATTATTTGTAACACAAAAATCACTAGAACAGAAGCCTGTTCTTTTCTTAAGAATGAAAAAAGAAATGATATCAGAACAATTTTGATTATATGCTTTATAGTAGGAAACTTACAACAATTTGTAATGTTTAAAAGATTATTCTGTTTCTTTTTGCCTTTCCATTTTCTACAGCCTCTGGAAATAAAAAAGACAGTCTCTCATGGACTTAAAATTTAAAAAATATATATATTAATAATGATAAAAAAGGCAATAAAATAATTCATTTACAGGGCAACTGTTGTAAATAACACTAAAATCATAGATAATCTCTATAGAGAGATTGTAGATTGTATCTCTTTCTGTAGATGAAATATCAAGTTATAAAGCAAATATTATGCATTTTTGTCTACTCCTCTCAGGAAAGAAAAGGGTGAAGCCTCTGGATTCATATTTTGACACCGTTGTTTCTCCTAACTGCAAAATCTGTTGTTTGTCTGAAATATTAAGTGACCTGGCTGGAATACTTCTTTGCCTCAGATTTAAAATTATGACAGTACATAATTTTTGTCCCATAACACACTGTCTGTGCTATTAGAACCTATCGTTTGCCAGGAAGTCATCCAAATTTGTGTGTGTGATTACAATGGACCAATCTGACCATTGAAATAAGTTGTTAGAAAAGCCTTTATTTCACTCAGGTCCCGTCATTCAAGCCATTTTTCTGTTAGCGGATTTTCAGAATATCTTTCCTAATATGTAGTGTCCAGTTATTAGCTAAAACAGAATCCAAATCCAATCCAAGTTCTCTGAGAAATGAACCTATCCCTTTCCACTTCTCAAAACTGGACAAAATATTTTCAAAATGAGGAAACACAGTGCCTTAATGAGAGCACAAAAAGATACTATATTTGTTACAATCTCTCTTAATAATGCCCATTAAAATTATTAAATATGCTGAGAAAAGAGGATGAAAGTTAACTTACATAATTAAACATACCTAGGGCATCTCACCTATGCACGATGCTAGCTTTCAAAGTAGTTACTTGTGAAGTCTTTCACATTTGAAAAACTGGGGTCAGTGTCTTGGTGTCCTCTGGTGAAAAATAAATAATTCAGAGAGAGAGAGAGAGAGGAGAGAGAGAGAGAGAGAGAGAGGAGAGAGAGAGAGAGAGAGAGAACATTGTAAGAAATACTCCTTCAAACAGTGGAGAAAAATGGAGAAATGGAGACAAGGTACAGAATCTTTTTTCTTTTCTGATAAGAGAAGAAAATTAAACAAACAAGTCAAGTGCCCTGGGACCCTCTCAGGGATCTAGTAAGGATCTCCCTCTGTTTTATTCTCTCCCAAAATATGTGAAACACATGATGTTCCCTGAAAACTTTTCCCTCTTGCCTCAAGAAAACCATTAAATTCTTTATAAATCATTCAACATTCAAATAATTTGGTGCTGCTTCCTGACGTCAGACTATCAGCTCTTAACCTCCGGCTCCTTACGTTCTCGTGAAGTCTCTTTCTGCAACCTTATTCACAGCTATAGCAAAAGTATGTGAAATGACCAATTGCCTCTACTGAAAAGGCTCAGGATAGTAGATTATTCTGCATCTTCAAGCTATTTAGTATTTAGGTGGACGAGATATCTTTAGCACTAGAGAAAAGCATAAATGTATGTCAGTAGCAGTATTCTGAAACAGAAAAATGAAGGCACAGGCTAGGCGAGAGTAAAAAGAAGAATGATGCTTGTTTCCTGCCAAGAGGACAGTTCTCCCACTTTGTGCATCAGTGATTCCTTCTCTAGACCAAAACATGAATGGAATGTTAGCATTTCCATCCGGGTTATATATGACACACAGAGCTTTAAACAAGAACCTCCAATTTCTGGTTCTGCTGTGTGAAAATTAAATAAAGTGCTTATTACTAAGGTCCTTTTGGGCAAAGGTTCTGGTAAAATCCTGCATTATCACATTTATCTAAAACTGCATTTCCTTTTGCTATTTACTGGATATATTTAATCTATCAGACCCAGGACAAGAATCCAAGGGAGACACAGAGACGTCTCTCCATTGTTATCCCTACATCAAAGAACTTCCATGAAGAGCATAAGGACAGTACTGGACAGGTTGTTTAGTGTCTATCTTTGTATGCATGGGTGGTTACATCTGATTTTTTTTCATAACACAATCACAAGGATAAAGAAATTATTGTGCAATATAAGCCCAGAATCTGTTTCACTTTGCTATCAAGAGGAAGAGATCATGTAACTCCAAACAATTTCCTTTGGGCTTATCAGAGATTTTGCAATAGAAGACTGTATTGTTCTATTTATAATGTTTCTGACATTCTAATTACATTGCTACTCTCTTGTTTCTTCTGAGCTGAAATTCTACACAAAATTTGAGGGAAATAAGTTGTAAATCTTAAACTCTACTCCTAGCAGTGATTTTTCTCTAGGAACCATTTACATTCTGTATTCTTCAAAGTCTCAGATGTTAGTCCAGAACTCAATCTTCAGCATAAAACCAGGGAGTGTGACATTTTCTAGTGATACAGTGTCATCAGAAAAAATGCAGTGGAAAAATATTCATAAAACATAAGCAGATTCATTAGCTTTGCTCAGTGTTATACCTAAATCTGTGAGGTCACAAAGGAGGCATGAACCTCTAGCTATTTTATAATATTTTGGATTCAAAATAATATCCCGTTCCAGGCAACTCAAGCATGAATCTTTTAGCTAAGCAAAATATACCAGTTTGATTCAAACCATTTTATATAATGAAATGAGCCTTTTCTCAATGAAAAGCATGGGACTGTAAAAGACTCAAAGAAGACATGCAAAAAAAAAAAATCTTTCAATGTTAAACACTCAAACTTCTGAAGACACTGAAATAGAATAGTTCAGTTGGAAGGGACCTACAAAGATCACCCAGTCCAACCGACTGACTTCTCCCAGCCTGTGTTTTCATCTGGTATTCATCCATCCCAGGTGCAGCACCCACCATTTCCCTTTGTTGAATTTCATGCCATTGAAAATTGTCCAATTCTCCAATGTATTTTGATCCCTCTGCAAGGCCTCTTGTCCGTCCACAGAGTCAACAGCACTTCCCAGTTTAGTGTCAGCAGCAAACTTGTTAAGGATGCATTCAACTCCTGCATCCAGGTCATTGACAAAAATATTGAACAGGACTGGCCCTACAATTGAGGAGGACTACAGGTAGCGACTGTACATAGGTAAACAAAATTGAAAGAAGTTAAATTGCCAGTAGAATAAGGATCTGAAACAGCCCTTCCAGAGGTGACATTCTGTGAGGAAAAAAAAAAAATGAGTTTAATATGTCTGTGAATACAATGTTATGCTGTAGTTATCCCCATGGTATTGGGATACAAGACTCAGTAATCGTAATGATCTTTTCTGACCCAGTTTCATTTAAATTTTGATCCTTCCAATGTTCACACAAGGTATTCATGCAGCCCCTTTGTTTGTTTTGACTGTACTTCAAAGCTTCTGATTGCAGTAGCTATCCTTCTGGAGTTTTGAGAGGCATACGAAAGTGCACTGGGTAAGGATTCAGCATGCAAGCAGGGTTGTACTTCATTTAAGTTATCTCCCCACTTGCCACTGGAAGGCAGGACCCTGCCAGGCAGGCAGGTTACTGCAATGTCCTCTGCAGGATACTGGGCTGTTCAGAGGCAAGGGTTAAACTGTGTCTCCTTCCAGCTACAGCAATAACAAATTAGCCTGAGGAGAGAGGAGATACTACAGCAAAGCTGGTCCCAGGCCAGCAAATTAAGCAAAATCCTATTTAGTTCCTACTGAGTAGATGGTACAAATACAAAAACATTAGTGTGTATGCTCCAGAAAGATATGCTGTTAATGAGCAGAGACTTAAATTCTGCTACACTTTCAGTCTCCAGATGGTTGAAAAGCATAGCCCTGAGTAAAATACATTGCAAAATCTAAGCTGAAAGTAATAGAACCAAATGCATGACCTACAGGAAAAAAAAAAAAAAAAAAGTGAAAACTAAGGAGGGAAACCAGATCCCTTTCTCTATAGTAGTTCTTTGATTTTTTTTTTTTTTTTTTTTTTTTAATGCTGGCAGTAACTAACTTTGTTCCTACCTGCCTTTTCTAAGTCAAAACTAGCAATATTATCTTTGCCATCTGTTCATGCTGTTTCCCATAGCCAGCACTTTGGTCTCTCAAATCAGACATCAGCCAGCCAGCCCTTGGCTGCAAATCCATCCTCATCTCTATAATACATGCAGTTGCTATGGCTGATTTGGGTGTTTTGGATGGATACAGCTCAAGGTCATGAGCTTGGCCACTTTCACACCAGATCCACATCCAGCACAGACAAAGAAAACCTTAATATAACTCATCCACATAAATGGAAAATGTGATATGTCCCTGCTGAAGTTCTTCTCAAGTAAAATATGCATAGCCTAGGTAAATGAAAATGGTGGTTCTGAGAAAAATAAACACCTCCTACAGGTGCTACAGAATGTATGCTTGTTAGAGATTTTTTCAATAATGGTTCTGTATAATAGGCTAAGAAGAAAATATGTGGTTTTTACCGTACTTTTAAAATTGTCAAAACAGTATTGATCTTTTATAATAAAAATCTTACACTTTTCTGCTTTGAATTAACGTGGTTTCTAAATTAAGCTAAATATAGCCAATTTAAGCAGTGAAAAATAAAAATTAATGGAAAACAATATTTTGTTTGAATCACAGATAGTTTGGACTTCCGTGCTGCAAAGCCTTAGATTTTGTTGTTTTATTCTAATTTAATATTTTTTCCCCCATAAATCCATTTTCAAGTAAAATGAGACAAGTTTTCTCCCTCATTTCATTCCCACTTCCTGTAGGTCATCCTTGTAGCTGCAATTTGGAAAGAAGCTGTATATAAGACAATATCTCCACTGGTGTATTATTCAGAATATGGCTATCAGGACAACCTTGTTTCAGATTCCAAGATACTGAAAGATGTACTATTTTATTACCCAGGCAGGGACTTTTACTAAGATGCATACTTCAACTTCTTTTTCAGCCTTTGAGAAAGGTTCCTGTATTGTGTGCAAACCTGGAAGAAAACTAACAGCATGCTATCAAAATAAATCTCACTCAGCTGAAAAAGGCCAAATAAAGGTTAATCCAATTACTTAATGGTTGTCTGTTGTCTCCTTTTGCCTCTTCCTTCAGGCAGCTGTGCTTTTACATGTTCTGCTTCCCATTCCTAACATGTTTTATAGAGTTCTTTCTTTCAAAAAGGAAAATTACTTCACTGTGCTCTCTAAACATAGTCTTTCTCCATTATGAGAAATAGATATATGCTCAAAGACTTGAACATTAAGTGCTGAAATTCCTCATTTACAACAAATATTTAATTTCATTTAACATGAACAGGTCATTGCTCTTAAATTTGTCTGACTTATTCTTGAGGTTAGACCTTTTAATGAATTAAATATATAGTAGGAATAGCACTGAAAAATTAACAATATTTTTCTGGGGATTTGATCAATAACATTAATACTTTATTGTAAATACATGACTCCAGTGACGGCAGCATAAATAGCCATAGGAGTCAAATAAATATGCTTAATAGAACTCTAATGAGAACAAAATTTAATGAACTGCATGTATATGTTTCAACATTCCTGCTTCAGGAAAATTGAATGTGCTAACTCCTGCTAACATCATCTCCCTCTGGGAGTTTACTGCCCAACAAGTAAGCTGCACAAAATGATAACCGACCTACTGGGAGGGAGGGCAGCAAGCAAAGAGTAAATGAGATGGCTGTGACAATTAATCTTTGGCATCCACTTATAGCTTGTGGAGTAATTATCCTGCTGCATTTAAGATACGTCAAAATGTTCATATCTAGAGTCACCTTAATTAGACCTCCTGTTCAGATACTAAGCACTCCACTGTCGTCCTCTCAGCCAGAACTGTCATAGCCCATCCTTGGTGGTGTCCCCTGACACCAGCTGAGGTGGCACTATTTATTCCCTCATCAGCCTGACTCGGAATTCCTCTCTTCCTTCAATAAAATTGCAATATTTCAGCTGCAAACATTGCCCAGAATGGATTCTGTTTGGTAGCCTACTGAAACACTGACATCAATCCTCTTTATTGCTAAATGAAAAGGGAAACCTTCTTTCCCCGGTGTGTTTTTACTGTCACACACTCAGTGAGCAAAATTTTAAGTTATAACAATGCGACTAGGAATAATAATAACAATAATAACAATAAAAATAATAACAATAATAATAATGATGACAATAATAATGATGAATCTCTGTAAGATTGATGATGAGTAACCAGAACTGCCCTGATTCCTTCAGCCTAAATTCTATCTCTAACCCTGCTATGCTTAGTATTGAAGCCTCTTGGACCTGGGGGAAACTACAGCCCTGTCAATCTGATTTCAGTGTCAGGGAAGGTTATGGAACAGACCACCTTGTTGGGGGTATTGGTCAACAGCTGGCTAAATATGAGCCAGCAGTGTGCTCAGGTGGCCAGGAAGACCAACAGCATCCTGGTTTGTATCAGAAATAGTGTGGTCAGCAGGACCAAGGAAGAGATTGTTCCCCCTTCCTCGGCTCTGGTGAGGCCACACCTCAAATACTGTGTTGAATTTTGGGCCTCTTACTTCTAGAAAGACATGGAGGTGCTGGACAGTGTCAAAAAAAAAAAAAAAGGCGGGGGTGGGGAGGCAAAGAAGCTGGTGAAGCTGGTGAAGGGTCTAGAGAACAAATCTTGTGAGGACCAGTTGAGGGAACTGGGTTTGTTTAGCCTAGGGAAAAGGAAGCTCGGGGGGAACCTTATCATGCTTTACAACTACCTCAAAGCAGGTAGTAGCAGGGTGGGTGTCTGTCAGTTCTCTCAAGGAACAAGCAACAGGACAAGAGGAAATATCCTCAAGTTGCACCACGGTAGGCTTAGGTTGCCCAGTTCTTCTTTGTTTTTGGGTATATATTTATGTTTTTGACAAAAGTTAGCAGCATAACAATAATTCATTCATATCCCCTTCAGCACATATCAGTTATTTTGGTTCAGCAAATCAAAATGATATGAGCAGTAGACAAAAAGCTCTGACCAAATAAAGAAACAGGGATAAAAATGATAGGTTGTTTGTGAAAGGAAGGAGCAATATATATATATATGTATTTCTGTTTTTCTCTGTTTGTAAAGTGTCATCCTTCCTGTTCTACCTTATTAGTACTTAATTGTCACTTGTACATTTACATTGATTTGTAGATATTTTTTAACCCCTTTATATTGCATCTCATATTATGGACTTATTTTAAGAATGAATTGTGTAACTGCAGCAATGATTCGTGTGAAGCAAAAGATATTCAAATATTTGACATACAGACATACCTTGTAAAAAAGATCAGAAAGAAATCTTGTCTATACGCAGCTCTGATTCAGAGTACTGTGTAACAGTCCAGGTGCATTATACTTTTTTTTAACCTTATTTTTTAAACTGTCAGATATTATCACTGGAGGCAGACTCTAAGACATGATAAGCCAGTAGTTTGATCTGATATAACAATCCTATGTTATTGTGATGAAAAAGTAACAAAACATATTTATAGAAGTATCTTCTTCTGTAATGAAATATGTTCCTCAAAACATTCACACACTTGTATAGTTCCTATATGACATGTTGATGTTGTGAAGAAAAATCACAAGGCCCATGTCAAAAATAGTTAAGACGTGCTCATCATTTTATAGCTGCAGAGGAAAATAAGGCAAGAGATCAGAGCAGCCTTGCCATTAACAACTCTGCATTTAGACCAGGTTAGCCATGCCTGTCATTTCATTTCTCCCTTTGCCAGTTCAAATGTAAAATACTGAATGCACAAATAGCAATATGTGCAAGCAGTTCCTAAAAACACGACTCTCTTTCAAATATATATGTGTTCTCTGACCCATTTCATTACAAATAAAATGCCAGAATTTTTTTCTGAAGGCTCTTTGTGAAAGAAAATTCCTTAATCTGCCCAGGCTTTTCTGCAGTGGAGAAAATCACTACTGGCAGGGCATGCTAACATATTTCAGAGAACAGTTCTATCACCTGCAGTAGTAGTTAGGGTTTAAAGATAACTTGTGGTCTGTGCAGGGGGTTAGACTATATAGTCACCCACGAACTTCCTAGACTAGGAAGGTGGAGGCGGGGATTCACCTAACTAAATGTTAATCTTTACTGCAAATCACCCTTCCTCATCAGTGGAGAACTTGTCAGCAATGTCAGAGAGAACAGGTACAATTTATAAAACATGCATCTGAAAAAGAATAGGTGAATTGTAGTTTTCTCCATTGTCTGCTGAGCAGGCCTGCACTGATGAGACAAGACACACATCCCCTCTGTGTGGCTATGTCCATGCTAGCACTTCCACTATTGATAGTGCTAGTACAAAAGCAATTCTGGTAAGTACTGTAATTCAAGCTTTTCTGTGTGAATATTGTTTTCATCTCAGTTCGGTGCCTGAGGAAAATGATGTTAGTTGTATATTTCCTATAGCTCACATACAGTTGCTTAAAACCAGATGAGGTATTTAAGTGATTGTTAGCTATCTAATGTGCTATTTTTGCTGCCAATTACCCACCGTTTTTATTTTTATGTAAGGCAAAGAAAACACTGGAAAGGTGGTTGAATGAGTAGTAGTCCACAATGAAAAGAAGTCATAAAAAGGCCTAAAACTTAGAGGAAAAAAGGCATCCTACTACACCAAGCAAAGGCCTCTATGACCTTTTCAGAATCAACCTCTTTACAGTCCACTGACAATGTCTATGAGCTGCTGTCTACAGAGACATCCTCTTCCACTGATTGAAATACTGAGTGGTCATTTTATTACCAGAAAAATATCTGGAGTTTCTTAATTTCTCACATCTCCTAAATCAGAGAGATTTTATTAAATTTAAAACCCTAAGTGATTTTTCCCCACACAAGTGACTGAATCTTTTGATGAAAAGAAACAGATCCCATCTGTCTTCTGATAACAAAACTTACATTTGGTCACTGCAGAAAGGACAGATATTTTGCTTTTTACATGGAGAGGAACATAACAGAAGCTGGAATCACACAACTATTGGATTTATTGTCTCTGTGTGTTTCAGACTGATTTTTCCTATGTCATTTAGACAATTCTAGCAATGTCACATTCAGTCTTGTCCCTAAATTAATCTTTACCCAGAGAAGTGTTATCAGAGATCATAAGAATGTGGGAATACTACAGTAAATGAAGGTAAAGATCACTAACATAATAGGATTGCAGGACTGCTGTGCCTGGCTGGGCACTCGGGATATCCCCGTCCCAGCCCCAGGGCTGCAGGCCCAGCACTGAGGCCAGGCCCAGCTGCTCAGGGCTGTGCGGGGCTGGGGCTGGAAACCCCAAGTACAGTGCCAGCGTGGCCTTCCTGGGCAGCCAGCTCCATGGCGCCAAGGCCCCAGGGGGAGAAATATGGTTTTGGCTGATGTAGAACTGTAAGGAAACAAAGCAAAGCAGCAGCTGACCCTGCCTTTCCACATCATCTAGTTTCCTAGAACATCTGCTTAGATGCCTGTACACCAGTGTTATTCTACACAACATGTGACTGTAGGGGAAATAACTAATGGTGAAGAAATAAAAACCATTAAGGAGAATTCTTGTTTGAATAAGCAGATTATAAAATATATATCTACAGTCTTTTGGAAAATAATTATTATTTTTTTTTCCAAAATGCAATGTCTAAATATCAAAAATAAGGACAGAAAGTAGTTATCACTGTCTGGGGAAAGAGATATTTCTTTCTCAAGACTGGTTTTGAGACATATGAAGCAATTCTATATCACATTTCAACTTTCAGAAAAATATTCTATGAAATCCAAAGCTTCAGTCTGATATGTTCCTCACTCTACTACTCCAGCCCATAAGGAAATGTCAGAGAATGTGATGACAGTAAGTACCAACTTCACTGTGTGTAAGAATGTAAGCTTTTTTTCTGGCTTGAGGAACACCAAATCTCACTGAGAATACAATGCCAACACGAGATAAGGGATAAGTGTACAGAAGCCAAATCCACTATAATTTACTGCTGTTTTAACTACAGAACAAGCATAGCACAGAAGAAATATTATTTTCAGTACACACAGTCTTCAGGTGTGACTTGCAGGCTGGTCTTGGACAATAGGTCTGTTCCATGTCCATTTCCTGCTTTATAACTGTAACCTGAAATGAATCTGAAATGATCACCAGTAAACATATAAAAATCATCTCATTTTAAATCTTAGAACTACTAATTCTAGATCTGGCCTTCTAAATGGCTTATGTTAGATGACTAGAACAAAGTCACAAACTCCTGCTGCTGTACAGTCTCTGGGGTCTCTTTCCTGACATATTAAATCATGGCAGGAAACTTTAACAAATATGTGAATGAAAGTTCTCCAACAACATTTCTTTTGTATAATTTTCTGAGTATTATTTCTGAGTCTTCGAAGTTATCGTTTCATAGATATTAGTTTGGATCTTGCTGCAAATTAATATTTCATGTATATGAATGTCAATATATATATTTCAAGTTATATATTTTTCCTTTTTAGTTATCAAAACCAAAATTCTACACACAAAATCTTTTAAAAGTTGCAACATTTAATAAACTACTGTCACGTTATGAGATTCTATTGATCTTTGGGTTTATAATAATTATGATCAATGGGAAAAGAATTTAAACTTTTTTTTAAGAAAATATATAGTCTCTGACAAAACAAGGAAACAAGGAATAGTAACAAGAACCAGTGTCAATATGTTTTGTGCTTTTGCAAGAGCAGGTGGTGTAAAGGAATACACCTGTATTTCTGAAACACCTTCTGATAACAGAACGCACAACTCTCCAGTGTTTTTATTCTTAGTCAGACCAGCAGGACATCCTTTATCAGCTTTTAGATCTTTTCTTTTAAGTCACTTGGAACCAGTGATAGTTTACTAAATTTCAGAGAAAGAAATATTAGTTTTTCAGAACAATTCACACCACTGAGAGTAAAATGAAAGAATGGAGTTACACTCTTGGCAAAGAAAGAAGCTGATTTAAAGCAGCCAGTGAGAGTACTTATAAGATACCAGATTATAGAGTTATTTATTTTAAAGAATATTTAGTTCAGACCTTCCACTGCCAGCAGTTCAAAAACCATGAGCCAGGTTCCCAAAAATGTCATTATACTTAAAGTTTATTTTAGCTAATTTAATTGAGACTCCAGTGATCATGCTGTATGTCTGCCAGACATTCAGAATCACTTTTGGGTGTTAATATTAACCAAATTTGACAGAGGTATTGAGGTCTCAAAAATATTAAGTTCTGCAATTGCAAACTGTCAGTTAGATGGTGCACCAGTAGCGTGCCTGCTGGTGGAGACACGGGCACATCACCACTCTTGCTTATCTTGCCCAACAGCAGGAGCTGCCAGTCAACATTTCCACAACTTTGGATCAGTCACTGAATGTTGTTGCTTGCTCAAGCAGCATTTTGCTGACAGATAAAGCAAATTAGGTTGTTGGAAAAGATTAGTATCTCTTTCTGTTATGAATAAACTGAAGGTCTTGTCCTGACAGACTGAAGAGGGCTTGAAGGAAAATTTGAGGTTTAATGATAGGGGATATGGAGTAGTTTCAGGGAATTGGGATTATTATGATAGAGAGACAAGAAATGCAGTGCTAGAATCCACAGGAAACTAGACTTCCTTGGTTCTGCTCTTCACAGAGCAATTTGTTTTAAGAACAGGCTTTTATTGTTAAAGCCTGCTTGTGTTGTGTCCTCAGGCTACCTTAGAATCAATTATTTCAGCCTTTCTCTGCAGGTATGAACAGTAAGAACTTACTTCATTTTTTTTTTGTATTGACAGTTTAGATTCTCACAGTGCCAGAAGATGGAGATTAAAAAAAAAAAAAAAAAAAAAAAAAAAAGAGAGAGAGGTGATAAAAATTAATAAATGATAGAAAACAGTGCTTGGAGAAATCTTTAGTATGCTAGATAACCTATGTCTAAACCATTCCCATCAGATTCTTGCCTACCATATTTTTACAACCCTCCAATGATAAAGCTACAAAAACTTTCCAGGATTCTCTGTTCCAAAGTATCCCTATTTTTACATGAAGTTCTCCTGTTCTTACTGCACCATTAGTTGGCACTGTCAGTGTTAATGCACTGCTTGAGAAAAACAGGAAACCTTTTAAGAACAATTTAGAGAAAGAGAAGGTCTATGTTTTTTACCCACAATAACAGGAACAATTCATTTACCCTAACTTTTGATTACACTGGGAGGAAATGAACACACTAAGCCATCCTATCAATGAAAAATTTTACAGAAACAAGGGCCCAGCAAAAGTAATGTAGAAGAGAGATGGTCATTAAGCTCTTACCATTACTTCTACAGCTACACATACAATACAAATATGATGCACAAAAATTCTTATTAGATACTCTTAAGTAAAATATTTACTTAAGGGGATGATCTGTTTTGATTCACTTTTGATTCACGAAGAACCCTCAATGAAAAAGATTTAAAATTGAAGTCCATCATATTTATTGCTTTATATTCTGGACAGATGCTAGCTGACCTCTTTCTGTAGAAAACATAAAGGCTCTTTCAGAGACACCTTAAAGAAAAGACCTACCTATAACTTCCCAGCCCAGTTCTGTTCACTGCCTACGACAGAGGAATTTTAGCGTTCTTATGTTGTGCCACTTCTTCCAGACTGGCAAGAAGTTTTCTTCAGCTGAAATACCACCCAAGATTTGGCCATGTGCATATACACATATATTTTGAGACAAAATGACAAAAATTTAATTCATAGCAATAATATTTGAATGTGGAATAAAATCCTTACTAAAATCTTAGAAGAAAAGCAGGATCTGCCTGTGTTTTCATAACCTATAGAATAGTTTTGTTCTGTAGATCTTCCTTAAACAATCACAATGTTGCAAATGGAACTGAAATGCATCTGCCATGACAAAATTCACTGAGAAAGCTCTGAGATCTGAATATTTTTCCTTCTGCAACACTCTGAAAACAAAACCATCATTTAAATCTAATTACTTTAGCCCAGGAAAGACATACACTTGTTAAGAGGAATCCTGATAGCTGTAAAAGAGTCTTAAAGTACCATTCACATACCACATAAAATTCTCTCACACAGAGATTATGCAACTGAGTTTCCAGCATCAGTGTGTTTTGCTTCATATTTTGAAGAGAGAGCTTGTGTGAATGCATGCCTTATTATTTAATAGTGTAGAGATCCTTGAGAGTTTAAAAGAGCAGCTAGAATAACATGGCTACAACTTTGAGTCTGAATTTGCAAAGATCAGTGTTTTTCTTATTACGAAAACAAATGGCAAATACATTTGTCTTGCTGACTCACACAGGAAGTCATAGACCCAGCAGAGCTCCTTGTACAGGAGTCTCGCTTGTGCTGGGCTTTACTGCTCAACAGTCCCTCAGAGACCACCAGTTCTACTAACACTTGCTTGACTAGTCTTCACAATAGTCTTTGGCAAGGCAAACCCCTGCATAACTTCACGAGTTCTCACTGACTCATAACCTCCTCAAAACTTGCTCCTCGCAGCCCATTTCCTGCAGTGCGGTGGCCAGTAGGCTCTGGCCTTGGTGTTTTATGGCTCTGGAAGCTCAGCTGAGGTCCAAGGCTGACAGACACCCACTTTTACCTGACTCCTGCAGAGCTCCTAGTTGTGACTTCTAGGCACTCGTCATGCTGCAGACTTAGTGGCTGCTAAGAAAACCTCCCTCTCCACTCCTTCCCATGTCTGGCAGTCTGTTCCCTAGAGTGCTCCTTGAGCAAGACCCCAGGAGGTGGGCAACTCCAAGCTGCCTCCTTGTTCTGACTGGGCTCATTGACTGCCTCTGTCAGAGCAGGCCCTCTCAGTTTGCTGCTTTCACTCAGATTAATTACATTGCCTGATACAACACAATGCAGAGGTTTATTTATCAGAGTTGAAGGTATCAAATTCAGAATTATACTTACAAGACTGCAAGTACAGGTGATACAAATTTTTATTCTTAACAGTAATGGGTATTTCACACTAAGCCATTGTGCTGTATGCTGACCTGAGAAACTGATGTTCCTCTTTCATGAAATAATGACAGTCAAGGCATTTCACCAAGTTATGAAGGATTTCTCTCTTTTCCCCAGATATGTTAAGCTGGCTTCCAGCTTCAATTCGGAATGAACGTTCATCTCACTGCCTCACATTTTGCATTTTTATTGCGGTTTAGATTTTCCACACTGTGCCATCCCTGTCTAAGCTGCATCCCAGGTGCAGGCATAGCACAGCTCCAAGCAGTGCAACTACGGAGCCCGCATAGCCCAGCCACTACCAGTGTGGGAAGGGTGGGGAAGGACTGAGGAAGGTAATAAAGGTCTCTTGATCCCCACTGTAAATTTATACTAGCTAGTATGTATTGCTAGATGTTTTCAGTTCTACACAATTTTTACAATTAATCTCTATTAACATTCTTTAATAAATCTTCATTAAAATAATCAAAATTGTTAAAAATAATTCAACCCAATAATCTTCATTAAAATTAAGATATCTCTGTTTTATTAAAACTATGACTTTTCATGTTTTCTCAGCTATTATATGTGACTATTATAGATACAGATTTCAGAAAAGATGGAAGACTGACTACATATGTGGCCACCTGTCTTCCCTCCTCAATACCTTTTTCCACCTCTTCGGTTTATGGCTCAAAGATTCAAAAAGAGCTCCCCTCAGAAGTGGAGCATATGAATGTGGGGGTTTTGCTACATTTCCAGATACTTAGAGGACAAAGTCAGGTTAGGAAATGACTAATAATAGACTGAAAGTGTCATTTTGTTCTTGAGAGACCTTGCAAATCCTCAACCCAGACAGCCCTGACTGCTTGGATTAGCCAACAATCTGAGGAATAAAGCCTTCATGATTGTTTCTCTCCTGGATACTGATACTACCTCCAGCCTCCCCTTAGGGTCCCTCCTTAGGGACTAGCACGTTAAGCCACTAAACCACTGTTTTTCTAGAAAGAAACACTAAATAAAGAGTCCAGGAGAAGATCAGAAATTGATGGTAGCTGTGAAACTATACACTGTTGAGTTATTAAAATTTTTCAGTTCTGGTTTTGTAAAATCCTAAGCAATTACTGCAAATGCATTATGTTAAATGTAACTATAAAATAATGGAACTATATAAAGAACATCTTGGAGCAACCCTGAAAATATCAGTTAGCCCTACCCGGGCAGGATCAATTATTCCTATGTCATTCATAACAGATGCATGGCTAAACTGTTTTTAATATCTCTAGCAATTAAGATTTTTACAACCTCTGCAGATGCCTGCTCATACAGCACAAAGCTGTATTTTTGACAAATACTATCACTTTCCCTTATAATTAGAAAGTGTTTCCTAATACCTAACTTGATCTTTTCTTGCTGAAAATAACTGTTTCTCTGTCTAACAAAGACTTGGAAAAGAGCTTATCCTCTCATTCTTTTTTAGCAGACCTTTATACACCTAAGGTCTGTTACTTTCCCCAGTCATTTCCTATTCTGTGTGTTATGCGGGTCCTGTTTTTCAGTATTTCCAGAAAGGACATCTTTTCTAGAGAGTTCTCCTGGACTCCCTCCACTTGCTTCACCTTTGTCAAAGTGCAATGACCACAGCAATACAGTTTAGCCATACAGGTCTGAGAGAAGTAAATATCCTCTGAGCTGCTCTTCTGAGTCTACACCTCAATCATGATGTCAACATCTGTACAACCTTACTAACTCATATTCTGCTTGTGGTCCAAAATAAATCCTAGATCTTTTCTCAAATAAATGGTATTTCATCCCATTTTGTTTTGCCAATTATTCCTATCTGTGTTCCCATTAAGTTTCATCTTCTTTTTTTTCAGACAAAATTGTCAAGATCTGTCAACATACCTGCAGTCCTTCTTCCCTCTTCTCTTTAACTGTTAACCAGAGAATTTTGGCAGAGACTTTACACTTTCAGCCACCAAGAGTGTTATTTGTATATACGTAGTAACATATTTCCCCTTCTCTCTTGCTCGTCCATCTTGAGAATACTATGCTATACCAATTTAAGTTCATCTTCCAGTCATATGAATTACCGCATCTTTGTTATGCTTGTTACATCGCCATAGAGATGAGACTAGGTTTCTTGCGTTAATGTAGAGGTGTCTATGCTACGTAGTATAGAAATATTTGATGTGCTGAACAGTTTTTTCCATTTTTATTCCTCCTGAAAATAATATTAATGATTTAGTGGCCACTAAAAATAATCTTTTTGTTTCTAGGTCCTTGTTGTTTACATCTAACAAAGACCTTGTTACCTATAATAGCTGATACAGGGTGGAATCCCTTACTCTAGGTTGTCAAGAAAATATTCTAAGATAATTTAGATTGACAAGATAATACCTCATTTTTTGTGAGGTGAACTTCCCTTTTTCAGTGGTCATTGAACTTCATTTCCTGTTGAAAGGACCTGTTCTTGAAATTTAAAGTAGTCAAAATTTAGGTTTTGATTACAAAGAAAGTAATTACAAATGTAAATATGTCAATTACTTACTTAAATGATGGGTTACATGACTACCTGTTCATTTGCATGCACAATTACCCAAACTGAATGAGCAAACGTGATAAATTTAATGTGCAAATTGGATGTGCGATCAGGCATTCAGCTAACTCACACCTAATTGGGCACATCTCATTTTGAAAATTATTTTTCTAATGTTCTGCTTACCTTTATCATTTTGAATGAAGGCTCTACAATGATTCTTTCATAGTTAAAAATCAAACAAAATGGAATCACATTAGCCCACGAGCAGCATACACAGTAGCATTGGCTATAAGCTATATTTTTTTTCAGTTCAGCTTTGTCAGAAAATTATACAAGGCCTTACCAGGCTGCAACACTGTCGTTAACCAGTTTACAGACTCCATTCCACAGCAATCTATTAAACTTATGAGAATAACTCAGCACCAACAGCACTAACATGCAGACTGTAAGACTGGGTTTTCTTTCAGTCTTGGGACTCATTGATTGTACTATGTGCAAATACCACTTCTATGGCATGAAGCTCTGTTTTTAACGAGGATGGCATTTAATTCACTGAGGACCAGATTTTCTGTGACAGGCAAACACAGATGTTTATGGATGTCTGATCTATGTGCATAAATGCTACCTGGATAATCACAAATCAGGTATCTGCACACACACATACTTACATTTTGAGTGGCTGTGCATATAAGCAAACACATGTAAGTATACAGATCCACTTCTAAATCAGAAGTGGGCTAATATTTGGGGTGCAGTACTAGCTCCTACATTGATGTTAGTCAGAGGTACAGTGGCTGAAAGTAGCTGAAAGATATAATGATGCAACATGAAAAGACGTTTGAACATTTCATTTGAATGTTCATAAGTCTATGGGGCAAGACAGGAGTCATTGAAGGGTACTGAAGGAGCTGGTGGAAGTAATCACCAAGCTACTTTCAATAATTTACCAGTAGTCCTAGTTAATCAGGGAGGTCACAGTTAACTGGAGGTTAGCAAATGTGGACGGGAAGGAGGATCCAGGAAATTTACAGGCCTGTCAGTCCAATTTCCATACCAGTGAAGGTTATGGAACAGATAATCTTAAGTGCCATCACACAGCACATGCAGGACAATCAAGTGATCAGATGTAGCCAGCATGGGTTTATGAAGGGCAGATCCTGCCTGATTAACATGATCTGTTTCTATGACAAGACAATGCAGTCAGAAGACAAGGGAAAGGCTGTGAACGTTGTTTACCTGAATTCTAGTAAAGTATTTGATACTGTTTTCCACTGTATTCTCCTGGAGAAACTGGCTCAGACAGGAGTACAGTTTGCTGAGTGAAGAACATACTGAATGGCTAGACTCAAAAAAGTCATGAATAGAATTCAATCCGGTTGGTGGCCAGTCACCAGTGGTGTTCTTCAGGGCTCGGTTCTGGGGCCAGATTTATTTAACATTTTTGTCAGCGATCTGGATGAGAGGATCAAACACACCCTCAGTAAGCTTGCAGGTGATACCAAGTTAGGTAGGACTGTAGATCTTGAAGGTAGAAAGGCTTTGCAGGGGGGTCTGGATAGGCTAGATCAATAGGTCAAGTCTAATCACATGACATTCAACAAGGGTAAATGTATTTTGGTCATAACAACCCCGTGCTGTGGTACAGGCTTGAGGAGTGGCTGAAAAGTTGTCCAGGGGAAAAGAACCTAGGGGTGCTGGTTAAGAGCTGGCTGAGCATGAGCCATCAGTGTGCCCAGGTGACTAAAAAGTCCAATGGCAACCTGGCTTCTATCAGATAGTGTGACCAGTAGGACTAGGGAAGTGATTGTCTGCTTGTATGTAGCACTGGTGGGACCACACCTCAAATACTGTGTTCAGCTTTGCCCCCTCACTACAAAAAGGATGTTGAGTTCCTCAGATGTGTGCAGAGAAAAGCAATGAAGCTGGTGAAGGGAATAGAAAATAAGAGGTATGAGGAGGAATTGAGGGAGTTGGGGTTGTTTAGTCTGAAAAAAGAGGAGGCTGAAGGGTAGACCTCATCACTCTCAGCTACCTGAAAAGCAATGGTAGTGAAGAGGGTGTCAGGCTCTTTTCTCAGGTGACAAATGATAGGACATGAGGAAATTGTCTCAGGTTATGCCGGGGGAGTTTAGATTGGATATTAGGAAGAATTGATTCATGGAGAAGGTTGTCAAGCATTGGAATGGGCTGCCCAAGGCAGTAGTGGAGTCCCTATCCCTGAAGGTATTTAAGACATGAATGTGGCACTAAGGCACATGGTTTAGTGAAGGGACTTGGTAGGTCAGGCTGACAGTTGGACTTGAAGATCTTGAAGGTCACCAGCAGTCACAAAACAACTAGAATATGTGGAATGATTAGGAAAGAAGCTGAAAGGGAAAAAGAAAAGAGAGCTACATAATGTCACTGAATAAAACCCTTGTGAATTTAGGTTTTAAAATGCTGTGTGTGGTTCTGGCTACTCCATATCAGAAATCATACAACAGATATCAGAAAATGATAAAGAAGAATCAGAAGAGACACAAAGAAATGTTACAAGGATAATCAGGATAATATAGTGACCTCTGTAGAACAAATTACTTAGAGTAGAACTCTTTTAAAATATTGAAAGATATAATCAAAATTTATGAAATTATATATGTTATGGAAAAACGTCAGTAGAAAACACTGATATACCATTTTTCATGATATATAAGCTAAGGGGTTTACAAAGTAACTGCAAGTAATAGGCTTAACATAAACAAATGGAAATAAAGATTTATGTGGTACTCAAATTATGGAACACTTTGCCACAGGATGATTTGGGTACCATAAATACAAATATGTCCAGAGAGATTTGGAAAAAATCATGGAAGATCCATTAAGGTATATTTTAAAAAATGTTGGAGATATAACTCTGCTTCAGGGAACTCCTAAGGCAGAGTGCCAGCAGGGCAAAGAGTGCTCAGGGGTGATGTCACTCTGCCTCTCTTATTTCTTGTAGTCTTCTCCTAAGCATAAAATGTTGTTCATTGTCATAAACAGATGCTAAGCTAGGTAGACCTTAGTCCTAACCTCATGTGGTCTTTTTTGTATTTATAATACAACTCTTGATCCTTTTCTTGAGAACTTCTACCTTGTTGCCATTTTCCCATCTGGCATGCTTCTCTTATTTCCGTCTTATTTCCAAGTATAGTCTTTGTTCTTATTCTTATTGGTCTGCAACATGGTTGTTTTTGGTTTTTGTTGTTTTATTTTGTTTAAAATTTGTCAAAATTATTATATTTAAATCATTTTCCTCCCACCTTGTCTAGTAACAATGAGTACCTGAAAGAATGGCTAGTGACAGTAACTCTAAATCTTTCAACATCTGCACAGTTAAATTATCCAGAAGCTCATAAAACTGACTGATGCCATATGCAAGGGAATTTTGGTATTTTAACACTGTGATATAGATGTCTGCATAGATTTGGAAAGACAGAAGTCTACATGATTTTCCTTGCATGCTGTTATTTTAAAATATATTACTATTGGTATGGAAGATCCTAAGAGTTGTTTATGACCTACTAATATTTATAAGATCAGTGTGACTACTGTCCTCAGTTTATAAGTAACTGCTGAAGAAAAATTAAAAATGAAAAAATATGTTTAACGTAATATTAGTTTAAATGAGTGCTTGCACTGCAACCCCGGGTCCCCCAACACTTTTGTCCAAAGCACAGTGTACTAAAGCCTCTCCCATAACTTGTGGTAAATAGGTTGAGTAGCAAAAATATTCAGAAAGGAAACTGCCACTGAGAGAGAAGCAAGAGTAGGTATCTTCACTTCTTCCCACTGAAGATGCTGCACCTGATATTATTTCACTTATTTCACTTATGTAGGTGGATCGGGAACTTAGTTGAAAGGAGGCTGCACCTGGGTTACACTTCTAGCTTCCAGTTCTTAATTTCCTTGGAAAAATTAGCCATAAACAAATATTTAACTACTTTTCTCTTTTGAAGATGTTTTGTTTCAAATTCTCTAACTCGGTCCGCAAGATGACTCTACTTATGGTTTTCCTTGATGAGATTTCTAACTCATTTGACAAAAGTAATTGGTAAATTTTGCTATTTGTAAGGTGTTGGATTTAGTACCACATGTGAGTTCTATTATAAAATTAGTCTTTTATAAACCAGTAAAGAACATAATAAATGGTTTAAGAATTCACTAACTGGCAGATGCCCAAATGCAGCTGTCAATGGCAAGTCATCATCCAGTGAGGAATATTCTAACAGGATGATCCCTTTGCAGAGATTAATTCAATAATGTTTTATTAAAGCTCTGGAATAATACCCAATATCACTGCTGGTAGCATTTGTGGATGACACAAAGATTGCCAGAGTAGCAGATAATAATGATAAAGACATTCAACTTGTCAGTCTGGGCACACTCAAACAAATAATCTTTTTAAATGCCAAGTAGTTCTAGATGAAAGCGTCTGGACTGTGCCTCTCAAATTAAATACTGCATATGGAACAGGAGCTCTGTGAGAATCACATTGAATGAGCAACTGAGCAGGAGCTTCCAGTACGATGATGCCATGAGAGGGGTCTAATGATGTTACTGCAAGTATGCAAATAATGGGAGAGAATTTGGGGAGAAGGGTTTATCTCTGTAGGAGACACAGGTGAGGCCAACACTGGAATGCTATAGGAGAAACTTCCCAGAATTGTCATTGCCTTCACACACAATCAGGTACCTTGCTCACTGCCCATTGTTCATCATATCTATTTCTATTTTGCGTTTGTGTAATACCCATTAGTTAAAGAGTATGAGTTATTTCCGGAGCAGGGGAGTGCCATACATAATAACCAGAAGGCAGCACAGCATTACCACACTCACAACTCCTTTCCCTCTTCCCTTCACCTTCATCTTTGGTATCACTGCTGCTCAGTGCCCCAATGGTGTGGTGGGTGGCAAGTGCCCCAGTGTCCCCAAATCTGTTTCCCCACAGCCTGATCTAGCACGTAGGACATTTCACCTCAGGCCAAACTTTAGTCTCCTCTCTATTAAGAGCAGTTGTTGCAAGTACCCTGTTATTCAAAGACTGAGCAAGGAAAACTGTGTTTTTAAGGGCTAAGAACTTCTCTCTCTCTCTCTTTCTCCCTTTCTCTCCCTCTTTCTCACTCTCATGAAAGGGT